>NC_134000.1:6551451-6875878 GCF_047716275.1 Strix uralensis | reverse complement strand
TTCCAGAGTGAGGCCGCACGGCTCCTGGCTCCTCTGCTCCATCCGCTCCATCAGCCAGGTCACCTCCTGCCTCTGCTGCTCCTCACGCTGCTGCAGGAGCTCTTGTGTGGCCGCACCTTCCCTGGTCACCCACTCTCTGAACGCATTGCAGGAAGCTCAGCAGGGTCAGGATGCGGGCGATGACCACAGCCATGGTCTGGAGGAGGAGGGAGAGAAGGGGCTTAGTGGGCCTGGGTGGGAGGGAGGGTGGCGGCTGGGGCAGCAGGGGAGAACATGCAGGGTCCCGGGGAGGGGTGGGAGAGGGGGGTGAGAGAATTTGGAGACAATAAGGGGGAGGGTGGTGAGCGCTGCAGGGACAGGGACATCTCCCCACAGCCCCCAGGCACTGGCCGTGGCTGGCAGCCCCGGCACCCCTGCGCCCAGCCCCGAGGGCGGCACCTGCCCCTGCCCCCCAGGCGCTCCCCGCAGCGGCTGCCGCCCTCACCCCCGGCTGTAGAAACCCCCCTGAGGGGCCAGAGCTTCTGCCCCGGCCCTCGTCTGGCCCAGCCTTCCCCCCGCCAGCCTCACTCACCGCTGGCCCCAAGTCGTACTGCAGCGGGTGCTGCCGGCTGGCACCTTAGTGACAATCCCTCGGTGACTTCCCCCTCTGTGATGTCACAGGCGCCAGAGCCCCACGGGGACACCCGCCCCTTGGGCCACGGCCACTGCCCCTGGCTCTGCAGCCCCCTGGAGCGGGCAAAGCACAACCGCCCTGGCAGGACAGAGCTCCCAGGGCCCCCTAAACCTCCCCAGAGAGAGCAGCGGGGGCAGCACGAGGGCGGCCCTGGCTTGCACAGGGAGCTCCACGTCCCCGGCTGAGCCCCCGCAGGTCGGGGCTCCCGGCTCCCCCCATGGCCCAGCCACCACCAGCAGCAGCAGCTGCAGCAGCAGCCAGGAGCCTTCGGGGGGAAGTTATTTCTCACGCTGTCACACGTGTGCGTGTAGCACACGCACCCCACACCTCTGCTGCTCCGACCTGAGTTGGATTGTTATAGACCTGCATTGCCACCCAGAGACTCCTGACTGCCCACGGCCCGTCGGGAACTCCAGATACCCCCTGATCAGGAGAGTGACGGAGGCGTATCTCTTAGTGGCCGTATTCCCACTGTCTAGTGAGGAAGAAAAGTAATGTGTGTAAAAGAAAAAAAGATCTTTTCCCCACGGCAGCAACTTCCCTTCTTTTTAACATTGTTTAGGCAGGGAATAAACCAGCATGACATGAATAAAAAATAAAGAAATGTTCATGTCTTAGAGCAGGGGAAGGGCTTCTCAATTATTTTTTTTAATTCACAGGAGAAATTCTCCCAATAGAACACCTGCAATTTCAAAGAATTCTGCTATTATAAAGGCATTTCTGTCTTCTCTAGCTTAATTTTTAAGTCTCTATGCAGGCGATCTCTGGGGTTTGGAAAGGGGTCTCTAGGTGAACTGGGCGATGTCTGCGCTCACATTAATTATCCTTCATCATCCCGAGTGAACTTCATTACGGTGCCGGCAACAGCGTTGCCTCCTGCGCGTCCCCCCTCTGTGACGGGCACCTGGGCAGGCAGGAGACGGTTCTGCCCGTTGCAGGCAGGTTGCCGGCTTGGGCAGCCCTCAGAGGTCGGCGTCACTGACTCGCTTCTGATTGCAGCAGCTGTTTCAGATCTGCATTTTGGGATGGTTCACAGAGAAAGGGCCCCTTCTGCATGTGGGGGTTCAGTCTCAAGGCTTTAGCAAGGGGCCGATTCTGGTGCTGGAGACGCTAACGTTGACCGCTCTAATGCTGGACACGCAGATAATAACCAAGGGTGATGTGAGAGGATTACCAAGGGATTCTGTGTGGCCATCTGGGTGGAGAGAGAAACCGACTCTCCTGGACGGACAGCACCCAAGGCTGCTCTGACAAGCAAACAGCTTCAGCCAATATTTGCTAAACATCTTCTCTTACATGCTGTTGAGCCTCAGGCTTGGAATTCAGGCACCAGTAATAACAGAGGCAGGTGACAGCTTCTCTTTTAGCATCAGAGAGAGAAGGATTAGCAAAAGCTTCCTGGACAATGAACTTCTATAGCTCCTCTGTGACTCTTTTGAATGTTTGGGGGGAATTGCTGGTGATGATCCATTCACGGCTAGCACACTGGAGATCCATAACCCCTGGGAACGGTGTTCGTAAGCACGCTTCACTCCAACTCCTTTGATGGTCTCAGCTCCCTCGTTTCCAGAGACCATCATCCCACTTCATTATATCTTTTAGCAATAAGGAACTGGTGTTTGCTTGTGCCTCGCATTTGTCAAGGTCTCAGAACCAACAAATGCTGTGCTTTAATATTGGGGTGTGGCTTTGGCTTCCTCTTATGACCTCACCTAATTTAACCATTCTTTGCGTCCAAGCCATGGCCTAAGAGGTGCAGAGGAGCACAGCGACATGTAACCCAGGAGTGCCGTTCATGCTTGGAAAATGATGTTGCGTTCTGCACCCTAGAACCCACGCAGGGCTGTCGTCTTTTACCACGCACGGAGCATCAGCCACTGAAGGGCAAAGGTGCTTGACCAAGCTGAGCTGTGCCACCTGCACGGAGTCTTGTTTCTTGGTAAGATGTTGCAGCCCATAGAACAGAAAAACAGCCTCCAGAACTGTAGGCAGTGTCCCCCGGAGAGGAAGAAAAAGCAGCGAGAGAAAAGGTACAATATTGGGTACGATATTCTGGCACTGCTCAGCAGTTTGATCTAGTTGTGTTTGGGCAGAAGTCTCGTGATGGAGAATGCCTCCCCTCATCAGCGATGGGCAGCTGCTGCTGCACGGGGATGAGAGGCCTTCAGGTAATCAGCTGCACTGGGAGTAATTTGAAGAGATGAGAGTTAATGAGTTCAGGGTGAACCAAGAAGGGTTTTAGCCAGAGTACTAAAAGCCAATTACTTCCAGGACACAGCTCAATGGCTTTACAAAGCTAAGAAAAGGCAGCATCTGATAGCTTTTCCAACACCTGAGCTCCGATCACTAAAAAAATGACCTCTTCTTTCCCTCCCCCAGGAAAGTTAGTTCTGGATGAGGGCAGATTTGGGAGGGGTTTTGCATCTTTTTTTATAAATCATTTCTGCAAGGGCTTGTAAGATACCCAGTTACTCATGAACAGGCTTTAATGTGGAGAAAAACTCATCACCATGAATCAGGATTGTTTGGAGAACCACTATTCGAAGCAAACTGATCTTCCTTGCAAAGTCGAGTTCTTCAAGTTCCACTTCTTCAAGTGGAGTTTGCTCTCAGGCAACCTTGGGAACAGCATCAGGTCAGGCTCCTGCCAGCTGGTCCTCTCTTCTCTGACAAGAGGCAGAAACTGTTCTGCATAAAACTATGAACTCGATCATTTCCTTCCCATTAAAACAGCTAAGAACTCTGTTTGTGGCCTCAGCCCATAGTGGAAAGACGAAGAAGTGCATTTCTGGACATTCAAACACGTTCAATAGCTTGCACAGCAATTCTATAAAAACAAAAGGGTGCCAAGGTAGGCTAAGCTTTCTCGGAGGCTGATGTGCCTGGACTGAACAACAGGGATAAGCCAAAAAGTAGTCAGTGTCCTTGCATTAATGAAATCATGCAAGAGCCCAAAGCCAGACACCTTCCCTGCTCAGTCCCACCTGTGCAACAGCTCAAAATCTTCCCAAAGCAGATGAATGAGGTAAGGGACGAAGCCACACTGCAGCCAGCCACACAGACCCCGCACCAACCAAAGGCACGGGCAGAACCCGGCAAGAAACTCAACCTGTGCAGCGTGTTGGAGCACTGAGCTAGCCCAGGGCTACAGCAACCACCACTGCCAAACACCGCTGAAACTGCCAACCCCGCTGCATTTTTACGTGTGTCCTGATGAGACGCTTCTGCCTTTCTCTCCTACGTCGTGTCCTTTAGTACAGGAATGTGCACCTGGTTAATCTTGAACAGGTTGTGACCTTATTCAGCTATCCAAACCAGAGAGGGGCCGAGAGAAAGAGAGACGTGCAGATGAACTAAACTACAAAATAATGTCATTGACTACAAAGCAAAAGACCCAGAGACCAGCTGTCGGTTTTGTAAGGACAAAAGCAGATGCAGGAAGTACACGGAAGCGTTGGCAGGTGGAAACCTAGCAGGAGACGAAAGATTCGTGACTTATCACCAGAAGGCAGCGGATGCTCTCCGAGCTGATCTGACATGTGCCAAGACGTTTAATGTGGGATCTCCCGGTGCAGATGGGGTGAGCAGACAACTTTATTGTGCTGGTGACAGGGGCCAGCACTTGGGGCTGATGCATGACCGGTCAGAAGCGTTCTCCGGGCCGGCTGTATGGTTTTTGTGCCCGACGCTCTAGCGGTGCGCGATGTCGGATCCTGTCTGGTCCCAGGTGGCCGGAGCGTCTCCTGTTCTCAAGCAGCGCAGTACACGGGACAGCCCTGATGCTGCATGTCTGGCAGAGCCGGAGCTGCTCCTGTCAAGTGCCAGGGTGCAAAGGGGTCTGCTCCTGCCTTGCCCTCAGTGAATAGCTGGGGGGTTGGGGATTTGGCAATTTGGGGAGGGGGAGGTGTTTCCCAAATCGCCTTGACCCCTCTTTGCCACCCCCTCCTCCCCCCAGATGCTTGGATCCTGCAGGGCAACCTCCCCTTACTTAAGATGGAGCTTAAGCAGGCACCCAAGGGATGGCAAAATCTTCTGATCAGTCACTACACGTGTACGAATCACCACACACACCGCATTAATTCTGATTTTGGTACTATCTTCTAGATTTTCAGCACATCACTGAACTTCAGAGATCCTTGCCTACTGGTACTCTGCTCGTTACTAACAAGATTGCTTTTGTTTGTACCTTCTGTGCTCTTTCCCTGAGGAAAAGAAGGGAACCACTTGTGGTGGGTTGATCTCAGCCAGATGCCCGGCAGCCAGATAAAGCCAGACCCAGGGATGGAACAGCTGATTTCAGCGGAAGCCTTTGAAGCGAGTGCAGAGCTGGTCCAGGCCATGGGAAAGGAGGCGGGGAGGAGGGCTTGTGGAGAACACCAGAAGAAGAAGAGAGAAGAGAAGGAGGCACTAAACGTCTTAAGTGCAACCACTGCAAACGTAAATTCAAGAAGAAACTTCATCTGTTTAAGGGATAACATTCCCCAACAAAGTTGCCCAGACAATCACGGACACAGGATTTCTTAAAACAAGCCTATTTATTGTCTATTTACATAGGGTAAATCCCCCCTGCGCCTCCAAGCAGGAGGAGCATCACAACTGTGAGCAGAGGTAGAGGCTGCGTGGGAAGCGAGGACCCGGCTTCTGTTCAGCTCGTCACGGGGCAGAGGAGGAAGCACAGCACGTTCTTCTTCATCAGGTGCTCCACGGGGATGCAGCAGCGCCTCGCCGGCAGATCCGCCACGGTGCCCAGCTCTGGTGGAAGAGAAGCCCGAGGGGTGGTCTTAGGGGCACGAGCAGCAGGCGGTTGGGGAGGTTGTTCTTGGGGGTGCTCAGGTGTTCATAGGCGCTGCCCCATCCCAAGGCTGGATGCAGCCCTGTCAGAAAGGAGTTCTTGGGAAGGGCTTGGCAGATGCAGCAGAGGTCCCCACCTTATCTTGAGGCTTGTCTTGGCCCAAGGTGTGACTGGGCTCTGCTTTGCCCTCCCAGTCATCCTCCTCTCTCTTCTCGTCGGCACCGCTGGCGCGTCCCCGCTGGCTGCCGCTGTCGCAGTCAGCGCTCCTCCGCCCGCGCAGCCGGTAGAGCCCAAGGAGCAGGAGCAGGGTTTCGGCAGAGGACCAAAACCACCAGTGCCGGCAGGCAGCGAGGAGCACGCCTTCCAGAGTGAGGCCGCACGGCTCCTGGCTCCTCTGCTCCATCCGCTCCATCAGCCAGGTCACCTCCTGCCTCTGCTGCTCCTCACGCTGCTGCAGGAGCTCTTGTGTGGCCGCATCTTCCTGGTCACCCACTCTCTGAACGCATTGCAGGAAGCTCAGCAGGGTCAGGATGCGGGCGATGACCACAGCCATGGTCTGGAGGAGGAGGGAGAGAAGGGGCTTAGTGGGCCTGGGTGGGAGGGAGGTGGCGGCTGGGGCAGCAGGGGAGAACATGCAGGGTCCCGGGGATGGGTGGGAGAGGGGGTGAGAGAATTTGGAGACAATAAGGGGGAGGGTGGTGAGCGCTGCAGGGACAGGGACATCTCCCCACAGCCCCCAGGCACTGGCCGTGGCTGGCAGCCCCGGCACCCCTGCGCCCAGCCCCGAGGGCGGCACCTGCCCTGCCCCAGGCGCTCCCCGCAGCGGCTGCGCCCTCACCCCCGGCTGTAGAAACCCCCCTGAGGGGCCAGAGCTTCTGCCCCGGCCCTCGTCTGGCCCAGCCTTCCCCCCGCCAGCCTCACTCACCGCTGGCCCAAGTCGTACTGCAGCGGGTGCTGCCGGCTGGCACCTTAGTGACATCCCTCGGTGACTTCCCCTCTGTGATGTCACAGGCGCCAGAGCCCCACGGGGACACCCGCCCCTTGGGCCACGGCCACTGCCCCTGGCTCTGCAGCCCCTGGAGCGGGCAAAGCACAACCGCCCTGGCAGGACAGAGCTCCCAGGGCCCCTAAACCTCCCCAGAGAGAGCAGCGGGGCAGCACGAGGGCGGCCCTGGCTTGCACAGGGAGCTCCACGTCCCCGGCTGAGCCCCGCGGTCGGGCTCCCGGCTCCCCCCATGGCCCAGCACCACCAGCAGCAGCAGCTGCAGCAGCAGCCAGGAGCCTTCGGGGGGAAGTTATTTCTCACGCTGTCACACGTGTGCGTGTAGCACACGCACCCACACCTCTGCTGCTCCGACCTGAGTTGGATTGTTATAGACCTGCATTGCACCCAGAGACTCCTGACTGCCCGGCCCGTCGGGAACTCAGATACCCCCTGATCAGGAGAGTGACGGAGGCGTATCTCTTAGTGGCCGTATTCCCACTGTCTAGTGAGGAAGAAAAGTAATGTGTGTAAAAGAAAAAAAGATCTTTTCCCCACGGCAGCAACTTCCCTTCTTTTTAACATTGTTTAGGCAGGGATAAACCAGCATGACATGAATAAAAAATAAAGAAATGTTCATGTCTTAGAGCAGGGGAAGGGCTTCTCAATTATTTTTTTTAATTCACAGAGAAATTCTCCCAATAGAACACCTGCATTTCAAAGAATTCTGCTATTATAAAGGCATTTCTGTCTTCTCTAGCTTAATTTTTAAGTCTCTATGCAGGCGATCTCTGGGTTTGGAAAGGGGTCTCTAGGTGAACTGGGGATGTCTGCGCTCACATTAATTATCCTTCATCATCCCGAGTGAACTTCATTACGGTGCCGGCACAGCGTTGCCTCCTGCGCGTCCCCCTCTGTGACGGGCACCTGGCAGGCAGGAGACGGTTCTGCCCGTGCAGGCAGGTTGCCGGCTTGGGCAGCCCTCAGAGGTCGGCGTCACTGACTCGCTTCTGATTGCAGCAGCTGTTCAGATCTGCATTTTGGGATGGTTCACAGAGAAAGGGCCCCTTCTGCATGTGGGGGTTCAGTCTCAAGGCTTTAGCAGGGGCCGATTCTGGTGCTGGAGACGCTAACGTTGACCGCTCTAATGCTGGACACGCAGATAATAACCAAGGGTGATGTGAGAGGATTACCAAGGGATTCTGTGTGGCCATCTGGGTGGAGAGAGAAACCGACTCTCCTGGACGGACAGCACCCAAGGCTGCTCTGACAAGCAAACAGCTTCAGCCAATATTTGCTAAACATCTTCTCTTACATGCTGTTGAGCCTCAGGCTTGGAATTCAGGCACCAGTAATAACAGAGGCAGGTGACAGCTTCTCTTTTAGCATCAGAGAGAGAAGGATTAGCAAAAGCTTCCTGGACAATGAACTTCTATAGCTCCTCTGTGACTCTTTTGAATGTTTGGGGGGAATTGCTGGTGATGATCCATTCACGGCTAGCACACTGGAGATCCATAACCCCTGGGAACGGTGTTCGTAAGCACGCTTCACTCCAACTCCTTTGATGGTCTCAGCTCCCTCGTTTCCAGAGACCATCATCCCACTTCATTATATCTTTTAGCAATAAGGAACTGGTGTTTGCTTGTGCCTCGCATTTGTCAAGGTCTCAGAACCAACAAATGCTGTGCTTTAATATTGGGGTGTGGCTTTGGCTTCCTCTTATGACCTCACCTAATTTAACCATTCTTTGCGTCCAAGCCATGGCCTAAGAGGTGCAGAGGAGCACAGCGACATGTAACCCAGGAGTGCCGTTCATGCTTGGAAAATGATGTTGCGTTCTGCACCCTAGAACCCACGCAGGGCTGTCGTCTTTTACCACGCACGGAGCATCAGCCACTGAAGGGCAAAGGTGCTTGACCAAGCTGAGCTGTGCCACCTGCACGGAGTCTTGTTTCTTGGTAAGATGTTGCAGCCCATAGAACAGAAAAACAGCCTCCAGAACTGTAGGCAGTGTCCCCCGGAGAGGAAGAAAAAGCAGCGAGAGAAAAGGTACAATATTGGGTACGATATTCTGGCACTGCTCAGCAGTTTGATCTAGTTGTGTTTGGGCAGAAGTCTCGTGATGGAGAATGCCTCCCCTCATCAGCGATGGGCAGCTGCTGCTGCACGGGGATGAGAGGCCTTCAGGTAATCAGCTGCACTGGGAGTAATTTGAAGAGATGAGAGTTAATGAGTTCAGGGTGAACCAAGAAGGGTTTTAGCCAGAGTACTAAAAGCCAATTACTTCCAGGACACAGCTCAATGGCTTTACAAAGCTAAGAAAAGGCAGCATCTGATAGCTTTTCCAACACCTGAGCTCCGATCACTAAAAAAATGACCTCTTCTTTCCCTCCCCCAGGAAAGTTAGTTCTGGATGAGGGCAGATTTGGGAGGGGTTTTGCATCTTTTTTTATAAATCATTTCTGCAAGGGCTTGTAAGATACCCAGTTACTCATGAACAGGCTTTAATGTGGAGAAAAACTCATCACCATGAATCAGGATTGTTTGGAGAACCACTATTCGAAGCAAACTGATCTTCCTTGCAAAGTCGAGTTCTTCAAGTTCCACTTCTTCAAGTGGAGTTTGCTCTCAGGCAACCTTGGGAACAGCATCAGGTCAGGCTCCTGCCAGCTGGTCCTCTCTTCTCTGACAAGAGGCAGAAACTGTTCTGCATAAAACTATGAACTCGATCATTTCCTTCCCATTAAAACAGCTAAGAACTCTGTTTGTGGCCTCAGCCCATAGTGGAAAGACGAAGAAGTGCATTTCTGGACATTCAAACACGTTCAATAGCTTGCACAGCAATTCTATAAAAACAAAAGGGTGCCAAGGTAGGCTAAGCTTTCTCGGAGGCTGATGTGCCTGGACTGAACAACAGGGATAAGCCAAAAAGTAGTCAGTGTCCTTGCATTAATGAAATCATGCAAGAGCCCAAAGCCAGACACCTTCCCTGCTCAGTCCCACCTGTGCAACAGCTCAAAATCTTCCCAAAGCAGATGAATGAGGTAAGGGACGAAGCCACACTGCAGCCAGCCACACAGACCCCGCACCAACCAAAGGCACGGGCAGAACCCGGCAAGAAACTCAACCTGTGCAGCGTGTTGGAGCACTGAGCTAGCCCAGGGCTACAGCAACCACCACTGCCAAACACCGCTGAAACTGCCAACCCCGCTGCATTTTTACGTGTGTCCTGATGAGACGCTTCTGCCTTTCTCTCCTACGTCGTGTCCTTTAGTACAGGAATGTGCACCTGGTTAATCTTGAACAGGTTGTGACCTTATTCAGCTATCCAAACCAGAGAGGGGCCGAGAGAAAGAGAGACGTGCAGATGAACTAAACTACAAAATAATGTCATTGACTACAAAGCAAAAGACCCAGAGACCGGCTGTCGGTTTTGTAAGGACAAAAGCAGATGCAGGAAGTACACGGAAGCGTTGGCAGGTGGAAACCTAGCAGGAGACGAAAGATTCGTGACTTATCACCAGAAGGCAGCGGATGCTCTCCGAGCTGATCTGACATGTGCCAAGACGTTTAATGTGGGATCTCCCGGTGCAGATGGGGTGAGCAGACAACTTTATTGTGCTGGTGACAGGGGCCAGCACTTGGGGCTGATGCATGACCGGTCAGAAGCGTTCTCCGGGCCGGCTGTATGGTTTTTGTGCCCGACGCTCTAGCGGTGCGCGATGTCGGATCCTGTCTGGTCCCAGGTGGCCGGAGCGTCTCCTGTTCTCAAGCAGCGCAGTACACGGGACAGCCCTGATGCTGCATGTCTGGCAGAGCCGGAGCTGCTCCTGTCAAGTGCCAGGGTGCAAAGGGGTCTGCTCCTGCCTTGCCCTCAGTGAATAGCTGGGGGGTTGGGGATTTGGCAATTTGGGGAGGGGGAGGTGTTTCCCAAATCGCCTTGACCCCTCTTTGCCACCCCCTCCTCCCCCCAGATGCTTGGATCCTGCAGGGCAACCTCCCCTTACTTAAGATGGAGCTTAAGCAGGCACCCAAGGGATGGCAAAATCTTCTGATCAGTCACTACACGTGTACGAATCACCACACACACCGCATTAATTCTGATTTTGGTACTATCTTCTAGATTTTCAGCACATCACTGAACTTCAGAGATCCTTGCCTACTGGTACTCTGCTTGTTACTAACAAGATTGCTTTTGTTTGTACCTTCTGTGCTCTTTCCCTGAGGAAAAGAAGGGAACCACTTGTGGTGGGTTGATCTCAGCCAGATGCCCGGCAGCCAGATAAAGCCAGACCCAGGGATGGAACAGCTGATTTCAGCGGAAGCCTTTGAAGCGAGTGCAGAGCTGGTCCAGGCCATGGGAAAGGAGGCGGGGAGGAGGGCTTGTGGAGAACACCAGAAGAAGAAGAGAGAAGAGAAGGAGGCACTAAACGTCTTAAGTGCAACCACTGCAAACGTAAATTCAAGAAGAAACTTCATCTGTTTAAGGGATAACATTCCCCAACAAAGTTGCCCAGACAATCACGGACACAGGATTTCTTAAAACAAGCCTATTTATTGTCTATTTACATAGGGTAAATCCCCCCTGCGCCTCCAAGCAGGAGGAGCATCACAACTGTGAGCAGAGGTAGAAGCTGCGTGGGAAGCGAGGACCCGGCTTCTGTTCAGCTCGTCACGGGGCAGAGGAGGAAGCACAGCACGTTCTTCTTCATCAGGTGCTCCACGGGGATGCAGCAGCGCCTCGCCGGCAGATCCGCCACGGTGCCCAGCTCTGGTGGAAGAGAAGCCCGAGGGGTGGTCTTAGGGGCACGAGCAGCAGGCGGTTGGGGAGGTTGTTCTTGGGGGTGCTCAGGTGTTCATAGGCGCTGCCCCATCCCAAGGCTGGATGCAGCCCTGTCAGAAAGGAGTTCTTGGGAAGGGCTTGGCAGATGCAGCAGAGGTCCCCACCTTATCTTGAGGCTTGTCTTGGCCCAAGGTGTGACTGGGCTCTGCTTTGCCCTCCCAGTCATCCTCCTCTCTCTTCTCGTCGGCACCGCTGGCGCGTCCCCGCTGGCTGCCGCTGTCGCAGTCAGCGCTCCTCCGCCCGCGCAGCCGGTAGAGCCCAAGGAGCAGGAGCAGGGTTTCGGCAGAGGACCAAAACCACCAGTGCCGGCAGGCAGCGAGGAGCACGCCTTCCAGAGTGAGGCCGCACGGCTCCTGGCTCCTCTGCTCCATCCGCTCCATCAGCCAGGTCACCTCCTGCCTCTGCTGCTCCTCACGCTGCTGCAGGAGCTCTTGTGTGGCCGCATCTTCCTGGTCACCCACTCTCTGAACGCATTGCAGGAAGCTCAGCAGGGTCAGGATGCGGGCGATGACCACAGCCATGGTCTGGAGGAGGAGGGAGAGAAGGGGCTTAGTGGGCCTGGGTGGGAGGGAGGTGGCGGCTGGGGCAGCAGGGGAGAACATGCAGGGTCCCGGGGATGGGTGGGAGAGGGGGTGAGAGAATTTGGAGACAATAAGGGGGAGGGTGGTGAGCGCTGCAGGGACAGGGACATCTCCCCACAGCCCCCAGGCACTGGCCGTGGCTGGCAGCCCCGGCACCCCTGCGCCCAGCCCCGAGGGCGGCACCTGCCCTGCCCCAGGCGCTCCCCGCAGCGGCTGCGCCCTCACCCCCGGCTGTAGAAACCCCCCTGAGGGGCCAGAGCTTCTGCCCCGGCCCTCGTCTGGCCCAGCCTTCCCCCCGCCAGCCTCACTCACCGCTGGCCCAAGTCGTACTGCAGCGGGTGCTGCCGGCTGGCACCTTAGTGACATCCCTCGGTGACTTCCCCTCTGTGATGTCACAGGCGCCAGAGCCCCACGGGGACACCCGCCCCTTGGGCCACGGCCACTGCCCCTGGCTCTGCAGCCCCTGGAGCGGGCAAAGCACAACCGCCCTGGCAGGACAGAGCTCCCAGGGCCCCTAAACCTCCCCAGAGAGAGCAGCGGGGCAGCACGAGGGCGGCCCTGGCTTGCACAGGGAGCTCCACGTCCCCGGCTGAGCCCCGCGGTCGGGCTCCCGGCTCCCCCCATGGCCCAGCACCACCAGCAGCAGCAGCTGCAGCAGCAGCCAGGAGCCTTCGGGGGGAAGTTATTTCTCACGCTGTCACACGTGTGCGTGTAGCACACGCACCCACACCTCTGCTGCTCCGACCTGAGTTGGATTGTTATAGACCTGCATTGCACCCAGAGACTCCTGACTGCCCGGCCCGTCGGGAACTCAGATACCCCCTGATCAGGAGAGTGACGGAGGCGTATCTCTTAGTGGCCGTATTCCCACTGTCTAGTGAGGAAGAAAAGTAATGTGTGTAAAAGAAAAAAAGATCTTTTCCCCACGGCAGCAACTTCCCTTCTTTTTAACATTGTTTAGGCAGGGATAAACCAGCATGACATGAATAAAAAATAAAGAAATGTTCATGTCTTAGAGCAGGGGAAGGGCTTCTCAATTATTTTTTTTAATTCACAGAGAAATTCTCCCAATAGAACACCTGCATTTCAAAGAATTCTGCTATTATAAAGGCATTTCTGTCTTCTCTAGCTTAATTTTTAAGTCTCTATGCAGGCGATCTCTGGGTTTGGAAAGGGGTCTCTAGGTGAACTGGGGATGTCTGCGCTCACATTAATTATCCTTCATCATCCCGAGTGAACTTCATTACGGTGCCGGCACAGCGTTGCCTCCTGCGCGTCCCCCTCTGTGACGGGCACCTGGCAGGCAGGAGACGGTTCTGCCCGTGCAGGCAGGTTGCCGGCTTGGGCAGCCCTCAGAGGTCGGCGTCACTGACTCGCTTCTGATTGCAGCAGCTGTTCAGATCTGCATTTTGGGATGGTTCACAGAGAAAGGGCCCCTTCTGCATGTGGGGGTTCAGTCTCAAGGCTTTAGCAGGGGCCGATTCTGGTGCTGGAGACGCTAACGTTGACCGCTCTAATGCTGGACACGCAGATAATAACCAAGGGTGATGTGAGAGGATTACCAAGGGATTCTGTGTGGCCATCTGGGTGGAGAGAGAAACCGACTCTCCTGGACGGACAGCACCCAAGGCTGCTCTGACAAGCAAACAGCTTCAGCCAATATTTGCTAAACATCTTCTCTTACATGCTGTTGAGCCTCAGGCTTGGAATTCAGGCACCAGTAATAACAGAGGCAGGTGACAGCTTCTCTTTTAGCATCAGAGAGAGAAGGATTAGCAAAAGCTTCCTGGACAATGAACTTCTATAGCTCCTCTGTGACTCTTTTGAATGTTTGGGGGGAATTGCTGGTGATGATCCATTCACGGCTAGCACACTGGAGATCCATAACCCCTGGGAACGGTGTTCGTAAGCACGCTTCACTCCAACTCCTTTGATGGTCTCAGCTCCCTCGTTTCCAGAGACCATCATCCCACTTCATTATATCTTTTAGCAATAAGGAACTGGTGTTTGCTTGTGCCTCGCATTTGTCAAGGTCTCAGAACCAACAAATGCTGTGCTTTAATATTGGGGTGTGGCTTTGGCTTCCTCTTATGACCTCACCTAATTTAACCATTCTTTGCGTCCAAGCCATGGCCTAAGAGGTGCAGAGGAGCACAGCGACATGTAACCCAGGAGTGCCGTTCATGCTTGGAAAATGATGTTGCGTTCTGCACCCTAGAACCCACGCAGGGCTGTCGTCTTTTACCACGCACGGAGCATCAGCCACTGAAGGGCAAAGGTGCTTGACCAAGCTGAGCTGTGCCACCTGCACGGAGTCTTGTTTCTTGGTAAGATGTTGCAGCCCATAGAACAGAAAAACAGCCTCCAGAACTGTAGGCAGTGTCCCCCGGAGAGGAAGAAAAAGCAGCGAGAGAAAAGGTACAATATTGGGTACGATATTCTGGCACTGCTCAGCAGTTTGATCTAGTTGTGTTTGGGCAGAAGTCTCGTGATGGAGAATGCCTCCCCTCATCAGCGATGGGCAGCTGCTGCTGCACGGGGATGAGAGGCCTTCAGGTAATCAGCTGCACTGGGAGTAATTTGAAGAGATGAGAGTTAATGAGTTCAGGGTGAACCAAGAAGGGTTTTAGCCAGAGTACTAAAAGCCAATTACTTCCAGGACACAGCTCAATGGCTTTACAAAGCTAAGAAAAGGCAGCATCTGATAGCTTTTCCAACACCTGAGCTCCGATCACTAAAAAAATGACCTCTTCTTTCCCTCCCCCAGGAAAGTTAGTTCTGGATGAGGGCAGATTTGGGAGGGGTTTTGCATCTTTTTTTATAAATCATTTCTGCAAGGGCTTGTAAGATACCCAGTTACTCATGAACAGGCTTTAATGTGGAGAAAAACTCATCACCATGAATCAGGATTGTTTGGAGAACCACTATTCGAAGCAAACTGATCTTCCTTGCAAAGTCGAGTTCTTCAAGTTCCACTTCTTCAAGTGGAGTTTGCTCTCAGGCAACCTTGGGAACAGCATCAGGTCAGGCTCCTGCCAGCTGGTCCTCTCTTCTCTGACAAGAGGCAGAAACTGTTCTGCATAAAACTATGAACTCGATCATTTCCTTCCCATTAAAACAGCTAAGAACTCTGTTTGTGGCCTCAGCCCATAGTGGAAAGACGAAGAAGTGCATTTCTGGACATTCAAACACGTTCAATAGCTTGCACAGCAATTCTATAAAAACAAAAGGGTGCCAAGGTAGGCTAAGCTTTCTCGGAGGCTGATGTGCCTGGACTGAACAACAGGGATAAGCCAAAAAGTAGTCAGTGTCCTTGCATTAATGAAATCATGCAAGAGCCCAAAGCCAGACACCTTCCCTGCTCAGTCCCACCTGTGCAACAGCTCAAAATCTTCCCAAAGCAGATGAATGAGGTAAGGGACGAAGCCACACTGCAGCCAGCCACACAGACCCCGCACCAACCAAAGGCACGGGCAGAACCCGGCAAGAAACTCAACCTGTGCAGCGTGTTGGAGCACTGAGCTAGCCCAGGGCTACAGCAACCACCACTGCCAAACACCGCTGAAACTGCCAACCCCGCTGCATTTTTACGTGTGTCCTGATGAGACGCTTCTGCCTTTCTCTCCTACGTCGTGTCCTTTAGTACAGGAATGTGCACCTGGTTAATCTTGAACAGGTTGTGACCTTATTCAGCTATCCAAACCAGAGAGGGGCCGAGAGAAAGAGAGACGTGCAGATGAACTAAACTACAAAATAATGTCATTGACTACAAAGCAAAAGACCCAGAGACCGGCTGTCGGTTTTGTAAGGACAAAAGCAGATGCAGGAAGTACACGGAAGCGTTGGCAGGTGGAAACCTAGCAGGAGACGAAAGATTCGTGACTTATCACCAGAAGGCAGCGGATGCTCTCCGAGCTGATCTGACATGTGCCAAGACGTTTAATGTGGGATCTCCCGGTGCAGATGGGGTGAGCAGACAACTTTATTGTGCTGGTGACAGGGGCCAGCACTTGGGGCTGATGCATGACCGGTCAGAAGCGTTCTCCGGGCCGGCTGTATGGTTTTTGTGCCCGACGCTCTAGCGGTGCGCGATGTCGGATCCTGTCTGGTCCCAGGTGGCCGGAGCGTCTCCTGTTCTCAAGCAGCGCAGTACACGGGACAGCCCTGATGCTGCATGTCTGGCAGAGCCGGAGCTGCTCCTGTCAAGTGCCAGGGTGCAAAGGGGTCTGCTCCTGCCTTGCCCTCAGTGAATAGCTGGGGGGTTGGGGATTTGGCAATTTGGGGAGGGGGAGGTGTTTCCCAAATCGCCTTGACCCCTCTTTGCCACCCCCTCCTCCCCCCAGATGCTTGGATCCTGCAGGGCAACCTCCCCTTACTTAAGATGGAGCTTAAGCAGGCACCCAAGGGATGGCAAAATCTTCTGATCAGTCACTACACGTGTACGAATCACCACACACACCGCATTAATTCTGATTTTGGTACTATCTTCTAGATTTTCAGCACATCACTGAACTTCAGAGATCCTTGCCTACTGGTACTCTGCTCGTTACTAACAAGATTGCTTTTGTTTGTACCTTCTGTGCTCTTTCCCTGAGGAAAAGAAGGGAACCACTTGTGGTGGGTTGATCTCAGCCAGATGCCCGGCAGCCAGATAAAGCCAGACCCAGGGATGGAACAGCTGATTTCAGCGGAAGCCTTTGAAGCGAGTGCAGAGCTGGTCCAGGCCATGGGAAAGGAGGCGGGGAGGAGGGCTTGTGGAGAACACCAGAAGAAGAAGAGAGAAGAGAAGGAGGCACTAAACGTCTTAAGTGCAACCACTGCAAACGTAAATTCAAGAAGAAACTTCATCTGTTTAAGGGATAACATTCCCCAACAAAGTTGCCCAGACAATCACGGACACAGGATTTCTTAAAACAAGCCTATTTATTGTCTATTTACATAGGGTAAATCCCCCCTGCGCCTCCAAGCAGGAGGAGCATCACAACTGTGAGCAGAGGTAGAGGCTGCGTGGGAAGCGAGGACCCGGCTTCTGTTCAGCTCGTCACGGGGCAGAGGAGGAAGCACAGCACGTTCTTCTTCATCAGGTGCTCCACGGGGATGCAGCAGCGCCTCGCCGGCAGATCCGCCACGGTGCCCAGCTCTGGTGGAAGAGAAGCCCGAGGGGTGGTCTTAGGGGCACGAGCAGCAGGCGGTTGGGGAGGTTGTTCTTGGGGGTGCTCAGGTGTTCATAGGCGCTGCCCCATCCCAAGGCTGGATGCAGCCCTGTCAGAAAGGAGTTCTTGGGAAGGGCTTGGCAGATGCAGCAGAGGTCCCCACCTTATCTTGAGGCTTGTCTTGGCCCAAGGTGTGACTGGGCTCTGCTTTGCCCTCCCAGTCATCCTCCTCTCTCTTCTCGTCGGCACCGCTGGCGCGTCCCCGCTGGCTGCCGCTGTCGCAGTCAGCGCTCCTCCGCCCGCGCAGCCGGTAGAGCCCAAGGAGCAGGAGCAGGGTTTCGGCAGAGGACCAAAACCACCAGTGCCGGCAGGCAGCGAGGAGCACGCCTTCCAGAGTGAGGCCGCACGGCTCCTGGCTCCTCTGCTCCATCCGCTCCATCAGCCAGGTCACCTCCTGCCTCTGCTGCTCCTCACGCTGCTGCAGGAGCTCTTGTGTGGCCGCACCTTCCTGGTCACCCACTCTCTGAACGCATTGCAGGAAGCTCAGCAGGGTCAGGATGCGGGCGATGACCACAGCCATGGTCTGGAGGAGGAGGGAGAGAAGGGGCTTAGTGGGCCTGGGTGGGAGGGAGGTGGCGGCTGGGGCAGCAGGGGAGAACATGCAGGGTCCCGGGGATGGGTGGGAGAGGGGGTGAGAGAATTTGGAGACAATAAGGGGGAGGGTGGTGAGCGCTGCAGGGACAGGGACATCTCCCCACAGCCCCCAGGCACTGGCCGTGGCTGGCAGCCCCGGCACCCCTGCGCCCAGCCCCGAGGGCGGCACCTGCCCTGCCCCAGGCGCTCCCCGCAGCGGCTGCGCCCTCACCCCCGGCTGTAGAAACCCCCCTGAGGGGCCAGAGCTTCTGCCCCGGCCCTCGTCTGGCCCAGCCTTCCCCCCGCCAGCCTCACTCACCGCTGGCCCAAGTCGTACTGCAGCGGGTGCTGCCGGCTGGCACCTTAGTGACATCCCTCGGTGACTTCCCCTCTGTGATGTCACAGGCGCCAGAGCCCCACGGGGACACCCGCCCCTTGGGCCACGGCCACTGCCCCTGGCTCTGCAGCCCCTGGAGCGGGCAAAGCACAACCGCCCTGGCAGGACAGAGCTCCCAGGGCCCCTAAACCTCCCCAGAGAGAGCAGCGGGGCAGCACGAGGGCGGCCCTGGCTTGCACAGGGAGCTCCACGTCCCCGGCTGAGCCCCGCGGTCGGGCTCCCGGCTCCCCCCATGGCCCAGCACCACCAGCAGCAGCAGCTGCAGCAGCAGCCAGGAGCCTTCGGGGGGAAGTTATTTCTCATGCTGTCACACGTGTGCGTGTAGCACACGCACCCACACCTCTGCTGCTCCGACCTGAGTTGGATTGTTATAGACCTGCATTGCACCCAGAGACTCCTGACTGCCCGGCCCGTCGGGAACTCAGATACCCCCTGATCAGGAGAGTGACGGAGGCGTATCTCTTAGTGGCCGTATTCCCACTGTCTAGTGAGGAAGAAAAGTAATGTGTGTAAAAGAAAAAAAGATCTTTTCCCCACGGCAGCAACTTCCCTTCTTTTTAACATTGTTTAGGCAGGGATAAACCAGCATGACATGAATAAAAAATAAAGAAATGTTCATGTCTTAGAGCAGGGGAAGGGCTTCTCAATTATTTTTTTTAATTCACAGAGAAATTCTCCCAATAGAACACCTGCATTTCAAAGAATTCTGCTATTATAAAGGCATTTCTGTCTTCTCTAGCTTAATTTTTAAGTCTCTATGCAGGCGATCTCTGGGTTTGGAAAGGGGTCTCTAGGTGAACTGGGGATGTCTGCGCTCACATTAATTATCCTTCATCATCCCGAGTGAACTTCATTACGGTGCCGGCACAGCGTTGCCTCCTGCGCGTCCCCCTCTGTGACGGGCACCTGGCAGGCAGGAGACGGTTCTGCCCGTGCAGGCAGGTTGCCGGCTTGGGCAGCCCTCAGAGGTCGGCGTCACTGACTCGCTTCTGATTGCAGCAGCTGTTCAGATCTGCATTTTGGGATGGTTCACAGAGAAAGGGCCCCTTCTGCATGTGGGGGTTCAGTCTCAAGGCTTTAGCAGGGGCCGATTCTGGTGCTGGAGACGCTAACGTTGACCGCTCTAATGCTGGACACGCAGATAATAACCAAGGGTGATGTGAGAGGATTACCAAGGGATTCTGTGTGGCCATCTGGGTGGAGAGAGAAACCGACTCTCCTGGACGGACAGCACCCAAGGCTGCTCTGACAAGCAAACAGCTTCAGCCAATATTTGCTAAACATCTTCTCTTACATGCTGTTGAGCCTCAGGCTTGGAATTCAGGCACCAGTAATAACAGAGGCAGGTGACAGCTTCTCTTTTAGCATCAGAGAGAGAAGGATTAGCAAAAGCTTCCTGGACAATGAACTTCTATAGCTCCTCTGTGACTCTTTTGAATGTTTGGGGGGAATTGCTGGTGATGATCCATTCACGGCTAGCACACTGGAGATCCATAACCCCTGGGAACGGTGTTCGTAAGCATGCTTCACTCCAACTCCTTTGATGGTCTCAGCTCCCTCGTTTCCAGAGACCATCATCCCACTTCATTATATCTTTTAGCAATAAGGAACTGGTGTTTGCTTGTGCCTCGCATTTGTCAAGGTCTCAGAACCAACAAATGCTGTGCTTTAATATTGGGGTGTGGCTTTGGCTTCCTCTTATGACCTCACCTAATTTAACCATTCTTTGCGTCCAAGCCATGGCCTAAGAGGTGCAGAGGAGCACAGCGACATGTAACCCAGGAGTGCCGTTCATGCTTGGAAAATGATGTTGCGTTCTGCACCCTAGAACCCACGCAGGGCTGTCGTCTTTTACCACGCACGGAGCATCAGCCACTGAAGGGCAAAGGTGCTTGACCAAGCTGAGCTGTGCCACCTGCACGGAGTCTTGTTTCTTGGTAAGATGTTGCAGCCCATAGAACAGAAAAACAGCCTCCAGAACTGTAGGCAGTGTCCCCCGGAGAGGAAGAAAAAGCAGCGAGAGAAAAGGTACAATATTGGGTACGATATTCTGGCACTGCTCAGCAGTTTGATCTAGTTGTGTTTGGGCAGAAGTCTCGTGATGGAGAATGCCTCCCCTCATCAGCGATGGGCAGCTGCTGCTGCACGGGGATGAGAGGCCTTCAGGTAATCAGCTGCACTGGGAGTAATTTGAAGAGATGAGAGTTAATGAGTTCAGGGTGAACCAAGAAGGGTTTTAGCCAGAGTACTAAAAGCCAATTACTTCCAGGACACAGCTCAATGGCTTTACAAAGCTAAGAAAAGGCAGCATCTGATAGCTTTTCCAACACCTGAGCTCCGATCACTAAAAAAATGACCTCTTCTTTCCCTCCCCCAGGAAAGTTAGTTCTGGATGAGGGCAGATTTGGGAGGGGTTTTGCATCTTTTTTTATAAATCATTTCTGCAAGGGCTTGTAAGATACCCAGTTACTCATGAACAGGCTTTAATGTGGAGAAAAACTCATCACCATGAATCAGGATTGTTTGGAGAACCACTATTCGAAGCAAACTGATCTTCCTTGCAAAGTCGAGTTCTTCAAGTTCCACTTCTTCAAGTGGAGTTTGCTCTCAGGCAACCTTGGGAACAGCATCAGGTCAGGCTCCTGCCAGCTGGTCCTCTCTTCTCTGACAAGAGGCAGAAACTGTTCTGCATAAAACTATGAACTCGATCATTTCCTTCCCATTAAAACAGCTAAGAACTCTGTTTGTGGCCTCAGCCCATAGTGGAAAGACGAAGAAGTGCATTTCTGGACATTCAAACACGTTCAATAGCTTGCACAGCAATTCTATAAAAACAAAAGGGTGCCAAGGTAGGCTAAGCTTTCTCGGAGGCTGATGTGCCTGGACTGAACAACAGGGATAAGCCAAAAAGTAGTCAGTGTCCTTGCATTAATGAAATCATGCAAGAGCCCAAAGCCAGACACCTTCCCTGCTCAGTCCCACCTGTGCAACAGCTCAAAATCTTCCCAAAGCAGATGAATGAGGTAAGGGACGAAGCCACACTGCAGCCAGCCACACAGACCCCGCACCAACCAAAGGCACGGGCAGAACCCGGCAAGAAACTCAACCTGTGCAGCGTGTTGGAGCACTGAGCTAGCCCAGGGCTACAGCAACCACCACTGCCAAACACCGCTGAAACTGCCAACCCCGCTGCATTTTTACGTGTGTCCTGATGAGACGCTTCTGCCTTTCTCTCCTACGTCGTGTCCTTTAGTACAGGAATGTGCACCTGGTTAATCTTGAACAGGTTGTGACCTTATTCAGCTATCCAAACCAGAGAGGGGCCGAGAGAAAGAGAGACGTGCAGATGAACTAAACTACAAAATAATGTCATTGACTACAAAGCAAAAGACCCAGAGACCGGCTGTCGGTTTTGTAAGGACAAAAGCAGATGCAGGAAGTACACGGAAGCGTTGGCAGGTGGAAACCTAGCAGGAGACGAAAGATTCGTGACTTATCACCAGAAGGCAGCGGATGCTCTCCGAGCTGATCTGACATGTGCCAAGACGTTTAATGTGGGATCTCCCGGTGCAGATGGGGTGAGCAGACAACTTTATTGTGCTGGTGACAGGGGCCAGCACTTGGGGCTGATGCATGACCGGTCAGAAGCGTTCTCCGGGCCGGCTGTATGGTTTTTGTGCCCGACGCTCTAGCGGTGCGCGATGTCGGATCCTGTCTGGTCCCAGGTGGCCGGAGCGTCTCCTGTTCTCAAGCAGCGCAGTACACGGGACAGCCCTGATGCTGCATGTCTGGCAGAGCCGGAGCTGCTCCTGTCAAGTGCCAGGGTGCAAAGGGGTCTGCTCCTGCCTTGCCCTCAGTGAATAGCTGGGGGGTTGGGGATTTGGCAATTTGGGGAGGGGGAGGTGTTTCCCAAATCGCCTTGACCCCTCTTTGCCACCCCCTCCTCCCCCCAGATGCTTGGATCCTGCAGGGCAACCTCCCCTTACTTAAGATGGAGCTTAAGCAGGCACCCAAGGGATGGCAAAATCTTCTGATCAGTCACTACACGTGTACGAATCACCACACACACCGCATTAATTCTGATTTTGGTACTATCTTCTAGATTTTCAGCACATCACTGAACTTCAGAGATCCTTGCCTACTGGTACTCTGCTCGTTACTAACAAGATTGCTTTTGTTTGTACCTTCTGTGCTCTTTCCCTGAGGAAAAGAAGGGAACCACTTGTGGTGGGTTGATCTCAGCCAGATGCCCGGCAGCCAGATAAAGCCAGACCCAGGGATGGAACAGCTGATTTCAGCGGAAGCCTTTGAAGCGAGTGCAGAGCTGGTCCAGGCCATGGGAAAGGAGGCGGGGAGGAGGGCTTGTGGAGAACACCAGAAGAAGAAGAGAGAAGAGAAGGAGGCACTAAACGTCTTAAGTGCAACCACTGCAAACGTAAATTCAAGAAGAAACTTCATCTGTTTAAGGGATAACATTCCCCAACAAAGTTGCCCAGACAATCACGGACACAGGATTTCTTAAAACAAGCCTATTTATTGTCTATTTACATAGGGTAAATCCCCCCTGCGCCTCCAAGCAGGAGGAGCATCACAACTGTGAGCAGAGGTAGAAGCTGCGTGGGAAGCGAGGACCCGGCTTCTGTTCAGCTCGTCACGGGGCAGAGGAGGAAGCACAGCACGTTCTTCTTCATCAGGTGCTCCACGGGGATGCAGCAGCGCCTCGCCGGCAGATCCGCCACGGTGCCCAGCTCTGGTGGAAGAGAAGCCCGAGGGGTGGTCTTAGGGGCACGAGCAGCAGGCGGTTGGGGAGGTTGTTCTTGGGGGTGCTCAGGTGTTCATAGGCGCTGCCCCATCCCAAGGCTGGATGCAGCCCTGTCAGAAAGGAGTTCTTGGGAAGGGCTTGGCAGATGCAGCAGAGGTCCCCACCTTATCTTGAGGCTTGTCTTGGCCCAAGGTGTGACTGGGCTCTGCTTTGCCCTCCCAGTCATCCTCCTCTCTCTTCTCGTCGGCACCGCTGGCGCGTCCCCGCTGGCTGCCGCTGTCGCAGTCAGCGCTCCTCCGCCCGCGCAGCCGGTAGAGCCCAAGGAGCAGGAGCAGGGTTTCGGCAGAGGACCAAAACCACCAGTGCCGGCAGGCAGCGAGGAGCACGCCTTCTAGAGTGAGGCCGCACGGCTCCTGGCTCCTCTGCTCCATCCGCTCCATCAGCCAGGTCACCTCCTGCCTCTGCTGCTCCTCACGCTGCTGCAGGAGCTCTTGTGTGGCCGCACCTTCCTGGTCACCCACTCTCTGAACGCATTGCAGGAAGCTCAGCAGGGTCAGGATGCGGGCGATGACCACAGCCATGGTCTGGAGGAGGAGGGAGAGAAGGGGCTTAGTGGGCCTGGGTGGGAGGGAGGTGGCGGCTGGGGCAGCAGGGGAGAACATGCAGGGTCCCGGGGATGGGTGGGAGAGGGGGTGAGAGAATTTGGAGACAATAAGGGGGAGGGTGGTGAGCGCTGCAGGGACAGGGACATCTCCCCACAGCCCCCAGGCACTGGCCGTGGCTGGCAGCCCCGGCACCCCTGCGCCCAGCCCCGAGGGCGGCACCTGCCCTGCCCCAGGCGCTCCCCGCAGCGGCTGCGCCCTCACCCCCGGCTGTAGAAACCCCCCTGAGGGGCCAGAGCTTCTGCCCCGGCCCTCGTCTGGCCCAGCCTTCCCCCCGCCAGCCTCACTCACCGCTGGCCCAAGTCGTACTGCAGCGGGTGCTGCCGGCTGGCACCTTAGTGACATCCCTCGGTGACTTCCCCTCTGTGATGTCACAGGCGCCAGAGCCCCACGGGGACACCCGCCCCTTGGGCCACGGCCACTGCCCCTGGCTCTGCAGCCCCTGGAGCGGGCAAAGCACAACCGCCCTGGCAGGACAGAGCTCCCAGGGCCCCTAAACCTCCCCAGAGAGAGCAGCGGGGCAGCACGAGGGCGGCCCTGGCTTGCACAGGGAGCTCCACGTCCCCGGCTGAGCCCCGCGGTCGGGCTCCCGGCTCCCCCCATGGCCCAGCACCACCAGCAGCAGCAGCTGCAGCAGCAGCCAGGAGCCTTCGGGGGGAAGTTATTTCTCACGCTGTCACACGTGTGCGTGTAGCACACGCACCCACACCTCTGCTGCTCCGACCTGAGTTGGATTGTTATAGACCTGCATTGCACCCAGAGACTCCTGACTGCCCGGCCCGTCGGGAACTCAGATACCCCCTGATCAGGAGAGTGACGGAGGCGTATCTCTTAGTGGCCGTATTCCCACTGTCTAGTGAGGAAGAAAAGTAATGTGTGTAAAAGAAAAAAAGATCTTTTCCCCACGGCAGCAACTTCCCTTCTTTTTAACATTGTTTAGGCAGGGATAAACCAGCATGACATGAATAAAAAATAAAGAAATGTTCATGTCTTAGAGCAGGGGAAGGGCTTCTCAATTATTTTTTTTAATTCACAGAGAAATTCTCCCAATAGAACACCTGCATTTCAAAGAATTCTGCTATTATAAAGGCATTTCTGTCTTCTCTAGCTTAATTTTTAAGTCTCTATGCAGGCGATCTCTGGGTTTGGAAAGGGGTCTCTAGGTGAACTGGGGATGTCTGCGCTCACATTAATTATCCTTCATCATCCCGAGTGAACTTCATTACGGTGCCGGCACAGCGTTGCCTCCTGCGCGTCCCCCTCTGTGACGGGCACCTGGCAGGCAGGAGACGGTTCTGCCCGTGCAGGCAGGTTGCCGGCTTGGGCAGCCCTCAGAGGTCGGCGTCACTGACTCGCTTCTGATTGCAGCAGCTGTTCAGATCTGCATTTTGGGATGGTTCACAGAGAAAGGGCCCCTTCTGCATGTGGGGGTTCAGTCTCAAGGCTTTAGCAGGGGCCGATTCTGGTGCTGGAGACGCTAACGTTGACCGCTCTAATGCTGGACACGCAGATAATAACCAAGGGTGATGTGAGAGGATTACCAAGGGATTCTGTGTGGCCATCTGGGTGGAGAGAGAAACCGACTCTCCTGGACGGACAGCACCCAAGGCTGCTCTGACAAGCAAACAGCTTCAGCCAATATTTGCTAAACATCTTCTCTTACATGCTGTTGAGCCTCAGGCTTGGAATTCAGGCACCAGTAATAACAGAGGCAGGTGACAGCTTCTCTTTTAGCATCAGAGAGAGAAGGATTAGCAAAAGCTTCCTGGACAATGAACTTCTATAGCTCCTCTGTGACTCTTTTGAATGTTTGGGGGGAATTGCTGGTGATGATCCATTCACGGCTAGCACACTGGAGATCCATAACCCCTGGGAACGGTGTTCGTAAGCACGCTTCACTCCAACTCCTTTGATGGTCTCAGCTCCCTCGTTTCCAGAGACCATCATCCCACTTCATTATATCTTTTAGCAATAAGGAACTGGTGTTTGCTTGTGCCTCGCATTTGTCAAGGTCTCAGAACCAACAAATGCTGTGCTTTAATATTGGGGTGTGGCTTTGGCTTCCTCTTATGACCTCACCTAATTTAACCATTCTTTGCGTCCAAGCCATGGCCTAAGAGGTGCAGAGGAGCACAGCGACATGTAACCCAGGAGTGCCGTTCATGCTTGGAAAATGATGTTGCGTTCTGCACCCTAGAACCCACGCAGGGCTGTCGTCTTTTACCACGCACGGAGCATCAGCCACTGAAGGGCAAAGGTGCTTGACCAAGCTGAGCTGTGCCACCTGCACGGAGTCTTGCTTCTTGGTAAGATGTTGCAGCCCATAGAACAGAAAAACAGCCTCCAGAACTGTAGGCAGTGTCCCCCGGAGAGGAAGAAAAAGCAGCGAGAGAAAAGGTACAATATTGGGTACGATATTCTGGCACTGCTCAGCAGTTTGATCTAGTTGTGTTTGGGCAGAAGTCTCGTGATGGAGAATGCCTCCCCTCATCAGCGATGGGCAGCTGCTGCTGCACGGGGATGAGAGGCCTTCAGGTAATCAGCTGCACTGGGAGTAATTTGAAGAGATGAGAGTTAATGAGTTCAGGGTGAACCAAGAAGGGTTTTAGCCAGAGTACTAAAAGCCAATTACTTCCAGGACACAGCTCAATGGCTTTACAAAGCTAAGAAAAGGCAGCATCTGATAGCTTTTCCAACACCTGAGCTCCGATCACTAAAAAAATGACCTCTTCTTTCCCTCCCCCAGGAAAGTTAGTTCTGGATGAGGGCAGATTTGGGAGGGGTTTTGCATCTTTTGTTATAAATCATTTCTGCAAGGGCTTGTAAGATACCCAGTTACTCATGAACAGGCTTTAATGTGGAGAAAAACTCATCACCATGAATCAGGATTGTTTGGAGAACCACTATTCGAAGCAAACTGATCTTCCTTGCAAAGTCGAGTTCTTCAAGTTCCACTTCTTCAAGTGGAGTTTGCTCTCAGGCAACCTTGGGAACAGCATCAGGTCAGGCTCCTGCCAGCTGGTCCTCTCTTCTCTGACAAGAGGCAGAAACTGTTCTGCATAAAACTATGAACTCGATCATTTCCTTCCCATTAAAACAGCTAAGAACTCTGTTTGTGGCCTCAGCCCATAGTGGAAAGACGAAGAAGTGCATTTCTGGACATTCAAACACGTTCAATAGCTTGCACAGCAATTCTATAAAAACAAAAGGGTGCCAAGGTAGGCTAAGCTTTCTCGGAGGCTGATGTGCCTGGACTGAACAACAGGGATAAGCCAAAAAGTAGTCAGTGTCCTTGCATTAATGAAATCATGCAAGAGCCCAAAGCCAGACACCTTCCCTGCTCAGTCCCACCTGTGCAACAGCTCAAAATCTTCCCAAAGCAGATGAATGAGGTAAGGGACGAAGCCACACTGCAGCCAGCCACACAGACCCCGCACCAACCAAAGGCACGGGCAGAACCCGGCAAGAAACTCAACCTGTGCAGCGTGTTGGAGCACTGAGCTAGCCCAGGGCTACAGCAACCACCACTGCCAAACACCGCTGAAACTGCCAACCCCGCTGCATTTTTACGTGTGTCCTGATGAGACGCTTCTGCCTTTCTCTCCTACGTCGTGTCCTTTAGTACAGGAATGTGCACCTGGTTAATCTTGAACAGGTTGTGACCTTATTCAGCTATCCAAACCAGAGAGGGGCCGAGAGAAAGAGAGACGTGCAGATGAACTAAACTACAAAATAATGTCATTGACTACAAAGCAAAAGACCCAGAGACCGGCTGTCGGTTTTGTAAGGACAAAAGCAGATGCAGGAAGTACACGGAAGCGTTGGCAGGTGGAAACCTAGCAGGAGACGAAAGATTCGTGACTTATCACCAGAAGGCAGCGGATGCTCTCCGAGCTGATCTGACATGTGCCAAGACGTTTAATGTGGGATCTCCCGGTGCAGATGGGGTGAGCAGACAACTTTATTGTGCTGGTGACAGGGGCCAGCACTTGGGGCTGATGCATGACCGGTCAGAAGCGTTCTCCGGGCCGGCTGTATGGTTTTTGTGCCCGACGCTCTAGCGGTGCGCGATGTCGGATCCTGTCTGGTCCCAGGTGGCCGGAGCGTCTCCTGTTCTCAAGCAGCGCAGTACACGGGACAGCCCTGATGCTGCATGTCTGGCAGAGCCGGAGCTGCTCCTGTCAAGTGCCAGGGTGCAAAGGGGTCTGCTCCTGCCTTGCCCTCAGTGAATAGCTGGGGGGTTGGGGATTTGGCAATTTGGGGAGGGGGAGGTGTTTCCCAAATCGCCTTGACCCCTCTTTGCCACCCCCTCCTCCCCCCAGATGCTTGGATCCTGCAGGGCAACCTCCCCTTACTTAAGATGGAGCTTAAGCAGGCACCCAAGGGATGGCAAAATCTTCTGATCAGTCACTACACGTGTACGAATCACCACACACACCGCATTAATTCTGATTTTGGTACTATCTTCTAGATTTTCAGCACATCACTGAACTTCAGAGATCCTTGCCTACTGGTACTCTGCTCGTTACTAACAAGATTGCTTTTGTTTGTACCTTCTGTGCTCTTTCCCTGAGGAAAAGAAGGGAACCACTTGTGGTGGGTTGATCTCAGCCAGATGCCCGGCAGCCAGATAAAGCCAGACCCAGGGATGGAACAGCTGATTTCAGCGGAAGCCTTTGAAGCGAGTGCAGAGCTGGTCCAGGCCATGGGAAAGGAGGCGGGGAGGAGGGCTTGTGGAGAACACCAGAAGAAGAAGAGAGAAGAGAAGGAGGCACTAAACGTCTTAAGTGCAACCACTGCAAACGTAAATTCAAGAAGAAACTTCATCTGTTTAAGGGATAACATTCCCCAACAAAGTTGCCCAGACAATCACGGACACAGGATTTCTTAAAACAAGCCTATTTATTGTCTATTTACATAGGGTAAATCCCCCCTGCGCCTCCAAGCAGGAGGAGCATCACAACTGTGAGCAGAGGTAGAGGCTGCGTGGGAAGCGAGGACCCGGCTTCTGTTCAGCTCGTCACGGGGCAGAGGAGGAAGCACAGCACGTTCTTCTTCATCAGGTGCTCCACGGGGATGCAGCAGCGCCTCGCCGGCAGATCCGCCACGGTGCCCAGCTCTGGTGGAAGAGAAGCCCGAGGGGTGGTCTTAGGGGCACGAGCAGCAGGCGGTTGGGGAGGTTGTTCTTGGGGGTGCTCAGGTGTTCATAGGCGCTGCCCCATCCCAAGGCTGGATGCAGCCCTGTCAGAAAGGAGTTCTTGGGAAGGGCTTGGCAGATGCAGCAGAGGTCCCCACCTTATCTTGAGGCTTGTCTTGGCCCAAGGTGTGACTGGGCTCTGCTTTGCCCTCCCAGTCATCCTCCTCTCTCTTCTCGTCGGCACCGCTGGCGCGTCCCCGCTGGCTGCCGCTGTCGCAGTCAGCGCTCCTCCGCCCGCGCAGCCGGTAGAGCCCAAGGAGCAGGAGCAGGGTTTCGGCAGAGGACCAAAACCACCAGTGCCGGCAGGCAGCGAGGAGCACGCCTTCCAGAGTGAGGCCGCACGGCTCCTGGCTCCTCTGCTCCATCCGCTCCATCAGCCAGGTCACCTCCTGCCTCTGCTGCTCCTCACGCTGCTGCAGGAGCTCTTGTGTGGCCGCACCTTCCTGGTCACCCACTCTCTGAACGCATTGCAGGAAGCTCAGCAGGGTCAGGATGCGGGCGATGACCACAGCCATGGTCTGGAGGAGGAGGGAGAGAAGGGGCTTAGTGGGCCTGGGTGGGAGGGAGGTGGCGGCTGGGGCAGCAGGGGAGAACATGCAGGGTCCCGGGGATGGGTGGGAGAGGGGGTGAGAGAATTTGGAGACAATAAGGGGGAGGGTGGTGAGCGCTGCAGGGACAGGGACATCTCCCCACAGCCCCCAGGCACTGGCCGTGGCTGGCAGCCCCGGCACCCCTGCGCCCAGCCCCGAGGGCGGCACCTGCCCTGCCCCAGGCGCTCCCCGCAGCGGCTGCGCCCTCACCCCCGGCTGTAGAAACCCCCCTGAGGGGCCAGAGCTTCTGCCCCGGCCCTCGTCTGGCCCAGCCTTCCCCCCGCCAGCCTCACTCACCGCTGGCCCAAGTCGTACTGCAGCGGGTGCTGCCGGCTGGCACCTTAGTGACATCCCTCGGTGACTTCCCCTCTGTGATGTCACAGGCGCCAGAGCCCCACGGGGACACCCGCCCCTTGGGCCACGGCCACTGCCCCTGGCTCTGCAGCCCCTGGAGCGGGCAAAGCACAACCGCCCTGGCAGGACAGAGCTCCCAGGGCCCCTAAACCTCCCCAGAGAGAGCAGCGGGGCAGCACGAGGGCGGCCCTGGCTTGCACAGGGAGCTCCACGTCCCCGGCTGAGCCCCGCGGTCGGGCTCCCGGCTCCCCCCATGGCCCAGCACCACCAGCAGCAGCAGCTGCAGCAGCAGCCAGGAGCCTTCGGGGGGAAGTTATTTCTCACGCTGTCACACGTGTGCGTGTAGCACACGCACCCACACCTCTGCTGCTCCGACCTGAGTTGGATTGTTATAGACCTGCATTGCACCCAGAGACTCCTGACTGCCCGGCCCGTCGGGAACTCAGATACCCCCTGATCAGGAGAGTGACGGAGGCGTATCTCTTAGTGGCCGTATTCCCACTGTCTAGTGAGGAAGAAAAGTAATGTGTGTAAAAGAAAAAAAGATCTTTTCCCCACGGCAGCAACTTCCCTTCTTTTTAACATTGTTTAGGCAGGGATAAACCAGCATGACATGAATAAAAAATAAAGAAATGTTCATGTCTTAGAGCAGGGGAAGGGCTTCTCAATTATTTTTTTAATTCACAGAGAAATTCTCCCAATAGAACACCTGCATTTCAAAGAATTCTGCTATTATAAAGGCATTTCTGTCTTCTCTAGCTTAATTTTTAAGTCTTTATGTACACTTTTATACTCTGGCTAAAACCCTTCTTGGTTCACCCTGAACTCATTAACTCTCATCTCTTCAAATTACTCCCAGTGCAGCTGATTACCTGAAGGCCTCTCATCCCCGTGCAGCAGCAGCTGCCCATCGCTGATGAGGGGAGGCATTCTCCATCACGAGACTTCTGCCCAAACACAACTAGATCAAACTGCTGAGCAGTGCCAGAATATCGTACCCAATATTGTACCTTTTCTCTCGCTGCTTTTTCTTCCTCTCCGGGGGACACTGCCTACAGTTCTGGAGGCTGTTTTTCTGTTCTATGGGCTGCAACATCTTACCAAGAAACAAGACTCCGTGCAGGTGGCACAGCTCAGCTTGGTCAAGCACCTTTGCCCTTCAGTGGCTGATGCTCCGTGCGTGGTAAAAGACGACAGCCCTGCGTGGGTTCTAGGGTGCAGAACGCAACATCATTTTCCAAGCATGAACGGCACTCCTGGGTTACATGTCGCTGTGCTCCTCTGCACCTCTTAGGCCATGGCTTGGACGCAAAGAATGGTTAAATTAGGTGAGGTCATAAGAGGAAGCCAAAGCCACACCCCAATATTAAAGCACAGCATTTGTTGGTTCTGAGACCTTGACAAATGCGAGGCACAAGCAAACACCAGTTCCTTATTGCTAAAAGATATAATGAAGTGGGATGATGGTCTCTGGAAACGAGGGAGCTGAGGCCATTGGAGGGGTTTGAGCGAAGCGTGCCCAGGAACGCCGTGGCAGGGGTTGTGCATCTCCAGGTCCCGGCTGTGAACGTGTCACCAGCGATTCCCCCCAACCCCCGGGGGGTCACAGCACAGCTACAGCAGTTCATTGTCGTTCATCAGTTCATCAGGCGGATCTTTCTCTCCGATGCTGGGGAGCAGCTGTGACCCGCCCGGGCTGCAACTTGCACCCGAGTTCCGAGCCGGGCGCTCCGGTTGGGGCGGGTGGGGGGTGCCTCGGGGCGGGCGGGGGGGGCCGGGACGCTGAGCCCCGGGCGCCGGCGGGGAGGGCGGAGCGGGGGGAGTGGAGCGGCTCTCTCGGTGCAGGCGGCGGCGAACCGGCCGCCTTTGCCGGGCAGAAGCTGCGTCCCGGCCCCGCGCCGAGAACCGCCCCCCCCTGCCGCCCCCACAGCCCCGGCCCCGGGAGGGGGCAGCGGCGAAACTGCCCCCCCCGCGCCCGGCGCCCTCCGAGGGAGCGAAGCGCCGCTCCGTCCTGCCCTCCCCCAGCCCCCGCCGCCTCCGGCCCCCCCGTGGGGACCCCCGGGAGGAGGGAGCCTCGCCCGGCCCCTGCGAGGGAGCAGCCGCTCTGGGTGAGTACTGCGGGACCCTGGAACGGCGGGAGGTTTGGGGGGGAAAAGGGAAAAAAAAAAAAACAGGAAAACGGCTTCACCCCCCCTCGGGCTGTCCGGTGGCTCTTGGTGCTGGATTCCCGGGGGAAGCTGAAATGGGGGGAGGGGAGCAGCGGTTTGGGGCTGGAAAGGCAACGTCCTTCAGCACTGTCCTGGTGGAGGAGCGACCCAGCCTCATCTGGCCGTTTTAATTACATTTTGCCTCTCTCACTGTAAATCCCTGAGCCCGGGAGGTATCTCCAGCAGGTACCTTTAATCACAAACTGCTTCCGATGGATTCCGGAGTGAGACTGGGGTTGCTGGGAAAGGCCTGAAGGAAACTGCTCTGCTGCCAGATGGCCTTGGCTGGGCACTGGGAGCAGCTTCCCATCCCTACTCCGGCACGGGGTGAGATATTGGTGTGGGGGAAGGAGCCATTTTATGGTTGAATCCCATCGCTGATGGCAGGCAGAGCCCAAGGGAAAAACTGCCTGGGCTGCTTCTCCTGCCAGAGCTTAGGGCAGAGTTTCCCCCCGTGAACGCCTCAGCCCAGGCAGCTCTGACCCAGGGGGTTTCTGTCTCTGAGCGTGGACTTACAGAAATACACCTGGAGAGAACCTCAGAGGGTCGTTGTGTCCATCCTGATGTGGTTCACTCCGAATTTTCAATCTGGAGACGATAATGCCATTTTCCAACAGAAATCCCATGACTGCAAATGTGATTCCAGCTAAACAAGCGTTTAACCCGTCGCAGTCTCTACCAATCCCTCGTTATTATCAGTGGCTCTTTTCCCTGTTCCCCTCGGTTTCCCGGCCAGCTCGCCTTTTGGCATGGTGGGGCCATTCTACCTGTCCTGTGCCTTCCCCGCAGTCGGAATGATTTCAAATGGGGCCCTGAGCAACGACAAGCCTCTGAACAAATTAAACATGAGATTGTTCATGCAGTAGCCCTCGGGCCAGTCCAGGCAGGACAAGATGTTAAAAATGTGCTCTGTGGTGCAGCAGAGGAGCATGGCCCTACCTGGAGTGTCTGGCAGAGAGCACCAGGGGAGACCAAAGGCTGACCCTGGGGTTTTGGAGTTGGGGATATAGAGGATCTGAAGCCTGCTATACTCCAACTGAAAAAGAGATATTGAAGCATATGAAGGAGTTCGAGCTGCCTCACCAGTGGTTGGTACTGAAATATAGCTCCTGTCAGCACCCCAGCTGTTGGTGCTGGGCTGGATGTTCAAAGGGAAGGTCCTCTCCACACATCAGGCAGCTGATGCCACGTGGAGTAACTGGGTCACACTGATCACACAACACGCTCGAATAGGAAACCCCAGTCGCCCAGGAATCTTGGAAGTGATCATGGACTAACCAGAAGGCAAAGATTTCAGAGTGTCACCAGAGGAGGAGGTGACATGCTGAAGAGGCTCCACTGTATAATAAACTAACCAGAAAATGAGAGGCAATATGCCCTGTTCACTGATGGGTCCTGCTGTGTTGTATGAAAACATGGGAGCTGGAAGGCTGCTGTACAGAGTTCCCTGCAGCAAGTCACAGAAACTACTGAAGGAGAAGGTGAATCTAATCAGTTTGCGGTGGTGAAAGCCATCCAGGTGGTTTTAGACATTGCTGACTGAGGAAAATCACGAGGGCTCTGTCTCTACACTGATTCATGAATGGTGGCAAATGCCCTGTGGGGGTGGTTGCAGCAGTAGAAGCAGAGAAACTGGCAGCGTGGAGGCAAACCATCTGGGCTGCTCCATTGTGGCAAGATATTGCTGCCTGCCTAGAGAACCTGGCCGTGAAAGTACGTCACGTAGGTGCTCATGTACCCAAGGGTTGGGCCACTGAAGAACATCAATACAGCCAACTGGTGGATCAGGCTGCCAGGATTAATGTGACTCAGGTGGATCTGGACTGGCAACATAAGGGTGAATTATTGGTAGGTCAGTGGGCCCATGACTCCTCAGGCCATCAAGGAAGAGATGCAACATATAGATGGGCTCATGATTGAGGGGTGGGTCTGGCCATGGACACTATTGCACAGGTTATCCATGAATGTGAGACATGTGCTGTGATCAAGCAAGCCAAGCAGTGAAAGCCTCTGTGGTATGGAGGACGATAGCTGAAATATAAATGTGGGGAGACCTGGCAGATTGACTATATCACACTCCCACAAACCCGCCGAGACAAGCACCATGTGCTTACAATGCTGGAAGCAACCACTGGCTGGCTGGAGACATACCCTGTGCCCCATGCCACCACCCAGAATACTGTCCTGGGCCTTGAAAAGCAAGTCTTATGGCGACATGGCGCCCAGAAAAAGTTGAGTCAGACAGAAGGACCTATTTCTGAAATAACCTCATAGACGCCTGGGCCAAAGAACATGGCATTGAGTGGGTATATCCCACCCCTGTCATGCACCAGCCTCTGGGAAAACCAAACGATACAATGGACTGCTAAAGTCTGCAGAGAGCAATGGGTGGTGGGACCTTCAAACACTGGGATACACATTTAGCAAAAGCCCCCTGGTTAGTCAACACTAGGGGATCTGCCAATTAGGCTGGCCCTGTCCAGTCAAACCTTCTACATACTCTAGAAGGGGAAAAAATCCCTGTAGTGCACATAAAAAGTACGCTAGAGAAAACAGTCAGGGTTATTTCTGCCTCAGGCAAAGGCAAACCCAATCAGCTGGGATACAGTTCATTTTCTTCCTAGTAGCTGGTACAGTGCTGTGTTTTGGAAGTCGTATGAGAATAATGTTGATCTCACACTGATGTTTTAGTTGTTGCTAAGTAGTGCTTATCCTAAGTCAAGGACTACTCAGTTTCCCATGCTCTGCCAGTGGGGAGGTGCACAAGAAGCTTGAGAGGGCACAGCCAGGAAAGCTGCCCTGAACTAGCCAAAGGGATATTTCATACCATAGGGTGTTACGCTCAGTGTATAAACTGGGGGGAGATGGCTGGGGGGGAGGATCACTGCTCAGGGAATGGCTGAGCATTGGTCAGCAGGTGGTGAGCAATCACATTGTGCATCACTTGTCTTTTCTTGGGGTTCATGTCTCTCTCTTTTTGCTATCTTCCTTTTCATTGCTATTATTATTATTTAATATTAATAATAATAATTTTATTTCAATTACTAAACTTTTCTTATCTCAACCAATGAGTTTTACTTTTCTTTTGATTATCCTCCCCTCTCCACCTGGAGGTGGGGAGGAGGAGTGAGCAAGAGGCTGTTACCAAAACCCTGCCACACACAAACCCAGCATAACGACCCAGGTGCCTGCTTCGTACCTATCACCTGTGCAGCCACCTATGACATCCCAAGGAGCCGCAGAAGTGGGCAGCACGCCCTAACAGCTGCAGAGCCACCACTGACATCACAAGCACCTACAAAAGCCAGGTGTTCATTCATACCCAGAGCTACTGAGATACCAGTGACATCAGAAACAGCTGTGTGAGCCAGGTTCTGCTCTTGCCTTACCACCTACTCAGCCACCTATGACCACGCAAGCGCCCGCACAAGCCAGGAGCTTGCTCCTGCTGTATCAACTACTCAGGCACTTGCAAAATCAGAAGCAGCAGCACACAGAAGGTTCCTGCTCCAGCTCTATCACCTACGTGTGTACATGTGACGTCACACCTGCACAGGCCAGCTGCGTGCTCCTGCCCTAACAGCTATTCAGCTGCAAGTAACGTCGCAAGTAGCTGCAGAACCAGGGGCCTGTGCCTGCCCCATCACCCACTCAGGCACAGTGTCTTCACTGCACACCCCCCCAGTTTTTTCAGTTCCAGCTCCATCTTTGTCTCCCATCTCCCTGTGCTCTCCTCTCTCCCAGACATCTTTCTGACCACTCCATGACCTCCCAATGCCTCTGTCTGTGTTTGCATGGCAGACACTACCTCGGAAGCGTTGTTTCAGGTATGTCACCTGCATCTCCTCTTTTCCCTCTGCTCTCATCATGACTGTGCCAGCTGTCTGATGCACTTTTTGACTTCATGGGCCCACTTGTCTTGCATCCCTTCTGCTGTTAAATTCTCTTCCTGCAAAAGAAGTGACAACCAGTCTGTGTCCCCTCTGTGGCATCTTACCTGCATCTTTCTGAGCTGGCCAGCTGGTGGGAACTGTCACCATCAGCCCCAACAGTTCCTGAAGTCTCCTCCTGGCACAGGAACAGCTCTGGGTGTGCCTGGTGTGTATCATGCTTCCTGAAGGAGAACAGAAACACTCAAAGTAACTTCTGGGCAATGTCCTGCCAGGAAGAGCTGTTTTGAAGGCAGGTTGGCAGCACACCCTGAGGCCATGCCAAGGGTGGCCACGTCTGCCTCCTTCCAGGAGGATTTGGGAAAGCCCATTCCCAGCTATGAGCACCAAGACAACGGCATGGGGCAGAAACAGCCCCTTCCCCTGAGGGACCCAGCCATCAACTGGCCTCTGACCCCAAGCTACTAAAACTTCCAAACAGGCTCTCCGTCTTAACTGAATTATCTTTAGTTGGAAAAAAGAAAACATATACTTTGAATTGGTATTGGTGGAAAACAAAAGCTCTCTGCCCAGCCACAAAGGTAAAGGAATAAAACTCATCAATCCACATCAAATCATGGACATCAGTATTTGCATTATCCAGTCTTCCTTTCTCTGTGTATGAAAAAAAAACCCAAACCACATTCCTTTGAGGAAGGGTTTGAAAGCAGGCTCATGTTCAATCAATAGATTAGAAAAACTCCACAGACTAGAGGGAAATTTCTTCCTTGGGCAACCAGTTTTATTTTCTGTAAAGCAAGTGTCTTAGGATGGGCCAAACTAAGCCTTTCCTGCTGCTTTAGCATGCACTAGTCTAATGACACATTGCTTTACTGAGCTTGCAGAGAAAGATGACGGTTACCCTTGGGACAAGCTGAAGGCTGTCCAGGGTTTTCTGCACTTTTTAGCATTTGTGTTTGATATCCTGTTTGGTATAAGTAAAGATTGAAGAAAGGAATGGATAAGGTTGATGAATGGTGAATAATTATTATTATAAAGGTGGATAATTATTATTACAGTGGTGACAATTTTTTAATTATAAATCAAATTATATTATAAATAAATAACATTATAAAGAAGAAGCCTTGCCTTATCTATTGACTACTAAATGGGTAGTCAACAGAGCATGTGGAAAGAGTAAAGAAGCCCTGGCTTGTCTCCCAGAATGTGTGCTGAAACCTGAGTAAAGGTCACTGAAGCTCCGGAAAAAGGTCAGCCTCCTTAGGCTGACACATTTATTAGTGTCAAAAGTCACTAACTATAAGGTGTTATAATAGCAAGGATTAGAGAACCTTAACCAGAGGTGATGCTCCCAACTGCACCAGAAATTGAATGCAGTAGGTGCAGCTGGTTCCATGAGGTTTTGGGTTTAGATGCAGTTAAAACCTCTTTGGCATCCTACCTGTCCACACATCGTAGCATCATAGAATATCTCAAGTTGGAAAGGACCCGTAAGGATCATCGAGTCCAACTCCCTAATCCTTGCAGGATGGCCTATCACTAAACCAAACATCAGCGAACTGCCTGCCATCCTCAGGCTCAGGGGCTTTGGGCTACAGCTGCCAGTTTGTACTGGGATGGGGCCAGGGGGATCCACTTTGTACTGCGAGTGGGACAAGAGGATCCAATTTGTACTGGGATGGTGCCTGTCTATACTGGGAGGGAATCAGAGGACCCATTCTGTAATGGGACTGGTCCTAGTCTGCAGTGGGAGTGGGGCAGAGGATCCAGTTTGTACTGGGATCGAGACCAGTCTTTACTGAAAGGGGGTCAGGGGATACAGTTTGTATGTGACAGGGCCCCTGTCTATACTGGGAGGGAGCCAGGGAATCCAGTTTATACTGGGGGGGACCCAGTGGGTACTGGGATATGCCAAGGGGATACAATTTTTAGTGGGACAGGGCCCCGTCTGTACTGGGAAGGGTCCAAAACAGACCTCTGCAAGCTCAGAGCCCCAGTGTTAGTGGGGCTGTGAAGGGGCTGCCAAGGGAAGGTGAGGGTCATCGGTGGCTTTCAGTCCTGGCCACTTGTGCGTTGCCTCGGTGTGGGGGGTGTCCATTTTGACCTGGCTCTGGCTGGGGTGAGGGGGTAGGTGAGGGTGAGGATGAGGTGGCAGAGCAAGTGCAGTGCCCCTTCCCCCTGCGCTGCCTCCCTACAACAGTGAGAGGCTTCCTGCACGCTGCCAGTTAAGGCTCAGAAAGGCTTTCCCTGTGCTGACTCATTATGACAAGAAGGGTTTCCCCTCTCCCACCTCGGTACATCACAGAAACCCTTGCCTCGTGCTGCCTCAGCAGGACACAAAAAGGCTTCCCCCTCACTGCCTCATTTCGTCACAGAAATACTTCCCCCATGCTTCCTCAGTGAGACACAGAAAGGCTTCCCCCACAATGATTCTGCTTTTCTTGGGGAGGTCCAGAGGAGCTACCAGCCATGGACCTACCCCTGATATTGACAAAACATCTTGGGTACCTACATTGGAGGAGACTGGGGCTGCTACCCAGGACTTCAGCTCTCTCCAGAAGAGACCAACAGACTCCTGGAGATAAATGGGGGAGTGGTGATTAAACAGGTTGTTTACAATCTTTCCTCACTAACCCTGACTTAGAGGTATTTACTTTGGCAATGCAATCCAGAGTGTTAAGCTGGAGCATGTTTTTGTCTTAAAGGGGACATGATAACACTCCTGGGAGCTGCCCAGGTGAAAGTGGTCAGTGATGTAATTCTTGCATTAGGGTAGTTAGGAGAATACCAAGCTGAAAGGGAAGAGAGGATATTGTGCCTTGTGGAAAAAACGCAAAAGAAAAAAGGTTACCTGAAAGGACACGTTTGTAGGTGTATTCTTGTCTGGAGTCTCAAAAGACAGAATTGATGGAGAAAATATAAGTGATTGCAAGGGAAAAAGAGATCACAGAAGGATATTAGGGCAATGGATAGACCAATTACACCCTCACTCCCCTCCTTCACCTTCAGTGGGGAGAGGGAGAGTATGCCAGAACCAAGTAATAACCGATCTTGCCTCAGTGGCTCACTGGAAAAACATATAAAACTCATATGGACCACCAAGATCCCCCTCTTCAGGGTGTAACAGGTTGTTGGGGCCCCACAGAGAGATAACAGCCCTTGTGTTCCCCTGACAGTACCTTGGAGCCACCATAGACAGGCAGTGGGTGATGGCACTAATGGACAGAGGGGCTAAGGTCACTTTAATTCTGGGGACACATCCCAATATCCAAAACATAGATTGATGGAAATTTATGTCTTTTGGGGCAGAAGAATCTGTTTGTGAAATCTCTTTGATATTACAATTTGATTCCTATCCACCCTTCATAGCAAAAGTGCAGGTAGCTAAGGTATCCAAATATATTATTTGTTGGAAGGTAAAACTTCCATGATGATGGGGGAAATACTCTTCTGTAGTTCATACCATCATTGTGAGGAAAGTGGTTATGGCCTCTGTTGTTTTGGACCCACCTCCCCTCCCCAAAACTGCTTGCATCCAAGCCGTACAGGCAAAGATTGCCCAAATAATTAGACAGAGGCCAGAATTGTTCCCTGATGGGTCCTGAAGAATGCCAGTTGATTGATGAGTCTTAAATAAGGCTGCCCCTGACTTGCAGTCCTCATGCCTGACATTGTCACTCTCCCTGAGCTAAGTGAAACCAAATCTGGACCATGGAACACTATGTGAGATCCAGCTAATGCTTTCTTTAGCATTCCAACAGCTAAGGAATCACAGAAGTAACTGTCATTCTATGCTAGTTTTGGCTGCGCTAGGGCTAATTTTCTTCACCACAGCTCGTATGGGGCTGTGTTTTGGGTTTGTGCTGCAAACAGCGCTGATACCAGAGGGCTGGTTTCGTTACTGCAGAGCCGTGCTTACACAGAGCCAAGGCCTGTCCTGCTCCTCACCCCACCCCACCAGGAGCTGGGAGGGGACACAGCCGGGACAGCTGACCCCGACTGACCCCAGGGGGGTCCCAGCCCATATGGCGTCATGCTCAGCACATAGAGCTGGGGGAGAAGGAGGAAGAGGGGGATGTTGGGAGCGATGGCGTTTGTCTTCCCAAGTCACCGTTAGGTGTGATGGAGCCCGGCTGTGCTGGGGATGGCTGAGCACCTGCCTGCCCCTGGCAAGGGCTGAATGGATTCCTTGGTTTGCTTTGCCTGCCTGCACAGCTTTAGCTTTACCTATTAAACTGTCTTTATCTCAACCCACGAGCTTTCTCACTTTCACCCTTCTGATTCTTTCCCCCCTCCCACCGTGAGGGAGTGAGTGAGTGGCTGTGTGGGGCTTGGTTGCCGGCTGGGCTTAAACCACAACACATTCTCAGCAACGTGTCTTCACAGTTCTACCGCAGGGGTACAACCCTGTGATTTGCAATGGGCTGGTAGCCCAACATTTGGAACATTACAGTATTTCCCCATGTCATAAACTGTGGGGGAAATCCACTCTGTGGACAATGTTATGACCACTGGTCCCCACTGAGATCCTGGTCCAAGGGTCAGGGGTTCAAAATTCTTAATTTTGGAACATTGTTCTTAAATATGTTCTGCAAAATTTGATTCACAGAAAATGGTGAATTCAGTTTGTTTTGCAGAATGTGGGTATTGATACCCTACTGGCTAAGTGTCACAGCTGCACTAGCCCAAAGCAGTGTCCGTCAATGATCAGTGTATTACACTCAGGTTTGAAGCCCCACTTGTCTGGAATATGACAGATTCTCTGGTGGGAACTAAAGGGCCTAGATTCTTCCAGGCACCCTCTGGGGTTGTTCATCATCCTCATGGTGCTGCTCTGTGGAATCAGGGGGCTCCAAGTGCCTTTTGGTGCACTCCAGTGGTTTCTGAGTATGTTTGGTGCCAGCAAAGCATTGTGGTTTTCTGTGCATCCCAGGGTCCCCTGAATCCCTTTTCCTGTAGCACCAATTTCCTTTCTGTGCTGTCTGTGGTCATCTAAATGGCCTTCAGGGCAGTTCTGTGTCCTCCAATTGCATTTCTGTGTGCTCAAGGCCCTTGGAGTGCCTATCACTACTGTCAGAGCACTGCTGAGTGCCTTTTGGTGCATTCCAGGTTCCCCAGGTGCCTTTCAGAACAGTCCAGGGTCACATGGGAGCCTTTTTTTGTGACCTGTGCCTCTGAGTGCCTTTGCGTGTAGCTCTGAGGACAATAAGTAAGTAGTTATAGTGTGAGACCCTCCAAGTGCTTTTCTTACTTCAATCCCTGAGAAAGTTATGGAGCGAATCCTCATGGGGTCTATCACAAGTCAAATGAAGCACATTATTGGGAAAAACCAGCATGGATTCACCAAGGGCAATTCATGCTTGACAAGCCTGATTGCCTTCAAAACAAAGTAACCTGCTTGGTTGATGTGGGGCAAGCGGTGGACATTATCTACCTGGGTTTCTCCAAGGCTTTCGACATGGTTCCCCACAGCCTCCTCCCAGAGAAACTGGTGCATTACGGCCTAGACAAACAGTTTGAGTGGTGGATGGGGAACTGGCCGCCAGGTCACACCCAGAGGGTGGTGGGAAATGGCTCCTTTTCAAACTGGCAACCTGTCACAAGTGGGGTCCCCCAGGAATCAATCTTGGGCCCAACGCTATTTAATATCTTCACAAGTGTCTGGATGATGGGATCAAGTGTACCCTGATGACGTTTGTTGATGATACCAAACTGAGTGGGAAAGTGGACACTTTGGAAGGGAGAGCCACCCTGCAGAAAGACCTGGACAGGCTGGAAGAGTGGGCTAACAAGAGCTCTTTAAAGTTCAACAAAGACCAATGTAAGGTCTTGCACCTGGGAAAACACAAGCCAGGACTGAAGCACAGGCTTAGATCTACCTGGCTAGGGAGCAGCTCTGTGGTAAGGGGCCTGGGGGTCCTGGTGGACAACAAGCTCAATATGAGTGAACAGTGTGATGCTGCGGCAAAGGAAGCCAACAGGATGCTGAGTTGCATCAACAAGGGCATCACCGGCAGAGATAAATGAATCATTATCCCACTCTACTCAGTGTTTTTCAGGCCACACCTGGAATACTGTGTTCAGTTTTGGTCCCCACTATACAAAAAACGTGTGGACAGGCTGGAGAGGGTCCAGAGAAGGGCCACAAAGATGATCAAAGGACTGGGAAGCCTACCATGAGGAAAGGCTGAGAGAACTGGGTTTGTTCAGCCTTGAGATAAGAAGGCTTAGGGGACACCTTATCACCATCTTCCAGTATTTAAAAGGTGGCTACAAAGTTGGAGACTCCCTTTTTACAAGGAGTCACATGGAAAAGATGAGGGGTAATGGGTACAAGTTACTCCTGGGGAGATTCTGGTTGGACACAGATGAAAATTTTTCACAATGAGAACAATCAGCCACTGGAATAATCTCCCCAGGGAAGTGGTGGATTCCCCAACATTGGACACTTCTGAGATTCGGGTGGACAGGGTGCTGGGCCACCTTGTCTAGACTGTGCTTTTGCCAAGAAAGGTTGGACCAGATGATCCTGGAGGTCCCTTCCAATGTGGTATTCTATGATTCCCTGATTTCTGGGGAATGTAGGACCTCCTTTCAGTGCAGTCCAGAGGAAGCTCCAGGTGCTTTTCAGTACTGCCGAAGGGCTGCCAAGTGCCATCCTGTGCTATCCAGGGTCCTCCAAGTGTCCTCCAGGGCAGCTCTGCAGTCTCCAAGTCCCTTTCTGTGTGCTCCAGGGGCCTCTGAGTGCTTGTTGGTGCTGACAAACTGCTGCTGCACGCCTTTCAGTGCCACGCAGGCCCCACTGCGTGCCTTTCAGTGTGGCCTCTGAGTGCCTTTCTCTCCAATTCAGCAGTCCCCTGAGTGCATTTCAGTGCAGTTCGGGTTCCCTGGGAGCCTTTCAGAGCAGTCTAGAGTCCAATGGTAACCTTTTAATCTAGCCTGAAATCTCCCGAGTGCATTTTACTGGTGTCAGTGAGCCATTGATTACTTTCTGGGTGCTGTTCTGTGCTCCTGTATGTGCACCTCCTAGGGTGCTTTGTGTTCTATCCAGACTCCTTTGAGTGGCTTCCAGGTCTGTTTGGGAACCTCCTAATGCCTTCTTGTGAGAGCTGAGGAACATGCCAGTGCTTTTTGGTGAAATCCAGGGGCCACTGAGTACTATTGCATGCTGTCTGGGGTACTCCGAGTGCCCTCCAGGATGGTTCAGCATTCTCTGTGTACCTGTCAGTGGGACATCTGAGTGCCTACAGTACTTGCCAGGCTGGTCCTCATTGCTGATACTGGGAAAAGTAACAGTCCAAGAGACACCAAGTGCCCTTTGAGGGAAGGTAAAGCATCCAAGTACCTTTCAGGGCATTCCGGCTTCCCTGAGTGCCGTTCACTAAAGCATTGTCTTGAGAGTGATGCTCTTGCATTGATGTCAAGCGGCCCCTCTACAATTCACTGTTACCCACCACATCTGAGTGCCTTTCTTTTCTATCTGAGGACCTCAGAGTGTCCTGTTCTCCATCTGACTGAATGCCCAGCCTCACCATACACCTAACCCTAAACCTAACCTAGCAGTAAGCCACCTCCAGTGATCTATGATGGCCCTCTAATGTGCGCCACGGTCTTCCAAGTGCCTTTTGGTGTGTTCAGGCAAACCCCTGAGAAATCTGAAGGGTGGGGTGGGCATCCATGTACATTTTGCTGCTGCGCAAAGGTGGAAGAGAGCTTTCAACTGTACTACAGGTGCCTCCAAGTGCCTTTGGTGAATGTAGGCACCTCGCAGTGCCAATCCATAATGTTATTCTTGGTGAGGGTAAGGTGGGTGAGGATGAGAGTTAGGTAGTAGAGCAAACACGGAGCCCCAGTGTTGGTGGAGCTGCCAAGGAAAATTGAGAGCAAGAAAAAGCTTTCAGTTCTGCCTGCTTCTGCATGGGAATGCTTGCTGGAGGTTTGCTCTTTTGGACTTGGGCTCTGTCTAGAGCAAGGCAGTAGGTGAGGGAGATCGTTAGGTGTCAGAACAAGCACAGAGCTCTGGTACTAGTAAGACTGTGAACTTGCTGCAAAAGAATATTGAGTGCTACAAACAGCCCTTATTACTGGCCACTTCTGTGTGGGAGGCCTAGGTGGTGGCTATCAGTTTTGTTGCTGGGCTCTGGTGAGAAGTAAGGTTAGGTGGTAGAGCAAGCACAGAGCACCAGTGTTGGTGCGGTTGTGAATAGGCTGCTGAGGGAAGGTGAGTGACAGCAACGTATTTCAGTACCTGCACCTTCTTTGTGGGAAGAGAGGAGATTTTATCTTTTGAACTTAGTCTCTGGCTAGGTTGAAGGAGTATGCTTACGGTTAGCGTGAGAGTTAGAGGTTCGGATTAGGGATAGGGCCATATTGATTTTGGTTTATTGTTAGGCTCTATTTGGTTTAGCATATAAGGTTGGGTTTAGGGTTAGGGCCTATTAGGTTTAGTGTTAGGGTGACGTTTAGGGTTATGGTAAAGGTGAGAGCCATTAGGGTTAATTTTACGGCCATTAGGGTTAGGGTTCAAGTTAATAAGGGTTAAGGTAAGGGTTATTTTTAGGGCCATTAGGGTTTGGTTTTGCCTTATGGTTAGTGCCTGTTAGGGTTAGAGTTAGGACTGTTAGGGTTAGGTCCATTAGGGCTAGGGTTAGGTCCATTAGAGTTAGGGCTAGGTTTAGGGTCCATTAGGGTTTGAGTTAGGGCATGTTAATTTTAGATAAGTGTTAGGGGCTATTAGGTTTAGTGTTACAGTAAGATTAAGGTTAGGTTTACAGTTAGGGTTAAGGTTAGGGCCTATTAGGGTTAGGGGAGAGTAAAGATCTATAGTTAGAGGTTTTTATTCCTCCGAGGCAGCACTGATGGGCCAGATTTAGTACATACATTTGGATGCAAAAGTATCAATTGTACTAGGAAACAGCTGTATTCTTTATAAATATAATCTCTCTCTTCACTTTGTAAAAAGGGGACCTAAAGAAACCACTATTAGAGCATAGCAGTAGGTCACAGAGCCTTTTAATCATTAGTTCTTTAAAATGGTTTGATTTTAAAAACACTGAAAGCTCACAGATTTTGCATGTTATTTTGAATTGTCTTGAGCTTTTAAGTACGGGTCAAGTGACCTAATTTTAATCTCCCTTCTGTGAAAATTATTCCCACATCTATACAGAAATATCAAAAGGTATAATGAATGGGTACTCTAAGGCTTGAAAACAGAAAACCCAGGTTATTAGTGAAATTTAATATTTGCATTTCACTTGTGTTTTTTCACAAATTAAAGATTATTAAATGCCAACAGTAGAAGACTTCACAAACAGTATTTAAGTGATTAAAATTCAAGGGTAAACAAAAAAGTTCTATTGTTAGTCATAACATTTTTAAACGTACAAAATGCCAAGAATTGTCTTAGCCTTAGAACTGTAATTTTTTATCAGTGATGTTGTTACAACTGTAGAAATAGTGAGATACAAGTAATCACGGTCTTGGACCTGCTTGTGACAGGCATTGCGGAGTCTTCTCTTGTGCTGGTACAAGTATTAGGCATCACTTGCCTATAAATTCTCTTTTCAGCAGTGGTGTGGAGCGCGTGTGCTATGGGTGAAAAAGTGTAACTGCTGCAAAAAAGTCTAGCCAGTGTTACAAGCTTTCTCTCAACTGTGTAAAGATTGAGCTCCTGCAATTTACAGTCGTTCAGAGGAACTTCACTGGAGTAAAAGTTAACTATGTTAAATGATGTGTGAGGCTTTATGTCTAAAAAAAAGCTAGTTTGAGAAATGCCATGTGAAAAGGTTTTCCTACCTATAAAATTTAATAGGGATTATTTAAATTTCATCTCCTTTTAGTCATAGCATGTAAAGATCTTGCAAATTGAAAGGAGAAATATTTCCAAGCTAAATAGCAGGAGCATGTGTGTAAACGTTGTGAGCATCCAATATTCTGGGGTTTTGGTAGAGAGCTGAGCTGTGCCCAGCACACAGCTCTTTTAGCTCAACTGTAGCCTCTGCTGGAGCATCCCAGTGTTGCAGATCATCAACTGATTTTTAAATAGCTGTTAAGAATGTGAAAAGAATTGCACTGTTGTGAACAAGTGGTCCCACTGGAATACCAGAGTAAACTCAGAATAAAATTAATGTTTTTTAATGTAAGAAATGTTCAGTAAAATGCAAACCAACCCAAAATATTATTATTATTCATATCTGACATCATGCTGGGTATCACACTGTGCCTTGCTCACAGATGTAGCCCAGGAACTGTACTTTCTGTGTTGAATAATGTAATAGAACTAAAACACTTGTTGATTTTTTTTTAACTTTTTAAATTTTTTTTATGGATGTGGATGGAAATATCTTCTTCACCCATCTGGAAGTGCAAAGGAATCCGTAGATGCTGTATGTTCAAAGGCACGACATAGAAGCTGGCCTCTACTTCTCAGACTCACTGTTCTTGTTCTGTGTTTCTGCTTTTCTATGGGTGAGAGAATAATTGATTCCTTCAGGACCCTGTGTAAGCATCTTCTGACAAAAAGTGCACTTGTCTGGGGAGCATGGGAGCTGTGATTAGTGCTGAGATTTCAAGAGCAAGCAGGGGCTGCTGAGTGGGCGGCACAGAGAGCTGAGTGAGTCTAGTCCTGGACATTCAATGGCAGCAATACAGAGATCAGCAGAAGTAAAATTATCCTGCTGAGAAACAGTATAGGCAGATCTTCATTTTCTCCTTCTCCCTTCCATGCAAATACTTGTGCAGATGTCAAATTTATTTGCTAAAATCAAGATATAGGTGAGCATGATGCTTGTTGCCTTCTCCTTATTGGGTCTCCCATATGCCGTGGAGGGTGTGGGCTGGGAGAACAACCACGAATGTGTCTGGAGGTGAGAAATGAAATTCCTTTCTGTTCCCATGCTGATTTGTCTTACCATTTCAGATGAAAATTTCTCTAATATTTACATGACAACAGTACCTATACTCAAACTCTTTGGATTAAGTAGTGGTGAAAAGATCACCTCAAGGTGTTGCTAAGGAAGACATCTTACTCCTTCACAGGATCATCACTGGATAAATAACATACTTTTTGTCTGAGACTGTTCCATTTAGTAATTTTTATGTTTTGTTTACATAAAAATAAAGTAGTATTTGTAAAATTGTCAGTGGGAGAATGTCGCTCTAAATTCAATATTTAGTCCAAATTAAATCTTGCTTAAAAACTTGGTTTTAGCAATTTTATATTCTTGGAAGTGACAGCGCACATCTGCAATACTATAATTACATTATAGCCTTGCTTACTAAAATACCTCAAAAGAAAGGAAATAACATTGCAGTTAAATTTTTACTTTGTCTTTAAGGAGAACTTGAATAGTTTGTATAATAAGAAATGTCTATAAAATAATCCTTCCTATTTATTGTCTGTAACTCAGCTTGGAGACAGTGTCACTGAATGTTATGATGTCATTAGAACACGAGAACATTTTTCACCGTGTATCTCAGGAAAAAGGGCTGACCTTTCAAAGTATGCTGTTCAACATCAGACCACTCAAAATTGCTTCTGCTGAGCTTGTAGAGGGCATCTTCAAAGGCATTACTGAATGGAGCAGAAGTCTAATTTTTTTTTCCAAGCTTGAAGAAGCAATTTGCAATGCCTTTACTGAAATTTGTAACAGAAGGTAGCTGAGTAATAACCTGCAGAGGGGTTTTGTTAAGGTTTGCCAGAATTGGCTGGGGTGGGCTGGTAAACTGGCCGTGGGAGCTGAGGTTCCTCCCATTGGTGCTAGTTGGTGCTATGGTTTGTAACACAGTCCTTGGCCTCCAAATTTCCACTGGGCTAGAAGTGGGTGGGGGTGGGAATTGGTCATTCCTAAATTGCAGAATTACACTCCTTTTTTTATGTGGTGTCTAGAGGCATAACCAATCAGCTGAAATCCTTTCTCCAGTCAGTAAAATGTGTATCTTTTATTGCTGAGACACATTAAGGCACTTTTCTAGCATGTGGAAAGTCTGACATCTGGGTTCAATTCTTGCTTCAAACCTGGCAAAATGCAGGCTGAACTCAGATTTCACCGGAGAGTGTAAAATTCTGTGCTGTTATGCAGTATAGCCAGGATTTCTCTTGAAAAGCCATGATTCAGCATAGATGATCTTTGCAAGAGAAAATCCCAAATGACAAATATATTCTGGTGCAGAATTACGTGCTTTGTGAAGGAATCATATTGCTGCTTGTGCCTCGCTTACAGACCTTGGTGCTTTTCATCAGCTTAGGACGGTAGGCATCAGGATGTAAAAGGTGTAGTGTTTCTCGGCTGAGCTCCTCAGTAACGACGCTAAGGTTGATTCCAAATAAGTTTTTGCAATCTGTCTCTACAGTTAAAGAACTGTCACTTGAATTGGCACTTTCAGTGTTGGTAGGTAAATGGCTTCCACAGTTAGAGACATTTAGGATCTTTATTCTGTTGTGCATAGATGCTTCAGTGGTACAGGGAGGCCCCGTATGAGAAACGAAGCTGTACCTTTTACTGTGGTACTTCAGTCTTAGAAATAAGAGCATGATCTGCTGGGGGAGGACTGTATTAAGTTGCTTTGGTGTTTGTACATAACATTCATGAGCACAGGAGCAACAACTGAATAACCTTTCCTGGTTGAAATCATGTGCAGACCTGATTGGAATAAATTATTTTAGCTCTATTATAGTTGCAACATGAGCAATTTACACCAGTTGACCCTTTTTAAGACTCCTTCAGGTTTTTATCAGGTGCTTTCTAAACTGGATTGAAACAGACTACTCCCTCCCAAGCTGTTTTATGTTGTGTGCCCAGCCTAGTAGTTAATAATATGTACAATAACTTTGTGCTGAATTAATGCAGTGTGTTCAGTGGCTGAAGGCATTTAGGCGAGGAGCACTGGGGCTGGGGTTTCTGTGCTGTGGCAGCTGTGACCGGGGGGCACCTGGTCTGCACTAGCCCTGGGCTACTGCTGCCCAGCTACACAGCACAGTGAGAAGACTAAGATGGGGGATTAGATATCCTCTAAACAATTCCTACAAAACTACTGAACAGCTATGATGCTTTCAAAAACCGCAATTGAATTTTCATATACCACCTTTCATTCTCACTAATCTACTTACTGTATAGTTGATATATGCAGCAGCTGAAGGCACTTACTGCCCATTCATTTTTATTGGTGTACGTACAACCGTATTCTTCCAAATGCAAAAATGACTTGAATTGACCTTCTTAAAAGTTAATGGAAGCAAAATTCAGACTTCTATGCATGAGAATTTGTAAAGTGAACTTGGATTTGACAGAAATTAATATTTTCCCTCAGAATTCTTTATAATAAAAATTATATTTATTCTGCCAAATAACAGAATTGATATTGTGTTATCAATTGCAACTCACCAATATAGCACAAGGAATGGTGACAAATAAATGCATTGAACTCTTTTACGTTCAAAAAAACAAATACACCAAGATGAAGTTAGTAGCCAAAGGAGGTAGCTGTTTGATAAATAATTCAGAATAGAGTTTTATTTTATAGAATCACAGAATTGTAGAATCGTAGAATAATTTGGGTTGGAAGGGACCTTAAAGATCACCCAGTTCCAACCCCCTGCCACAGGCAGGGACACCTTCCACTAGCCCAGGTTGCCCAAAGCCCCGTCCAACCTGGCCTTGAACCCTTCCAGGGAGGGGGCAGCCACAGCTTCTCTGGGCAACCTGTGCCAGGGCCTCACCACTCTCACAGGGAAGAATATCTTCCTGATAGCTAATCTTTCAGTTTAAAAACATTACCCCTCATCCTGTCCCTACACTCCCTCATAGAGTCCCTCCCCGCCGTTCCTGCAGGCCCTCTTTAAGTACTGGAAGGAATTTCTTTGTTAACTAGGTTGACCGGACATATTAAATCCAGGGAAATAGAGAGGACTGAACTGTTCATTTTGGACAGCATACAGATTTCTAGCATATCTGAGAAATGCAATGGTTTAGGGTAGAATGTGTCAGAAAAGTGGTTTTCTTATGAAATGAAAAAAAAAAATATTCTGTGTTCTTCCAAAGTATAGGAACCTAACTGAGAAATGTTCTTAAACAATCCCTTTTAAATGGCAGTGAAACAGGGAGGAATTTAATGCTTCGCAGTGGACATACTGGCTGAGACAGAGAGAGACAGGGAGGTTTTAAATATGAAAATTAATCCTACTCTCTTGAGCAGCAGTCAGAATATTCCTAAAGGTATACTAGGACATAATGCTTGGCAGAAAGCAGGAAGGGGAGGGCCACTTCAAAATTCAAGTGCTGTTTTTGTTGCTCTAGTCTGCCTCTTGAATTTGTCCAGACTAGCAGAGGGGAGAGAGGGAGTGGAAAAACTCCCCCTCACGTGTCCATTGCAGCTGGATCATCCAGGCTGTGGCATGTTCTGTGCTGAGAAGGAAGCACGGGGCAGTTCATATCTTGTTCTCCTGCCGTCTGTGGGCATTCTTTCCAAACTTGTACACCAGCCTTCTGTCCACTCATTCCAAAACGCCTGTTTTATAATAGTAACTGCAGGGGTGAAAAGAAACGAAACAATAGAGAAAGTAGAAGTCACATCAGAGGAGTTCTTTACGTGGACTTCATGGCAGAAGAACAGCACATGAGTCACTGTGTTCTTTACAGTCAGAGGGGTCCACTCTGTTAAATTGCTCTTCTGACTTTAAAGAGTTTTAAAGTTTCCCATGTGCCTTGCATATGCCTTCCACTGTTTGAAAGATAAAAGAATTACAAAGAAATGTGTTCTTTGGTTGGTTATATTTTTCCTGTAAGATTACCACAGTTCAGAAGAAACCACCAGTATTACTGCTACAGCAAAAAGGGTCATTTTGTGGGTGGTCACTTGGCAAAATTCTCAGCTGAGGTAAAGTGTGACAGCTTTGTTGTCATCAGTAGAGCTACAACTCTGTACTGGTTTACATTTAGCCCTGTGATATTGGTTAGAAACAAAGGAAACTGGGTTCTATCTCACGACCTATAGAATAAACATGAAGAAAATAACCAGACACCCTGCCACCCACCACCCCCCAACACACACCCACACCCCCCTAATTTTTCCAGATTGTTCTGAAAAATGGATGCTGAGGTAGACGTCAACTGAAATGAGGAGCCCTGTTGCCTGTTAACTCATCGGAGAGCTCTGCTCAATTTTTCATATGTCATTCTGTCATTTTTCTTCCTAGGTCCCCACATCTTTACCAGAGCTTCTGATTTAACAACCCAAAAAATGCCTTGTCCCCTGTCTCCCCATTCCAGGATGCCACCGTTTTCTTCAGGAGAAAGGAGCAAATCTCTTACAAATTCCCATAAAGGAGAACTCTGCAGGGCTTGAACAGGAAGAAGACAGATATTTAGTCAATGTTTTATTACTCATGCCAAAGTACTAAGGCAGAGTTGTATTTACAGTTTGTTATCAGGTTGTCAACCTCACAACCTAAGTGCACTTATCGCAGTTCAACTTTGAAAATTTTTGTGCATTGCTTCTCTGTAACTGGCTTCAAATTACTTGCTCAAAAAAACCCCAAACCCAAAACAGGGTCATGCAAATACCTATGATGCTAGAGTCTGTTTTTTTCACTCCAGAAACTAGTGAATTTTACTGTCTTGCAAAGTTTATGTCATTCATAGCTTCTGTTCCACAGATCAACAGTGACTTCAACAAAGTATTTAACTTGAAGTTTTAAAAGTAATTTTCAAGTTAATTTAAAGTGTTTTAAGTGAAAGATTGCAACAAACATTGGCTTGCCTGAAAATGAGACAATAATATGAGTTGCAAAGCCTATTTCCCATCATTGCTAGACTCTTCTCTGTTTTTACAACTCAGTTCAAAAGTTTGGTTTAGCATCAGATGTTCTAGAAATAATGTGATTTTACTAAAAAAGCCAGTAGAACTTTTATATGCATCTATTGCCTTAACTTCAGATTAGTTACTAGCTAATCAAGGTGCTGGGGATTAAATGAATATTCAATCCCAACACTGACCACAAGTGTTTAAAAATCAGGAGTCAGACCCCCCCCCAAAGTCCTGAGAGCAACATAAGAATAATGACAATTATAAAAATATTTGAGGTTTCTTATTTGTTTTCCTGCATTTAAAACCTTTAGGTTATTTTCAGCTTATGTTTTTCCAGTAACTCTTCCACTAAAATAGCTAGAAACCCTTTAAAAAGGTAAACAAAAAAGGAAATGTGGCTTTAAGATAAATGCCACGTACCTCAAGTCTCATGATAAAATCATGAGAGCTGGCAGAACTTAAAAACCAAACCTCCGTGAAATTTTATTTGTTTGTGGTGCCGTTAAAGTTTCTTTTGATAACCACATGTAGCTGGAGAATTAGAGCAACATAACCTATGTAATCCTGACTCCAGTTTTGAGTTTCTGATGTGTACTTACTTGTTCTACCACAACTGTGACATTCTTGGCCGTTGATGTTACCTGCCTTCCTTATCACAGGGTGGGACTGAACTGCAGAATAACGTGAGCAGTGAAGAAGGAACTCCTGAGTCTGGCGGCAACTTGGTCAAAAGGTCACCTATCCAAATGCCACGCAACGTGAAGTCAAAGTGGGACTGTGAGCTACTAGCTATCTCCTTAATAAAGCTCTAGCACAAAGGTAAACCCAAGTGAATAATTAACACGCAGCTGTATGGATTGCAGCACAACAAAACGTGAAATTTTTGTCAATGCTCTGTTCAAAATACTTCGATTCTGTAGACACGTGGAATTTGGTGCATGGTGTGCATGGATGAAATGTACCCTCTGTGATACGCAGCCAGCAGATTTCTTAGCTTAGTGCTGTGCAGTGCTTCTAAAAAGTCAAAACTGCCTCAGCAGACAACATGCTTGCACAGGTGACCAACACTTCAACAGTGTCTGTCTCAATATTGTAATAGTGCAGAGAACAACTAGAAGAGGATAATGAATGAAACTGGGATGATTATCAAAGTCTGCTAACAACACTTATATGCAACCATAGAATAGTTTGGGTCAGAAGGGACCTTTAAATGTCATCTAGTCCAAGCTTCTGAATGTCCTCAATGAACAGGGACATTTTCAGCTAGATCAGGTTGCTCAGAGCCCATCCAACCTGACCTTGAATGTTTCCAGGGATGAGGCATCTACCACCTCTCTGGGCAACCTGTTCTGGTGTTTTACCACTCCAGTGGTTACAAAAAATTGTATCTGCTTGGTACACATCTAGTGAGAAGGGCGATCAGCGAAATCTGTGAGAGTGACTACAAAGTGAAGAACCACAAATCCATTTTACTGGATAAATGGTAGTGGGCTAAAAATATCAAAATAGGGGGACTTTTGTCAAAATGGGCTGTAGTTTTATATTCTTATATCCCATTGTGTTTATGTTTCTAAGAGCTGACCTCCAAGAGTTTATTTTGCTGCATGTGAAGCCATAATACAAAAAGATGAAAGCAAGACGTCTGTGTGCATGCAGGGCTATCTGAAGGCCTTGTGCTTTCAGTTATGAAGGTTTCATGGCATATTCAGAGTCTGCTGCTGGCCCAGGAGAGCATCAGCCAGAATTGGTAAGACAGTATTCTGGGATTTTTTTTTTTTTTTTTTTTTGACTGCTTCTTCTCGTATCGATGAGTTTGTTCAGTATTCTTTTATTGACTGAAGGGCTTGACCAAGGAAGTGTCCCAAACTGCCTAAATCCTAATGGAAAATGCAGGTAAATTCAGCCAGCAACACTAATACCTCAGAGCCCATTGAGAGTTATTAGATTATTAGTACTGGTTAATGGTCAGAACTGAGTGACCACAGAATGTCCTGGTGTAGATGTAGTCAGACACCTGATATTTTGCTAGTTTTACCCATTTGCCTCCTCAGCAGATAAATGACAAGCTCGACTGTGTTTAAGATCAACAGGATCTATATTTCTGACTGTATTAGTCCACCAGCTATAGGACCTCCCACAAAAATTCAAAGTATTCTCATGGAAATGAAGCTGTGCTTCTGCCCTTTTGGAATCTATGGACAAAAGAACAGCTTTGCTCTGCTCAGTACCTGGCTTGCAGCCTCAGGGAATGTACAAAGGCTCCTGGGATCCTGCTTCTCTTCAAAATACCAATTCAGAAATGTTGGGATCTCTGCTAATCGCTACTTCTCTGCATACTGCAGATATTTCAGGGAAAACATTAGAGAAGAAGTAAATGGCCTGGATTTTTTTCATTTTTAGAAATCTCTTGAACTGCTAAATATTGCTAAGCTTTGAATATAGTGTCTCCTGTTGAGTGGAGATTATTACATACAAACAAGTTTACTTACAGTCCTTGGATGGCTTTGTTTCTTCTGCATCAGTAAAAAAAAGAAATGCCTAAAAGGGAAAAACATAACCCAGTGTTCACAACAATAACTCCTGAACTGAAATTTAAAGCCAAGTCCTGGCCCTTTGCAGCTTTACTTATGAACGTAGTTCAGAATAGAAGTTGTAAAGAACATGCAGACTACAAACCCATGAAATAATTTTTCAACTTATCTGCTGCTAAAATTATTTGTCTCTCCCACTACTCTGACTATGTCTGAGGGTTGTTGTTTTTTTTTTAACTTTTGGGGTTTTTTTCTTACCCTTTGCATTGTGTCTCTATATCTCTATTCACATGATTCATGTGTGCTAAGTTTCCTTTCCCTCTGGTCCCTTTGCATTTGGTTTTTGCTGTCATCTATATCACAGTTTCTTTCCCTTTCTTTACACTTAGTTAGTCCCTTCTCATTCAGCCCTTTAAAACTGCTCCTGCAGTCTTCCCTACCTCCTTCCTCTAAGTAAAAATCATCTCTACTGCTGGAAATCAGATCTTCACAGGGCTGGAACTTGTCTGTTTTAGTAGGACAGTATCACCTTTTAAAGGAGTCATTACATTCATAAATAAATGCATTGCACATACAAATCTGCATTCAAGGAACTTAATTCATGTTGTGAGTCTGGCATGCAAAATTGGGAAAAGACAGAATTAAGCCTGCTTGTGCAGCCATAGTTTGGCCCATTGCTTAAGTATGTTGTGGCAAGGTCTTGCATTACTGGACTACATACTGCCTTTCCTCACAGGCCTTATGCAGTTCATAAAAGTGGATATGCATGAGCTGTTGTATTTAATTTACTGCCAAGTGTTCAATCTCTGCACTGACTATAAATGTTCATTTTCTTAATGAGCTTTTCTCCCCAGCTCTGTATTCTTTAATTCCCTTAATAACATCCTTATCTCCTGCATTCAATAATCTCCCTCTGAACGGCCTGTCTGCCATGATACAGGAATACTGGGTGGAAGACAGAGATGGCAGTCCCACAGGAGAGCAGTGCCAGCCTAAAACACAGGGTTCTTTTGGTCTTCCAGCAGCCTCTAGTGTTGCTCACCTCTCCCAGTCTTACCCGTACTAGTGACAACAGTCTCAGTCGCTGCACAACCCTACTTCATTTTGATAAGGCTTATCCATGTATTTTCTTAGGCACTGTCTTGTCTCTGGTGTTCCCAGTATCTCAATGCTCCTGTTCCTTTCCGCTTCAGCCTTCCCCCCCTCCATGTTCACCATGTACCAGGTCACCCTCTGCTGTCGCCTTCTCCCTTTCTGGTCCCTGTGCCTCACCAGCCGCTCTCCCCGCAGGGCAGCTGAGGTGGGTGAGGTGGCCGAGCTCCAGCACGTCATAACCCAGCAGCTGCTCACCATCAGGAGCCACTGGCAGTGTCAGCTCCCTTGGGACCCTCCAGGACTTGCACGCCTAAGACTTCTGTTCTTTTACAGCAGCCCTGTGGCTCCAGTTTGGTCAAATACTCCCCTAAGCCAGAGAAGGCTTGAGCCATTGAGGGCTCCAAGCAGCTGAAATGCTGCTCAGTTTCTCATTGCTAGAGCATAGGGAAATGACCTTCTGAATCTCCCTGCTTAGAGGAAACTCTCTTGCTCATATCATCACAATGGACCCTTGTGGAATTACCCTAGCTTGGGGTACACACTAGTTAATCTTTGGGGAATAGTGAATATAGAGTGAGGGTATCCTGCAGCAGAGATTTCACTATTTCACTTAGACAAAACTGTCAATAACTTAATTTTTGAACCTAAATTCATTTAAGCAGTAATAAATCTTCCAAGACAAGGTTGAAAATTGTAAATTAAAATTGTTTCCATTCAAGAACATCACTAAGCATACCACTAATGAGGTGGATTATCAGTGCATACTGCAGCGTTAATAACCCCATAAAAGAAAACTTCTTGCTTACTCTTTAAGAAGCAGAGCAACCTTCATTACTTTGAGTTACAGGCATAACAATGTATTATGTCTTTCTGTAACCAGTCAGGATGTAAACCTCCCTTGGATTATGCAGGTTGACCAGTTTCAGTAGAAAGGCCAAGGAGAGAGCAGTGCTTGGGATCTGTTTGGAGATTTGACTGGCTCACAGAGACGAGCCTGGTCTGCATGTGATTGTGAGGCCCAAAGTCGCACTGAGCTGCTCTTCTGCCTGCCATATTTCTGTGTGCTTCTCAATGCAGTGTCTAAGCTGCTCCTGTATTTTGCCTTTCTTCAGTGCTCGAGGCGTGGATCCCACATTTTCTGTTAATGTGAAATTCACACAAAAATAGAATGCTTTTTGTTTTGCATTCGATTTCTGGGATACTAACCACACGTCTTCATATTCTATAAGATGAAATACAAGTATTTGCCACAAATGGCATCTAGGAACTGTTCCTGGGTCATATTGCACAACTGTAAGCCACTGATTTTAAAGTGGGAAAGGGAAATGCAGTTGGCATCTAGTTTGTACTGGGCACAGCAAAACTGCAACCATTCACAGACATTGTTCTTTCTCCAGTATTCTGGGGGGATGGATGTCCAGAAAGAATAAGAATCTACAACATAGTTGACAAGAAAGAGGAACATTGCAATGCAAAGCTTATAGTGCACTTCATTTTAATAAGCATATTTGAAGCAAAACTTATCCCTCTTCCTTCTTCTGTTACGACTGCAGTCTTCCTTCCTTATTCCTCTAGAACACATCAAGCCCTGCCTTTTGTGTTTTTCTGTCTCCTATTGTCACAGGCTTTTGTATTTTAAATATTCATATCAATTGTGTGAGACATTTCAAGAGAAAGTGCTTACATGTGAAAAAAATAGAAAATGCACCTCTTAAAATGGAATTCAAAAAAATTTAAAAAGGTCAGTGTACAGAATTTGTGAGAACCTAACACTCTGTGGTAAAAAGGAGTGATGTGTTCCTAGACTAAAATAACCTCAGATCTTAGACGTGAAAGTTCTCTCATTCAACGACCCCTAACTGCACTCTGGCAGATGGGTAAATACCATTAATTTATTATTATTTTTCTTATAATTCCAGCAAGTTCTTTCACTCCTTTCATCTAAAATGATGTTGTTAATGTTGTCATAGGGAATATTTTTTTGCTAGATGAGAAAATGAAGAATGTATTACTCTTAACACACTTATCACTGGAGAAATATTTCTGACAGGTAAAAGGAAGAGTGGAAGAGCTTCTAAGTAAACCTGCCAGTCACTTGTAACCTAAAACTACTTGCCAATTAAATGCCCAATTTTTTAACAGCCTTATGTCCTTAGCAATGCAGTTACCAGAAAGATGTGTAGAAATGTGTATATATCTGCAACAAACATTTAGTTTTTTTCTAGAAAAAACATATTTTAACTATTACTGATGTAAAATCTAGGTCTGGTATAATAAACCTATATGCTGCAGCTCACAAGCATAATCTGTGACTCAAACATTTTCTCTCAAATAAAAATACAGGCTCCTATTATTGAGGCTGCTTGGGCTTATAGTGATGGGCACACTCTTTAAAAAGCTCTGCTTTTTCTTTCTGTGAGCTAGACTGATACATGCATGAGAAGGTCTGATCTTGCAGTCTTCTTCTGTTGGATGATTGGAAGAATTATAGGGAATGGCAAGAATGTCCTTTCTGTATCCATTCAGATAACATTTGGGGAAAACAGAATTCAAGTCTGCATCTCCAAATCATCATTTTAATTCATTCATTACTCAGTTTACTTCTATTATTTTAAGCCTTTAAGGATGACTACTAATTTCTCTCAGGTGAGATTCTCAAGCAGTTACAGAAATCCCAGCCTTGAGATATTATTGCTTCAGGAGCTTTAAGGATTCTAAATTGATTTTGAATATCTGTAATATTTATTATAGCACTGGAGTGGCGCAGTTACAAAACAGTAAATAGCAATAGAAAGGCAATCAAATATGTGAATAAGAGTACTGTAAAAAAATCAGAAAAGGTTTAGTTTATTTTCACATCTCACAGCATTGTACGCTTGACTTCTATTTCACAATTTCCTAGTCCAGTCATTCATTATTTATTATTTATTTTTCCAATGAATCCTGTACATTTTATTTTAGGCATTGCTTACGTGAAGTTGTAATTCAAAATCGGTTATGATAGCACTGCAAACCAAGTGAGTTGTATGGGTCTAGACAGCCAGTTCAGAGTGCAAAATGATGCAAATAGGCTGGATCAGTTTCCATAGTAAAATTAGTTCAAAGAGTTCAAAATTGTGACAGAATAACTGAAATATGGATCTTGCATCCTACATGGCTTCTGTAAAGTAATTAATACTTGTAATTATAGGTCCTAAAAGTTTACAGAGAAATTTGTGGTTGCTTTCATGAATCATTCCCATGCTATAAATATCTTCATATGTATGCACATATAGAATTAATGTAATACTGAATGCTGTGATTTCAATGCTGAGATGCTACTGTGACATCCTAGCAAAGGCAAGAGGTGGGCAGAAGCTCCAGGTCTGACTTTTGGGACCCACACCTTGAGGATATTTGAATCTCAGATTTTATTCACCTCCTTATTTAAAAGGAAAATCAGATGAGCTTGACATTGGATTGGCTTTATGAGCCCTGCAGACTGCGCACACCTGGCTATGTCAGAGTCTGAAGGCTTCCCTGGGGGAGAATGGGAGTGCTGGGAGCATCAGGCTCACAAGGCTTCCGCCAGGGAAAAAGAAAAAAAAAAAAAAAAAAAAGCAAGCTTTAAAATCAGGCTTGAGCTCTACAGGAATCCCAAATTCAGAGGTTGCTCAAGAAAAGCAGAAGGCTGAACTCATCGCTTTCTGAACCAGGCATACTTTTTTTTTTTTTAATCCTCTGCCAACGGCCTCCAGCCCCCTTAGGAAAACTGGAACATCACCACATCCTCAGCCGGAGAGATGTCCCAGCTGAGGGGCCTCCCTGCGGGGCTGGCAGTGAATCCAGCCCCGTGTTTCATGGGCCACTCGCTGAGCTGCTGCAGCGAGCCAGCCCGGACCCCTTCACTGTACCCCTGGGCAAACGCAGCCGAGGGACAACGTCATGGCTTTGTTCACAAGAGTGTTGGATTGCTCATTTTTTTCTATCTTAAGGCAACATGAAAGAAAAGCAGAACTATTTGTTCTGCCATTCCACAGGTACAGTGAAAAACCTTGAAATATTTTGGCCATTGGGCTTGAAACTTTGACTTGATTGGGATAAATATCAGCTTCGCTGCCAATATTTATATTGTCATATAAATGGCACAGCATGCACCTTTCGTGGAACAGCACTCAACTCGTCCAGTTTCCTTGTTTGCTTTAGCATTGGAAAAACTCTTTTTTTTTTTTTTTTTTAAATATTCCAGGGCCTCCTGAAGTACTGTTGTATACGATGAGGATTTAAAAGGTGTTGACACCAAGACTTTACCTTTGTATGTGCTCTCGCCTTTTATTTCTCATAGCAGAGTTAAGTATTCAGGGACCTTTCCTGTCTTCTAAATGATGGACATGAACCAAGGTATTATGCCACTGTGAAAGAAAAGATCAGCCAAAACCAATGGCTCTACAAAAGATTTTCAGGTTTTCTTTTAGAGAAAAAGAAAGGGGCAGGCAGAATTTCATACCACATAAAAACCTAAGGACAGAAGATGTGCAGAAAGGTAAGGTGGGCACAGGTAGATCCCCCAGTGACAGGGACATGCCAGAACTGGGCCTAAAACTACAACTTGAGGGCAAGGGAGGAGGATACCTGGCAGGATGATGGTGGGTCGCTGAGGGTGCAGAAAGCACAGAATTCAGACCTTGCCCTTTCCACTATTTTAAGGTGATTTCCACTGCCTGTTCAGCAGCATTGACTAATTGTACTGCTTCTTGAGCCTGGGTGTTTAAACCCTTTTGTTCCCAGCAGGCTCCAGCCCTCAGGGAATGGCATTTTTTGACATAGTCTTCCCAGATTGCACAGGTTGTTTCAATCAGGAGACTTCATTCGTGTCCCATAGCTAAGGTGACTGCCAAAATGAGTCTCCTGCCTTGCAGGGGATGTGGTTTTATCAATGGTGACAAGCAAAGCTGTGGAAGGCGGTAAGTCTCACGTAGGTTCAGGAACCCAAACCAAATCAAAGACAGCTGTCCAGATTTTCCTGGGATGCACTGATTTCTGCACGGCACATGCAGGCAAGCTAATACAGTACGTGTGCTTAGAACAGGGGGAAATACTGCTGTCAGCCATAGCAAGACTGGGTGGTCTGTTTCTATGTAGCCCAGTTTTAATATAGGGCAGGCAGATCATTCCTATATAATTTGGCCCACCTTTTTGTCATTTGGAAAAGATACATTTCATTTAGGCATAACGTTTTAATTTTTGAAGCTAGAATTTCTGTATATTTCTGTATTATTTTCCCTTTTTCCTCCAGCGCTGGAACACAGAGAAGAAATGAAAATGACACAGTATTTTTAGTGTCACAGATTTTAACTTCTTCTACTTTGTATTAAGAAAAAAGAATGCCCCCAAATATAAATCCTGATAGATTCTGATTGCCAGAAAATAAAAACATTAAATTGACCAATGTGGGAACTGTAAAGGCAAACTAACCCTATGGTTCTTCTTGTAGGAACTTGGAGATTGCTGCACTGTCCCAGACTAAAGTCCCTGTAAGCCAGAGTGCTGCCTCTGATTGGGTCTGCTGGAACAATTTCACATTTTTGGAGAAAATACTACAGAAAGTTACTACTTTGGGCTTGTACATAAAAATACTAGTGCTCTTTCTAGCACAGGAGCTGAGCCTTGTGATAGCCTGCAAATCAGTGGTCTCCATCTGTTTCTTTCTACGCAGTTTCTTCCTAGGCCATCCCTTTTTCATCTGTTTAACCTTGAGTTTCTACTTTGTTTCTAGCAAGTACAAAATAGGTTTTCAAAATACACAGGGATCACAACCCTTAAGCCTATTACTGTCACCAGAAGAAAGTGTAGGTTTAATGTTATTACACTGACCTAGATTCTTCTCTGGCTTCAGAACAAAGTGCTTACTTTTCTGTTCAAGGGCTGCTTGTGCGACGCTGATGGCACTGCAGTAGTGGTTTTACTTGTGTGTGCTAGACATGTTAAACGTGCTCCTTGGCTGCTGTGGAAGGAATGATAAGAGAATTCACAGGCTGGTTTAAATTTGACTCAGGAGAGAAATTATTGTAACCATGAAGGACTACTGGAAAGCCTAAAAGCATCAAAAATTGAGCAATAGAAAACCTGTGGAGGAAGAAACACAGCTCCTACCCTGGTCAGAAAATGCTAATTATTTCCTCAGCTCAGCTTTGCTTAGCAAGAGGCTGTCTGACCTGGTTGTTGCACGACGCGGTGTGTCTTAAGAGCTGAGGGAGCTTTGCACTGAGCTACAAGTGGAGCTCAATTTAACGTAATGGCTGGGGTAGAGACGCTGCAGCACTGTTCACCTGGATGAACTCAGAGCTGCGCAGCTGTAAAGTCCCAGACCTTATGCTGTAAACAAGTAACAGACTGCAGTAAAGCCAGAAATTGTCAAAATGCCTCAGACAAGCTGCTTTACCTTTGGCAAATGCTGATCTGCCGGTATCACAAGTTCCCTTGGGGTTATTTCAATTTCACTGTTGTGAGTTTTGTGTTTGGCGTTGGTTTTGTTTTAAAAAGTGGAAGAAGATTGAATAACAGGCAAGTCTATAATAAAAATTAAGGCAAAAGAATAATTATTATTCTGACTGATCCAAAATCAACTTTAAATTAAATCACATCAGATATTTAAAAATGCACGTTTAAACTTTAAAACAAAATACTTTCTGTGATTTCAAATGAAATTTAGAATTGTCTTCTACGTTGGAATGAAAACTAATACTAAAACAATATGATTTTTTAAAAAATAACAATTCAGTTCCTGCAGGGCTTTAAATACAGCCATTTAGTTGAAGGAAGAAGATTTATATTCTACCTCGTATGTCAAATTTAGCAATATAGAAACAAACACTTCGTCCTCAGTGGTCATGGATTAGCACCATCAGAAGCCACGCAAACAGTTCTGTTCTTTGTTACTCAAACTGTGCCTTGGCAGGAAAGGTTTTTTTTCCCTAAGACCAGCAGTGTTCTCATGTAAAAGGACAAAAATAACTTTGGAAGAGAAAAAATATTGCATAAAACTCTATTTTTTCCCAGTTCTCACCAAAAGTTTGGCTCAGTAACATGAGTGGTTTGTGCTACCTCTCTTTTCAGAGCCTGTTCAATTTTTCAGCCTGAGTGCGCAGGAGAATATCAGGACTGTTTAGGAATTTAAGCCAACTGTTTAGAAGGGAGAAGATTTCTAACAAGTAACACTTACTTAAGCTTCTGAACAGGGACCTGGCCTGACATCAGGGCATTTGGCATGAGTTCCTTCAGAGCTGGGATCCCCACAGGAGATGCGTGCCCTGATAAAGCATAGGGTTTCCATATGCACAGTTAGAGGATTACATGCTTAACGTTGGCAGATTCTGCAGTGGGGAACTCTTGTGTTATTAGGGATGCATCTCTACAGGCATACAGTTCTCTGGTGGCTTTCAGAATCCTAGTTCTTGCCAGTTTAGTGTGTGTATATCTGGTCACTGCTATTCATTACAAAGTTGCAGAGCATTGGAGGAACTGTAAATCTCCCAAATTAAATTACTCCTGTTATATAGCTGAAGTGCTGGCAATGTTTTTGGTGACAAATGCTGGGGTTCAAGCAGATGGGGTAAACAAAAGGAGTCAAGAATCTGAGGCCATAGTTATGCTGCCCCTCTTAATGAACCATGCTCTCCTCTGGAAGTTCCTGTCTGCATTAGGTGTATCATCTTTTCAAATGAGGGGAAAGCATCAGTTCAGCACAACACGTAACAGGACTAAAGCCACTACTTGTTACTACTCTTCTGTGCACCTTTATCTTGTATGGCTGATGATATGCTTGAAAAGGTCAGTAAGACTAGAAAATAGAATGCATACAGTAGAAGGTTCAGAATCCTTAGCCTGTTTTCTGCATGATTAATCTTCAATGAATTAAATTCAAATCACCCCTGAGTTTTTGACATTGTATGTTTTTTTCTATTGGAGTCTATCTACATACCTTTCTGATGATCACAGGTGGTGTAGTCATCTTCAGTTGTCCCAAATAACTCTGTCCAAGACGTCAGGGGATCACAAACCATTGTGTTTGACAGAAATGTGCTCTGAGTTACTGACTCCAGCATCACCTTAAGATATTAATACATTAGTTGAAGATGAAAAGATAACATTAAGGACTGAAGTTATAAGGCTACAGGCATTATTCCCGTGCTGCCTATGTATAGATCTATGAGATACCATTGCCCACCATCACCTAAACTTCAGCTGAAGCCAATGATGATCTTCTGAAAATTGCAGTGAAGGAAGGAACTGAGAAATTCAGGAACGATGCAGCTAATGGATATACCATAGGTAGATTTACAATAAAAATTATTGTAATAACACATTCCTAGGAACTTAATAATGCAATTTATGTATATAAAAATAAGAGTGAGGAATAAACCATAAAATAATTAGAAACATGTAGATGAGGTTAACATTAAGTTTTAATGAAATAATTGGTAAAAAATTTTGAGTAAGTCCCCATGCAAATGTATGATAAAATTTCATTCTGGTCATAAGGCTACTCATTTTGTCCATAAAACACTGCCACAGATGTCAGCCAGTCCGGAGTGTGAGAAGATTAACAAAGTTTGAGAAAAAAATGTGTTTTCAAAAGAGATTAGAAACTGAGAATATATGCAGAAAACTGGTTGTATGCTTCAGGGAAGAAGGTTCTTGCCCCAAAAGTGAGATGACTGAAGAACAAAGTAGTTGAGAAGTGGTGATATTTCAGTGAAAGAAACAAGTGTCTGAGGAAAACATGATTCATGACATGAACTGAAGTAGGTACAGAAGAGAACTTTTGCTCATCCCTTTCTCTTATACGTGTATCACATATGTACACATGCATGGATTTCTCTGTTGACTAAGACTCACAACACCCAAGACCCTAGACCTCCCATAAGAAATTTAGTAGAAGTAGTGATGGTTTAGGAGACTTGAAGGAAGGAATTAAGTGGAATTTAAACCCACAGTTCTTTATGTTCTAGTTCACTTCTGCTTTCCTGTTTGGCAGAGAAATGTTCCATAAACTCACTGCTGTGAATGCATAAATGGACACGATCGTGGCTCTTTCTTACCTTTCAGACTTCACACAAAACTGCTCAAGCCAGTTTTGGCTCTTTTCTTCCAGCCTAAGCTGCTTCTGCCTTTCATAACTAATTCCACCTTGGGTAATTTCTAGCAGAAAGACACCTGAGATGGTTTGGAGAGTAAGATGATGTTAAATATCAATGTGTAGTCTAAAATTATTACAAAGTCAAAAACTGTCCAAATAGCTGCGTAGACTAAGGAAATGTGAAGGATTCAGAAGTTTTTATGGATAGATTGCCGAATTCAAAGAAAACACCGATCTTGGTCTAAATAAATCAATGCTAAAATATGGAACATGGAAACATTTGGGAGGCTTCTGAAATCCTTTAATATACTGGAATTCATATATAGAGCAAGGTAATATTTCAAGATCACATTTCCACTTAATCATACTTATTATTAATAATAATTATGAATGGAACATCTGAGAATATAAACTATTAATCATTTTAGTCAATATGGTCAAAAAGTCTATTCTCTATGCATTTTTGCCAAAGGATTTAGTGTAGAATACCTTATACACATATACATGTGTAGTTGTGCTTTTGGATGAACACCGTATATTCAGTGACCAATATAGAATTTTACAGAATTCATACAAAGTGATTCATATGAAGGTACCAGGTCCTGTCTCATGCATAAGAGGATTACAAGAATTTAAGTTTGTAATGGCCCCAATCCAATTTTTTGATTCCTCTGACTGAGTGGCCCACAGAGAGAAAAGTTCCCAAAGTCCCATCTATTTACAATTTAGAAAGTCAAAACAGTGGCATTTCTATCAGTTCTGAGTTGCTGTAGAATGTAATCCAGATCTAAATAAGTACAAAATGCTTATTTAAATTTTTCTGCAGTTGTTTTAATGCTTAATTCCAATACTTCAATGAGATGATGCCAGTTTAGTATGCAGAGAATTCTCAAATTCATGGGGCCAGATGGAAAGAGGTCGACTGTTCTTTACTGCAGTGCAAGTGTATTGACCCAAGTATCTCTGAAAAACAATGAATTAGAGATTCACTCAGGCTTACGCATCTATGCAAAAGAAAATACTTGTTTAATACAAAGCTAAAACATTTTTTTGCTCTCTTGAAATCAAGGGAATTCTTTCAAGAGAAAAATTTCACTGCTCATTAATCACCAAGGGGTGGCAGGACAGAGACACGCAGAAGAGGTGGACAGAAAGTCACAGAAGAACAGGAAGAACTATGAGTCGCTGACAACCCCCTTCTATAATGACAGGGCATTACCAGAGACGCACCTACATCTGTGCAGTAGATGATCCCAGTTAGTACCTCTGAAAAAGGTAGAGATCTCCAGGACACGTGTGATGACAGTGATCTTCCCAACCATACCCTCTGCAGCCAGCACACTCCTGTTCCTGTAACAGTCATCCCCCCGGTGTACTGAGCAGCCCTCTGTGAGTGTACCCTGGGACCAACTCAGAGGGCAGAAATAAACTGCTGAAAGCCAATTGTCATTTTGGAGAGAACAGAATATCCCTGCAGATCATTGGAGAGACATGTTTTAAGAATGATTACGAAGGTATTTCCCCCACTCTATACCTGCCTCCCCATATGTAAGATTTCCCACATGTAAGTGTCTGGAAAGAAATCTGAGTCCTATTCAAGACAAATAGAATTTTCCCATCAAATTCACCAAGGACAGAATTGCACAGTTTATTTCTACTGGTTGTCAGCAGAAAATAATTTCTATCTATCTGACAGTTTCGCAAGTTTAAAAGTTACTTCTTACTAGAAATGCAAATGAAAAAAGGTGAGAGGAAGGTGAGGTTATTTTCTTTACAGTACAAAAAATTTCTCTGGTGACTTTTTCTAGGCTAGTGCTTCTAGTGGGAAAAAAATAATTTGGAAATACTCATGTCTTAGATAAAAGAATATGTTGCCTTGCAAGATTATAATCCTTCCTTCATCGGGGTAAGATTTAGCTAGAAAAGTAAGAAGTTATTAGTATTTACATCATTGCTATCTGAATGCTAATGACAGATTAGTAGATTTAGTGCCCTGCTTGTGACTGATGATTTTTTGAACATGGAAAGTGCTCGGGGTGAAATGATACCTGGTAAAATGGATAAACTGTTACAAGCAAAGAAGGGTGTGAAATAAAGCCATTGGATTTGGAAAAGTTCAGAACTAGACTCGTGCTTAGTTTTGTGGTTTATCGTGAGGAAAACTTACTTCTCCAAGCTGGGAAACCAATTTTGTGAAGTGGAATGGCAGCTTCAGCCCCTGCTGAAACCTAGACCTGGTCTCGCAGGTGTGGGGCAAAGCTGCCAGCTTCAAATCCTACCCGCAGGCTTGTCCACACGCTGTGACAGGCAGCAAAAGCCATTTGGGAAAAGAAGAATCCTGGTTTACCCATATGCAGTTTACACTGCTGTTCCCATATGGACCTATGGATGTTCCAGAAAATAATGTTAATTACTAATATCATGAGCAAAGATAATCTCTTTTCAAATATTTTATGCAAACAGGATATTGGTTTGGATCACATAGTATTTCACTATTAGCTGGTGCTGCTCATGAACACACATACATATCTGCTTAAATACACTTTGGGGACACAGAAAGGGGAAGAGGCAGGCAGGTTTTTTAACAGGAGAGCTTTATGGTCCTTGGTTTTACTCCAGCTGGTGCTGTGTTTGAAGTAGCTATTAATTAGCTGCCACTTTGCAAACAATCTCTTTTGTTTTAGTGAGTCAGGCCTAGATTGTTAATTCATTTAAAAGTATTTGTTGAGGCTCATGCTTGTCTCCACCATTAATTCATTAAATCAAAGTCAGTTGTTTATCACTGAGAAAACTTGTGATGCACAGTGAGAATGGCAGGCAGTACATCAGTTGGGTGCCTGATAAAATCACCACAGCAAAATCACTTTGACAGCCTACAGCTCTTTTAAAGATAATGGCATTAATAAAGAAATGGAGCTTACTTGTAGGTAGATGATTACTCCTGATGCAGAAGTTAAGTCCAGAAGTCGGTCTTGGGAGTAAGGGGGAGCAGGAGGCTTTAACAGCAGCACAGCCCAGCACTTTGGAAATAAAGCCACCTGCAGGACTGTGATATATGGACAGGTTCGTTTGGTTTCTCAAGTTTTCATACACACCCCTTTTGATGACACTGAAAATATATAGTATAACATAGCCCAGGGATTGGGGGAGAAATATTCTCAAGTGCGGAAAACTTACCTTTACCTAGTATTGGTTTTTAACTTTTTCTCTAAAAAGTGTTGATTTACATAAGCATGACTCTTGGACCACCTTAAGCACATCTGATATATTTAAGCACTTGAACTAAGGAGACTCTCACACTTTCTTTCACGAGTTTAGCATGTAAGAAGGTCTATCACATTTTGTTCCTAGCTCTCCAAGCCCAGGAAGTGACATTCTCACCATCTGCATCTGGCAAAGACCGGGATGCAGAAAACTAACCTCCTTAGATCGTACAGCAAACCATGGTGGGTATTAAAGGACAGTGGTCCCCTGATGTCAGGTGACATCTCTCTCTGGCTGAGCACAGTGCCTCTGAGATCCACGAAAACCTGCTGGGTTCTAGCGCAGGTGCAGCTGCCTTGAGGTCTGAAATGGTTGTGAAGTGATTTGAATGTTCATGAATAGGACGTTTGGTATTATTAGAAGCAACAAATCAGAGACACTGGCGGTGGAGAGACTGAATTGGAGAATGAAATGAGTGCATTAACATGAAATGATACTGCTTTTTAATAATTTAGGGAGAGCTTCGGTCAGCCTAGATCAAAATATTTTTGTGCCCCAGAGGTCCATGTTAATTAATAGTCTCTTGAGGATGTCTGCAAAAACAGGAAAACTTAAAAATTTAGGCACATATACACATCCATTCTCCTGAGACATACTATTTCTAATACTGAAAATACCTTGTCTTTAATATATTTCAGGTGGGCTTTGTGCTAAGATTTTCTTGTCTTCAAATATCTGTCAACCAGAATTGTCATTTGGGACTGGGGGGGCAGGGGGAGGGAGGAGACATTAAATGAGACATATAACAGAGGCAGGGGATTACAGGATCCCTTTGGTTTAGTCTTGTTTTATGCTCTCGCTTCAAGTGAAGGCATTTCTTTGCTGCATTGCTGTGGTGTCAGAGTGCCTCCTGAGCTTCGCTGTGCTGCTCTCGTGTGCATCCCACGCTAGTGGTGCTGCAGAGGGGACTGTAGGGAGAAGCAACTCTGATGGAAGTAATGCTGTCGCATGGTGTGAAAAAAAGGAGTGCCACGTGTTATCCCCACAGCGCAATACAGGCCATGCCAAGACACACAGCTGATGAGGTGGCAGAGGGCCCCCAGGTGCAGTGTCCTAGCCAGGCATTCCAGAGCAGCACGTTGTTCCAGGAGACCGACCTTCAGTTACACAAGGGGGTGTCTGACAAACGCAACTCAGGCTTCTTCTGCGAGCTTTCACGTGGCAAAGCCTTAGCCCTAGATGACCTCTTCTTCCCTCTCCCCACTGCACTCTCCTCTCTCTCCTTTAACTAACTAGATTCTCTCTCTCCCCCCTTGTTTCTTTTTTTTTTTTTTTTTTATTTTATTTCCTTCCCTGCTTACCTTTCTCCTATCTTTCTTTCTCCACATTTATTTCAAGATGGCAGAATGATGGAGTTTGCTTCTACCAATGGGGAAAATGCATACACACTGTGCAGCTCTGTTGCAAGCAGATCTTTTCAGAAACCAGTCCACCCTCTGTTAAGCCAAACAAAGGAGTTTTTGCAACAGCTTATGACTTTGTCCAAGCAACAGTCTGATCTTCTGCAGTGCGGCTTTTGTATTGATAAAGCAGCATACGGACTGTGAGATCATCCAGACAGGAAATTCTTGGTAGTCTCAATATCTCAATAGCTGTTTAAATAAGGAGTAGCAGTTACTGTACTGTACAGAAGGGATCTCAAAGGCTGTGTAAACACAATGTAATAGGTATTTTATATTATTTATAATAAGAAATGAGACACACAAAAAAAGATTTCCTCTCCTTTCTCTGTCACTCAATGAAGATATCGAAAGAAAATTCTCAGTTCTCAAGGATGTGGAAAAAGGCTTTTGATGCAGTCTTGCTCTGATGCATGCTTCTGCACTTGTGAATTCACGAGGCAGCACCAGTCCATGCTGTGTACTTTGTCTTGCATAGAAGTGCCTGAGCCTTCATGCTCAGCTCGTGAACAGGCTTTCATGTTTAAATAAGATTGACTGAGCTCTTGAGAGTAGCAGGAAGAAGTTATTATTGGATTAGCCCATGACACCATCTTTCACAGTTTTTAATGAAAGTGTCAATCACAGAGCTTTGCAGACTGGATTGCTGATGAGTGCAAATGGACACTAAAGATTTCCATAGTGAGATGTTTCTGATTCAGATGCATCTCAGTTTTTGACTGGCTAAAATGGACTTTGTTCACAGTCTATTAAACTGGGTGCATCTGATATTTCCTCTGTTTATGGCCCATTATTATTTTTTATCTCTCACAATTATCAGAGTGACTCCGAAGAGACTTTGACTTATATGGTCTGAAAAGTGTGGTGGTGATAATACCGTAAATACTAATCTATTTTATTTTCTTTCAGCTACAGCAGCAGAAACTTAGGTAACTCTGTTTCCTTCGCTCACTCTGAACTGACCAACACCAAAAAACACAGGGCCAACTGTCCTGTCATAATGGAGTATGTGGTGAAAACACTTCTGTGTATCATGACCAAATTGTGCACCTTGAGCAATAGATCTCCCAGGCACTGCAGCCCATCCCACTAATCTCTGATTTGCCTGTAGCAAAGAGCCAGTGTTTTCCTTTCAAAGCACCAGTCAAAATGTCAGTAAAGCCATCAAGTACCAGTGAACTACCAAATATCAGTGAAAAAGCCCTTATCAGTGAGCTCTCCTCAGCATATCATAATGACCTGATGTTTTCTTTCATCCTTAAACAAGTCTAATCTGAGCTAGTCTATCAAAAGGGGGAAAGTTTTAATAGTTTTTCAAGGCTAGGCAGCATTAAGTTATGTGACAAGGTAACAGACAGTACACTAGAGAAAAAAACCCACAACCCATCCTTAAAATGGAAGATAGTCATTAAGTCCATATTTATAGTTAGTACACATAATGGATGAGATTGCTCAGAACAAGTTGCAGGACTATTTTCAAGGTACAATACTTACAGTACATGCTAATCCAGTTGTTTTGGGTTTTTTTTAGCCACAGCAGCAGAGGACCTGATTAACTCTGTTTCCTCCATTCAGAACTGACCAACACCAAACAACTCAAGGTCACCTCATAGCAGAGGATATGATGAACACACATCTTTATCCCTGCACATGTAGGGATTCTTCTAGACAAGAATCATACCACTTTCCCCAGAATAGCAGAAGTTTCTGGGAGATCTATCTGGAAAAAGACATCCTACTTAACCAAATGATGGACTGACTGAATTAATTAACCCTTTTTCTCTTTCACAGGAATGTCCCCTACAAATCCTGACATACATATGAAGAACTGTATGAGAAACAAAACTCTGAAGGTTTAGTGACATGCATGAGATACCATAAATATTCCACCTCTCCCTTGCTGAGTGTGCATCACCCCATGGGTCACCATCAGGAGTCTCACCCTGACTTTCGCAGTGAGGATAAGTAACAATGCTCCAAAAATCTAGGTGGCTGAGTAGACTGAAATATTCCTGTGATATTACTGTGATGTGATTTCGTTTTGGATTTCTCAGGCACCTGGGCTGGCACAGATGTTCACAGACGTGACTCTGTGAACTTGTTCCATGGCAGCCAGTGGGGAGGGAAATTCAGAGCAAGAGCCAGAGCCTCTCCCAGGCTCTTTTCCAGCAAGTGGGAGCTTGGGCCAGGATGGCATGAATCCTGGGGCCACAGATGAACTTGTCCTGTACAAAAGAGAGTAACTTGCACAGACCCCTTGCACAGCTCCCTGAGGAGCTAAACCCCATGGATCTGACCAAAGAGAAACCAGAATTTTAGATGTTTCTCACATTCCTCATGTTTAAAAAGCCTCAATGTCTTCCTGCAATGATCTGCTAATTAGTGATCCTGGCAGTAATTCACTGTACCTACTTTCTGCAACTTAAATGTGATCAGACCGTGCCTAAACTATCGCACTTCTGATGGCACCCTGGTGCTCAGCATTTACCGGCAGCATGAATAGTTAGTTATCCAGGCTTTTGCTGGGTTTTATAGCATCTAATCCCACAAATTTTCCCAGTCTCCTGAAAAGGAACAGATTTTCCATGTTTTTTTCTGTATAATCCCACATAGAGACAGTCCTACTGACTAGAGTCAGAAGAGTCCATAAGTGATAACACAGTTAGTAACAAGGCTGCAGCATACCACGAGTTTGCAGCATCTCTTCTGACATCATTCCCTTGTATCCTAGAGATCATCTCCACCAGACAGGGTGGGGTTAGAGAATGATGGAAGCACTGACAATCTCCTTGGCATTATGTGGGATGATCATTCTATGTTAGATTCACATGCTGCACATTTTCCACTCTAAAACATTTTTGTGAGAAGCCATAGTTGACTGTTTTCAATATTAGAATTAAAACTGGTGGCAGAAACAGATACTAAGAAAAAACAAAGCCTGGCTAGAGCTGTGGTGGTGAAGACCTCAGCGATTGAGCTTTTTGAGTTTATCTGGCAACAGCTGCTTGCGTTTCTAGCTGGAGATGGGTCGAAAAGGAAACATTGGTTCTCCAGCCAGCCCAGCAGCATGGCTTTGACTTCTCTGTAGAAGAGGCTGTTTTGCTGGATTCACTTTGGTGCAGAAAAGCCTTTGTGCACTTTTAAACTCAAGCAATAAGATTTACTACATTATGGGAGAACTTGTTGGTTCCGCTCTTGCCTTCTGCTTGACAGAAAGGAAGGAGGGCCATAGACTTCCCACAGGCATTGCAATGTCTCTTAGCCTGCAATCCAGTTCACCAGGATGGTGAAATGATTCTACTTTTAGCCCCCACTGTTTTTGTAACTACGTTAGCCACCTCCCAGTTTTAGATGCTGTGAGTGGTCAGCTGCTCCAACAAACAACTGAATGGGGATGTATCCCTGATAAGGAATGTCAGGTGGAGTGAGAGCCATTTTTCTCATGTCGACATAAAAGAGGGTCAAAATGCTTTACACAACCTTCTGTTACTTCTTTTTTAAGGGAGGAAAAATCAAGGGTGTGTCTTTGACCTTTGAAGTATGATGAGAATTCCCCTACAGACTAAGCTCAGACAGACGGGTTAGTTAACAATAGTGTTGATCAATCTGAGACAGTTTAAGGCTTAGAAAACAGTGGGAGAGATCAATTTAGTGCTATAAAAATTATCACCCTTTAAAACTACCTTTCATCTGTTAATTAACAAGGCCCATAAAAAAGGCAAAATAAAAGTGTGTGTTTCTCTCAGAAGTCTAGATGACCAATATTCATGTAGAGGTCTACACAGGAGACGTCTAGACTCACCTGAAAGTAAGGATCTCAAGTAAAATCAAGAAAAAGCAAGGAACTGTACAAAAAGGATCTCAAATTTATTCTGATCTGGGAACCACCATTTGTATGAATTTGGTACTATTCATCACTTGGTTCCCCCTGAAAATTTTTTCACCTTTCTGTGAAAACTGTGGGACAATAAGGAAGGTTGATTTAAAGACATGCACAGTAGGTTTCTTGGTTTAATGAATATGTCTGTGTCTTGGAGCAATACATTTAATAATCTTTAAGATGAGGACAGTTTTCCTTTCCTACTCACAGGAGCCTAGAAGGGCTTCATTCATTAAAATGGTGCTGTAGGCAAATCTGAATACAGCTGTACCTTGTGCCATACCTTGTAGATTCTGTAGCTTTGTAAGCTTGAGTCCCCTTTATTTAAGGTCAGTGCCCAAAATGTGGGGCTGTAAAAACAATCCTCCTCATGCTTTGGCTCAGAGAATTATTGCAGCTTAATGAACTAGTCCATGCAGTGTGAAATCCCCTTAATTAGAGTAATTAAAAGAAAATCACCGTATGGCATGGCTGTCTCACAAGCAATAAAGGTCATGGGGTGTTTAGGCAGAGGGAGAATTTAAATGTCAAATCCTGCATCCAGTGCCCTGGACTGAAAGGCAGTTTGCCCTGTGGCAAACTCGGCTGAAGCCCTCTCTGCTAGGCAAATTTTGGAGACATTGGTGGGTTTGGATACCTTCAGGATAGTGGGTGAGGAAGGGTGACTCTGTGGGACCTAATGAGGCTAGGCAGTGTGCTTGGAACCTGACGTTTTGGTGGCTGGAAAAACACAACCAGCAGAAATGAGGATTTTGGATATCTTTTGAGTAAAATTTGTGAGTCTGATTCTTTTGTTTTGGGCAGCATGACAACTATGTGACTTTATGATAGTCTGTGACATTTCTGAGTGGAAGGTGCTATGTGATCAAATAATTATTGTTTTTTACAGGGAAGTGCAGGGAAACATGATGTATACTCTCGACCCTGGGACAAAGCAGAGCCTGCTGGAGATCACATCTCTTATCCTGAATCTACCAGATCAAGCTTATTCCAAATCAAGCCAGAACAAAGCAGAGGGAAGGGCAGTAAATGTATCCTGGGAAGGGGAAGCCCTGCAGGAAGCATGCAGCCCATTGTGAAAGGTAGGAAAAAAAATTCCCCTCTTGACTCTCAAGTCATCAGCTGATGCCATGAGCCACGAGATTCAAAAGTGTTTACTGCTGTCTGTGTTTGCATAACTGCAGTGGATAATCATGCTGCTGCAGTTGCTGAAGCCCAGCTGCCCCATCTGACTCTTTGCTGAAGTCAGTTCTAAGAGAGCTCGTGGGGGTCAAGGCTTAACCTGCCACTATTGCCTTCAAGCACAGCAATTCAATCAGAGCTGCGCTCCTGCCTCTCCTTGCTGTTGAGGAAGACCCTCCTTTCCCAGCAAAAATAGCAAAGGAAGGGGAGGAAGCATGAAGAAGTAAAAAGCAGGACGAAAAGAAGCTAAGGCTTCCAGCTGCTGCATCAGAAGCTGGGTGAAGGGAAGGAAATAGCACCTGGGACAAACACTGCTGCTGCTGTGTTGCTCAGCAGGATTTCCACAGCGTGCTGCAGCACGTGGGGCATGGACGGACCTGGTTTCCCGTATCTCACTGCTTCCTGATGACCAGTCCAGAGCCAGGCCCGAGCACAGACTGATACAGCCTTGCTGAGGGCGCAGCACGGCCGTGGGATCCCAGCCCAGCCAGAGGACTGCCACAGCGTGTTGTGCTCCACGTTTAACCTCCGGGTGCAGGGCTGCAGCTGGGCACCAGAGCCTCCGGTGGGATGGGTGGGCGTGGGTCCTTCTGTCATCCCCAGCAAGTACACAGCCAGACCCATGAGCAGCCACCGACTTCACTGTGTTGCTCTGGGCGGGTAAGAGAGGGCAGCTTTGCTACTGCCCTTGAAGAGGAGTAGAGCAAGGCCCCACTAACTCACAGCTTATGCAGGTGTGAGAGCACCATTTACCTATTGCTCACTGACGTGTTTTGAGCTCTGTCTCCTTCCCACACTTGCTGTTCATCCAAGACAGTTTTCTTCCTAGTGTCCTTTAAGTGAATCAAAAAGCTTAATGTGAAATGGGCAAAACATGAGACATGGCCCTTCGCTAGCACTGTGTAAATGCTTACCGATATTAACAGTTCTGATTAGTATCTATTTAAAACATAAGGGCCATCTGACCCACAGGGGCTGATGACATTTACTCGGGCATCGATGCTTCAGCATCAGATCCTTTGCTTTCTATGACTGTTTTGTTTGTTAGCTCATGAGCTTTCAGGCCCAGTGATAAAACCTTCAAAGCTAAAATCAGCTAATATGGATGTGATCAACCTCACACAGTGTTCATGTACATCCTCCCTGCAGCCCTGCATCCCTCTTCCCCAGCCCCCCCCCCCCTCCGCTCCAAATCGTGAGAAGCAGCTGGAAAAGCTGTAACAAAACTCCCAGCTGCACCTTCACTCACAGCCTTGGGTTTAAACAAAAGGTCAATGTAGTTCTCAAGGGAGAAACTTTAGATTAAAATATAAACAAATGAGTGAAAAATGGTGCCACGCTTGGAGGGATTAGGGGATTCAATGAAAGATGAAACTTCAAAAAGTGGTTGAGCCTGTTTCTTAATCCTTGAATCTCAAAGGCACAGAAAAGTAACCTCTTCATTGTTACGCACCTGTGCATGCCTTTGCCACTGCCTGCAAAGGCAGCTCATGTATGCTTTACTGATCAGAAAGGTGGACATCTCTCAAACACAGAGCTGTACACACTTCCAGTTAAAAAAACTCTTGTGTCCCTGCTTGAGAAACACAAATTTTCTCTTACAAGCACAAAGTCTCTCTTATGCTTTTCTCTTGATGCTAATCTAAACTCATGTTTGTGCCCTGAGGTGCAAGAATCAGAAAGTGGAAATACTCATGATAGCCTTAGCTGGAAAATTTGATTATAAGAATTATTAATTCCTGCAAGACCCTATGCTCTCCTAGAGATTTGCAAATTAATGGGACTAACCAAGGAACTAGTTGGATTTCTACAAAATTTTTGTCATCTTCAGTGATACAACATAAAAGGACAAAATATTCACTAATCTTGATTGAAATTTGGCTGGAGGATACAGACAGGGAAAGAGCAATGGTTCTTCTGCCCAAATTTGGCTTTGTAGATAGTGGGTAAAATAGGTAGGCCTCTTTCCACTGGAAGACTTTCTTCTTTCTAAATACCATTAATATTGCACAGTGGTTTCTTGGCAGAAAATGTTTCAAAAGTCCTCTCAAATGATGGTCCGCTGGACGCTCAGTGGACTACGTAGGTCCTTTGGGACACAGTGAAGAGCAGCTCGAGGTGCAGCCCAGGGAGCACAGAAAGGAGCTAGCAACAAGGACACCTGTGGCTGACGTCTTGCTATGCATTTCTTTGGAGAAATGCACACATTTGACCTTTAGCTTCAATTTTATACTGAAAATAGGGGTAGCAGTAATTCGTGGAAGCACAGTGGGTGTCCATCACTATTTGAAAAGGTCACTTAAGCCTGTTTTAGTGTTTCATTATGTTGAATTTCTCCTTCAAATGACCTTGTAAGCTATCGGTGCAGCAGCCAGCTGAAACCAACTCTTAACTAGGTGGCTTCCAGAAAGAAATGAAAATTTCGGTGTCTGCTGTTTCTCAGGAACGCTGGGAATTAAGCTTAATGCTGCCAAAGCTGTTGGCTCCAAACAATGCATTTGACATTTCAGAAATTAAGCAAGAAGGATTAGCGGATAAATGGCACACTGTTGTGCGTGAAGAACAATCCTTAACCCTTCACACATCCCAAAAGAATACGGGCATGATCTGGATGGACAGTGAAGAGGCACTGGGGAGAGAGCGTTTGGCTTTCCTTTTGTCTTTACAAAGGATTCACATTTGAACTAAGAATTCCAGGGAACTTGGTGGAAAAACTGTAAATGTTAGGGCAGATGAGTGATGGAGGAATGATGAAGGACTGGGCGTGCTGAAAGGTTTTGTGTGCATGACAGGAAAAGGATCAGAGGAAGTGTTAACATGTGCTGAGTTCACATGCTCCAATTTGCAATGGGAAGTGGCTTTCAGGCCACTACTGCAAACAGAGAAACATTCTGGAAAGATTGTCACTGTAGTGCTGCTCAGGATTTTGCAAAAGCAGCAATGGATCCAATCCTTGCCTTAGCTCAGGAGTTCCTCATTAATTCCTCATTAATAAGGCACATCGGCATTGTAAGTGGAGCCTGGGAACTATGTTTCTTGTCAAAGAGGAGAGTTAGAGGACAAGCAAAGGAGCAGATTCTCTGGAGGACAGGTATAGAAGCGTAGGAGTGTAGAAATGAGGAGACATAGGAAAAGGTGATAGTACAGACAGCAAAATTTACCTAGAAATCCCGGGAATGGCTGACCCAGTCCATTCTTCTGTTTTGAGGCAGAACCACCATCTGAGAATTTTTTGTCCAACCTCTTAAAAACCACCAGTGGAGAAGGTTCCTCAGCTTCCCTAAATAGCCCATTACCATACTGTTTCAGACAGCATGGATCCAGGCTGGAAGGTGGCCAGAATACCAGGAACACCTTCACTCCTGAAGAAAGTGGTGTTCAAACTTTAACTATTATAAACAATACAAGTTTTCCATTCACACAAAAAATGAGACCAATGCAGCATCTTCTGTTGTCATGCTCTGGTACTGGGACAGAACTGTTCCACTTGCTGGGTCCACGCCTGCCAACAGCAATAACACTTCTGGTCATGTCCAGTTAGTTATCAGAGTTGACCTGGCCTTGTGTAAGAGCTCTGAAAGGATCACAATGCAAGACTATATGACTACAGCTCTGCAAAAATTGGACGGAAGATAGATTGACAGCTAGACTAAGATAAATTATCCTTGCTAAAAGGAAATTTAAATATCATCTTATTCTCAAGGATTAAGCTACAGTGATTTAAGGCTACATGAGAGCACTGAATTGGAGGTTTAACATGTTTTAGCATATACATATCATCTTCACACACTGAACTAATTCACATCCACTTTCCTGAATAGATAAATGAAGTCAAAGATAAGCCAGGAAGCCAGGGAGCTGAACTGGGAGCTAACAAGTATAATCTTAGTTTTTGCAACCTATGTTTTTCTTTTCATATGAACCTCAACTAGGATTACGACATGTTATACACCTCCTATTACCACTCATTAATTTTGCATTATGCTTGCTTACAGATCACTCCCAAACCAACTTCTAGCGAAGACGTTTAGAAGGCAAGTCCTTACTGCACATCCAATTCCTTTTACAACATTGAAATACTGTCAGGTCTTAACATGCTCAGGCTGTACCAAGGCCAAGTCAAAGAGTAATCAGTTGTCATGCTTTGAGAACGTTTGCTAGTAATATGCTTCTGTACATTTCTGTGAGGGAAGAGCCACAGGTGACATGCCATGGGAGGGCTGAGGCAGGGAGCAGTGGGGAGCTGCTGTCCCGCACGTGTGCGAAACACCTAGAAAATGAGGAAAGTGTCTTTGTTCACTTTTGCTGTTGGGGTTTGCAATGGTGTTTTCAAAGCTTCAGTTTTTCCTTTGGGATATCTCAGAGTCTGCATTAGAACAGCATTAGCTTATGACAAAGCTTATGAGAGTGGGATGCAGTTGTTACCAGATAGTGCTTTTGCAATGAGCTTTACAGCCACAAGGACTACTCATTCTTCTTGCTTCATTTTTTAGTCAGTAGTTCATGCTGTCTCTTTTTTTCATGTAAACCTGGGAACACTATCTTTTGGGAAGGAATCTCTATCATCTTACAGATTTTTAACGGGCATTTCAGTTTTCAAACAGGAACAGTCCTTTTATTTGTATATTGTGCCTGGAAGAAGTTTTTAGTGCTCAAGCTGACTGCAGCCCTCATTCACCTAAGCCCCTGATGAAGTAAATTTTAGAGTGTGATTCCCATTAAGATAACTCATATCCTTTAAGATACATGTGTGTTTAAGTATAGGAAAGTAGGTAGCATCTAAGTGCCTGTCATTGCAATATTATTCTTGAAATTAATACAATACCCATCCGTAACCTATATTTTTTATATGAGAATATGCTGGAAAACCTCAGCAGAAAGCAGGTTTGGATATTATAATTTGCTCACAAGTCCTGTTTAGAATTACCTATAAAACAAGGATAAAATATGGATGAGAACTATCAACGGCAAAGGCTCCTTTCTGCTCATTCAGGATGTTGTTAAGTGTTCTAGAGCTTCAGGAGTTTGAATACACTTCCATTAAAATTCTGTCCACAATTTATATATATGCCAATACTTGTAAGTACTTCACAAAATGGGACTCTGATCTGAAACTTGTTATGCATCTTAATCAGTCAGCTATAAATGGTATCAATTGGCTATCTGCAGTAGCCTTACATGAGATACATAGACTCATTTTGCAACCATCCCTCTTATTAGCTCATTAGGAAAAGAACAAAAAGAAACAAACAGAAGAATAGCAGTGTGATCAAGGAATTATGTCTTGTGGCACTGAGAAAACTCAAACTCACTTCAGACAGACAATTTTCAATACAGCACATCGTTAGAAAGTAGTCTGTATTCATCTAGACCATAACATTGTTACATACAAATCTCACAGTCTTTGTAGTTTTAAACCAAAATTTAGTTGTCTTTACCTTATGAAACCTTTTTGACTGCAGGGTGGAAAAAGTTGGTTGCTTTTTTGAAATCTACTTCCATTAAAAAAACAAAATACAGAAAAAAAAAAAAGAGAAAGACTCTGAAAGGACACATGCATGTCTGGAATCCACAACGATGTGTAAAGGAGCAAGATTACTGTATTAAAGGTACTCGGGCAGGCATGGCTCCCAGGCTGAAACAAGGAGTAGGCTGGACTGATAAAATAGATTCAGCCCTCGAGTCAAATTCTTACTTCTTTAGCATTTGCTCCAGGTCCGAGTTCACTATTCACCCTGGAAATTTCTCTTTGGAATATGCAGTTACTTCTTGGCAGATGTAGTGGAGGCTATGTGGGCAAGCGTAGGGGCCATGTATGTTGCCTTCCCAAGCAAGTAGGAGCTGTCAGTGAGGAATGTAGCTCATGGTCTAACCCCCCTCTTTATGGCTCCTTGCTGAGAAGCAAGATCCAAGTCCCTAGGCAGAGGTTAGGAGATCTTTTTTTCAGATACTAATCATTGCATTTTCTGATGAGTACTCGCACGCAGTGCTGGTGAGGAATCCGCCAGGGCAGCACTTTTTCCACCAGAAAATTCCCTGTTGTCAAAAATTGAAATATTTTGTGAAAATATATGAGCTTCAAGAGAATGTTACTTAAAATAGCATTGGTCAAATTAGTCAGTGAGGAATTTTGATTCAGTCAAGCTACGTGGCAACAGCAGGATGGATACACAGTTTCTTACAACAAAAGATGCCCAAGATTATACTTAAGAGAACACTCCATCCATTGAATTGTGATTTGCCAGTTAAAAAGAAAAAACAGAGGTCTTACTTTGTGAAAGAGTACCTGAGTGCAAAACATTCCTGCAATGAATTAGAGATTTTAAAAGAATGCAGATGTTAGTTGTCAGACCGGTGAAAACACACACACAGCTGTTTGTTTCCTTGTGCAATTGCTAAAATTGTGTAAGTGGCTCCCGGCATGGTAAACAGCGAAGGGGAGACAGTGAGATAAGACAGCTTGGACAAACGTGTATTTATTTGTCAGTGGCATTTTGGTAACTGTAAGGACAAATAGATTTGATACTGTATATCCAGTGCTGGACATTGTTAACAGTTATCAGCAAATTCAATAGTGAGTAGCAGCAGCAGTCCTTTTATCAAAGATAAGCATCAAAAACTCTGTATTTGACTACATATCTTCTATGTGACATTCAATTATTCCTGAAAGAGCATTGTTCTAGTTTTGGCTGGGATAGAGTTAATTTTCTTCCCCGCAGCTCGTATGGGGCTGTGTTTTGGGTTTGTGCTGCAAACAGCGCTGATACCAGAGGGCTGGTTTCGTTACTGCGGAGCCGTGCTTACACAGAGCCAAGGCCTGTCCTGCTCCTCACCCCACCCCACCAGGAGCTGGGAGGGGACACAGCCGGGACAGCTGACCCCGACTGACCCCAGGGGGGTCCCAGCCCATATGGCGTCATGCTCAGCACATAGAGCTGGGGGAGAAGGAGGAAGAGGGGGATGTTGGGAGCGATGGCGTTTGTCTTCCCAAGTCACCGTTAGGTGTGATGGAGCCCGGCTGTGCTGGGGATGGCTGAGCACCTGCCTGCCCCTGGCAAGGGCTGAATGGATTCCTTGGTTTGCTTTGCCTGCCTGCACAGCTTTAGCTTTACCTATTAAACTGTCTTTATCTCAACCCACGAGCTTTCTCATTTCTACCCTTCGATTCCCTCCCCCATCCCACCAGTGGGGAGTGGGCGAGCAGCTGTGCGGGGCTCAGTTGCCAGCTGGGGTTAAACCACCACAAGCATTAATCCTCTCCCTGCAACTGCTGTGCAAGGGCTATAGGATCCATTGCTTACATCTATTCTCTCCCTGATACCTTTTATCTTATTTTTTTAGCAAAGCGAACAAAATAAAATAGCTTGGAAGAAACCACTTTACACAAAGCTGACACTCATCTCCCACTAAATTACACAATACCACACTCGACTTTTGAGATGTCCCATTAGTGCAGGACAGCTAAATGCTCTTAAAATCCAAAGGCAGAGAAGAAACTGTGACCCCATTTGAGGAAACAACTTAAAGACCCAGCACAGTCTGCTGCAAATGTAATTCTCAAAGCTGCTGATTTTGGAGTTTCTGTTCAGGTGTCCCTTGGATCTTCTCTACTGAAGAAACATTAAATGATGATTGCTGACTCAATATTAAACTCTGAAACTACTCCTAGATGTTTTCTCTTTTCCAAATTACAGAATCATTGGAATTGACCTGAATTGTAGGTCATCAGCTTAATTCTGCTCAATGTTGCGCTTAATTCTTCTGAAATCTAATGAATTACTTGTGTATCAAATAGGCGCAGATGCTTGGCATCTTTATGTTGCTCCGTGGTTGTTGCAGAAGTACTCTGAAATCACTAGTCTGAGACCCATTCACTGCAAAACAATCAGATGAGCTAATGGCTCACATTTGGCTTCTTGTCTTTGCAGTCTTGTTTCCTAAGAAAGCTTGTGCATGTGTAAGTTCACGCGCATCTTTCCTTTCTGCCTCCTTGTATCTTTTGAAGCTATTGGCCAATTTTAACTATATTTGACACATGAGTTGCAGTCCCAGGGACATCACAGGTTCAATGGAAATGTTCAGGTGAGGAAAAAGGGGAGACCCTTTACGTCCCTCAGTAAAAAACAACATCTAGGAAGTTCTGCAACACCTACTAGACCGCAGAGAATCCAGACGAGACACACCTGGTTAACAATCCTGCTGTGGGAATCTTTTGGGCACAGCCCACACGGGTTTTAAGAACTGTTCCAGAAGACCCATATTCACAGGCAACCAGGATTTCTTGGTCTCACTGATTATAGTGCTGCTCCATCTGACTTTCCCCTTTTCAGGAAATTCAGTGCTTTAACAAATGAAGATGGGGGACGACTCTGACTGGAGAGAGGAAGAATGCTTAAAAATGTATGAAGACAGAGGCTCAAGGATGCATTTTTCAGAGGAAACACGGAATGTGTATGGGTTGGTCTAGAATTGCAACAGGTTGAATCTAGATAATTTGGATTTTTAGAATTCAAGTAAAACCCTGATTTTTTTTTAAGGCATGTCATACCTGGGTCTGATTCTGCTTGGGAATTTAAATCACCTTATACTCAAAATTTCCCCAGACTCACAGACCTATTTTTATCTTACGTGATGAGTTGCACAGATTACATACATCAAGTGAGACGGATCTGATCTTCTGTGAAGAGTAAGTCAGGGGTTCCCAGAGTTGTGCAAAGTGAGTTAGAGGCAATAGTAACTCCTTCATTCTTTGCAGCGTGATGATTAAAAAGAAAGATGAGGAGAATCACTGCTTTTAATTTTGGCTCGTTGTCCACCAGATGGTGCTCCTTCCCTTGTCCTGAGGTGGTGGTGGTTCAATCCCTATCAGTTAATACCCAGCCATACCAGCCCCTGTGCACCTCTTTATCTGTCTCTGCCCTCACTGTGCCCCTGGATGCATGGCACTGGGTGACCACCTGTGGCCAGCCCCACTTTCACAGGTCTGACCTGCAGCTGTGCATAACTGCTTTACAGAATGTTTGAAGTCTGGTTCTTCAAAACCTTATGCTTCATTGCAAAACTCTGATATTACAACTGAGTCCAATCCCATTGCATCAATACACCCCAATGCTTTGTTACCACCATACATACTCACCTTTATGGCACTGTCTGAGACAAGGAAACCAAGAAATGAGGTATCCCCTGTGCAATTCCATGCACCAGCATGACTGTTAGAGGTCACGATGTATTAATCAAGCATGGGATTATGACCTGAGATGGAATGTGTTAGCTCTTTGGAAATCGTGTATTGGTTTCTCCAGACTGGCTCTGTATTACTGTAAACAAGTGGATGACATGCCAAATTAAAAACAAAGGCTGAGTCAAGCAGGAAACAAATCTGATTTTACAGCGTCTACATCCTGTGATTTCCAGAGCACTTGCTGCACTTGCCTTGACACTGGGCTGTCGGCTCCCTGCTGAGGGCAAGCTCTGATCTTGCATCGACCAGAGCCAAGTCACTTTGGCTCACCCAGAGCAGCTCACCAAAGAGCTCTTGTACTTTTATCTAGTACTAGGAAGACAGCCAGCAAAGGATGTTGTAAAGGCTTCATTATCACTAGTAAAAGCTCTGAAAGTATAAAAAGTTAACACAGTGTCCCATGACATGTTCCCTGTCATTTTAGATGTATGGAGTGACACCGCTCAGAACAGTAAAGGCACTGATCCACAAATAACATTCCTGGGACCTGACAAGCCTCCAGCCACTGGCTGCTTAGGGCGGGCTACAGAGCCAGCTGCAACCCTGTCCTTAGCTCCCAGCATCCTCACAGCTCTCCATAGCCCTCACCTCTGCCTTTTCCACGGATCTCTTCCACTAAGCATATATTTTGCTGTAAGGTTTTCCTTTATTTCTTTCTCCCTCTCTATGTATTTGGCCTTCTGTCAGGTGTGTTGTCCCCCCCACCCCAATTAGTGTATTATTGGTGGTGTTGAAGAGATACACCTGCCAGATGGCTCAATGATTAACCCAGTGTCAGGAAGGGATGGGTGGGGGTTCCAACATCTGATATAAATAGGTGGTGGGCAGTAGGAATTGCTTTTCTGTAGGACTTCTGCACTTTGCTCTGATGATGTAACTGGGCTAGGAAGGAGCTAGGTAAGTTCTAGAGCTAGGCCTCTTTATAGGAAGATCTTAAAGTATTTTATGAGACTGAGAATTATCACTCCCCTGGTCACCTCTTCATGAAATAAGACAGATACTTGCCCGAGGTGCACAGTGAGTCAGTGTGGGCTTTAGCTTGTTATGTTATAATGCATTTTGGGGGCTCTGTGACAACAGCAGATTTAAAAAGGGGAGAAAAATGACTAAAGGAAAGCTTGGTGAGACCAGATGACTGTAGCAAACTTGTAACTGTTGAGTCCTATTCCCTCTTGTTGGAAGCTGCTAATTCACAGAGATCCTTTCATTCATAGATCAAGTGCTATCTTAAAAACAGTTAGGACTTTAGCTGGAAATCTGACCTAAATTCCATTCTTCCTTTTTTTCCCTACCTTTTAAAGGAAAAAAGTTTTTAATTTAAATTTTAACTATTTTCATAACCTGTTTGTCTTATTTATGTGCTATTGTGGATATTTAATTTTAGTAACAAGCATTGTATTTTCCTCACTGATAAGCAGCTGAGTTCTACAAATAGCTTCTTCACCAACTGTCCATGTGCAGGAATGGTCCTTGAGAGCTGCCCCGAGTTTAATTTTCCTTGATGTTTGAATGATGCATCAGATCATGTTATCTGTTAACGTCTGTGCATCCTACTTTTTCAAATGTCTAGATGCTATAACCTTCATGGACAGATCCACTCTTAAGCAAAAATATGCTCCCACAGTTGTGATTATAGTGGTAGAGCCATTGCATGTGTTGGTGCCAAATACTTCAAGGATTAATGACAGCAAATCCCATGGCTCAAGATCTGATGGATTGGAAAGTCTGTTTCAGTTTGGTCGTCTTCTACCTAGAAGTCTGCCCTTGTTTTAGAACCAAATCATAGGAGTGGTCTTCTCATCTTCACTCTCCAACTACCTTAATAGTAAGATGCATTTATAGGGGAAGGAAAATTATTGGAAGAATTTAAGCTCTCATCTGATCCACTACCTGAGAAAAAAAACTTCAGGGTATTTGTGGCTAAGTGGATTCCTTCTTTCCCTGCTTGATTCACCTGTTGCTGGGAATGATTTCTGCCAGATGAACCAACATTACACTGAAGCATGAAAATTTATTTGGAAGTAGTCACAATTCTGATGAAAATGGGACAATAGGGCTGTAGGAAATACTTGCTCATGATGTAGAAATGCAAATTGTACAGTATGCATACAGAAGAGTTAATCCAACAAAAAGTGGTTTTATCTCCAGACAGGCACACAGTTTGAAACTCTGCTGCCCTTCCTTAGACACTTTATTTCCAAGTGGATAGCAATAAGTTAGCATTCAAAACGACAGCAAGCTGATGTAATACTTTGTATCGAGACCAAAGGAATGAATAGCTTTCTCGTTACCAATCTCAGACATGGTCAGGCAAAAGAAAAGGTAATGTTAAGATTTGGGAAGGGTCTAGAGATCCTGGTTCCTCCCCGCACCAGCCAAGCGGGGGTGGTGGAAAGGTCGCTCCATTGCTGGGCCTGGTGCAGTCTCTTTGGACTCTTGATGCTCAGTAGCACTAGCAATAGTTAATAGACTGGAAGCTACCAAGAGACACTGCTTTTTCTGAGTCACAGAGTCACATAATATAATGAAGAAGATAGCCTTGCACTGACAAAGAGGTTGATCTAATGTCTTAGTCTATCTCAGCTCTGAAATTACCAGGCTACAAAAGCTGGTGCTTGGGTGGGGTAAAGCAGGACTCTCAGAGGAAGGAGGGGACTCTGCCTCCCAAAGGTTACCAGAGAGCTGCATGATTCAGAGCTGAAGTGACAAAACAAGCATATGCCTTCCAGAAAGCCTCTGGCTATGCAGCTCAGATGGGCACTGCTCCTGGCACAGAGCCATGGTATCTATTGCTGGGCTAGTGCTATCTGGTGTCCTTGAATTTGATGGCACATGTCTTCTGACTTTGCCCTCTGCATTTAGATTTGGGTGCTGGCTGTTAGAGGGCTTTTTTTTTTTTTTTTTTTTTTCCTCTCCATAGACTCTATGGTAAACACTCTGTTTAAATTACCAGAAAGAAATCAATGTTTAGGCCAAGTTCTCATCCAACACTGAATTCCTCAGGAAGATTTTCAAGGGCAGAGTGAGGAGTACAAGGCACTCTGCAGCACTGGCAATGAGCGTGCCCCTTGGCACCCACTGAGACGTCCTAGCTCCTGTGGCTGATGCACCCTTTTCAGAGGCTGTGAACGTTTCCTGGGGAAATGCATCCAGATGAAGGTGTCTCAGTCATATCCCTTTTTCTCTCTAGGGCATAAGAAGAGCCAACAAAACTGTACTGTATAGGTCCTGCATATTAGCAAACAATGATGAGTTTCTCTGAGTCTTTCTCAAGGGAACCTGGAAGAGTGATTCAAAGAGCTTTGGGAATGTATGTTTTAATAACAACCCTGGACTGTACTTGCTGGTCTTTGCATTTGGCTTGACATTTTGTTTACTATAGTGTTTGTGAAATAGGGACAAGCCATAAACATCCATCTAGCTGCACCTCTGCAATGACATGCTCTGACATGCACGAGTATTTTCAGTGGAAGTGTTCCTGCAGCCATCTTAGATCTTTGTGGATTCTCAAGTCATCCAGTTAGGGAGAAAAACAACCATAACATGTTACTGAGGTCACAGGATGAATAAGACATTATGAATAATCATGCTGGAAACAAAAGCTTTGGTGAATGCTTGGTGAGAACTGTGGGGGTTGACAAAAGTTTGCAGAGCAGTTCAAAATAATGAAGCGCATGGTAAAATGTTAGCTTGTGGATCATTTCCAGGCAAAAAGAGTTTCTGAATAAACTGTTCAATGTGGGGATTTCACTTACCCTTATTTTCATCTGAGCTGTGAATCATCCAGTCATTGTCTTCAAGGTAAATCATTAAGTAAAAAATTGGGAGGGTTGGGGGGAGGGGAAGTCAATGTGTCAGGTTTACCCTATGTCCCAGAGCAGTGAATAATTGCTTTGTGTAGCTGTAGCAACTGATGACTTAGACCCCTAAGCTTAAAATTCTCACCAGTAGTGCCAGATCTTCTGAGTGGGTCATAAATAAATGTGAACGTCTTCATTGCCTCAGAAATTTTGCCAACAGATAAAATACCTTTCTTATGCCCTTCAAAAGAGGGCATATGCTAACATGCCGACATAATGACTCCTCCATTTGTGACAAATCTTTTCTCCATATTGTGTCTTACTGTTCATCCACAATATTTCATCTGGAAGTTTCAATTTAGATGTGTATTTATAAGCTTTTCTCAAATATAGATTGTGAACATACATTAATTCTCCTAACATCTGTGTAAAAGGATACAATGGTATCATTTCAGGTCTGGACCTGAAAGATGAGTATCCTATAACCTGCCTACAGTCTTGCAGAAAATCTATGGTAGAAAGAGAAGTACTCTCCAGATTTCCTAAGATCAAGCCCAAAGCCTTAAATACACAATCATCCAAGCTAAGCGTCAGCTGTGTGATCATGGGTCCAGGCATATCTGCTCCTAATATGATAAATGGCAGAAATATACTGGCACAAAATGATGGGGTGAGGTTGAGCGTTAGAATGTTTACTTTTCTCAGTCTTATGAAATCCTAGCATGTTGACCTGTTTTTCCTTCCTCTGAGGTAGATTTTCAGATTTTTCTGAAGTGATGTATCTCACTTCAAGTTCACTTTGGTCTTTTGGTCACCTATTTCCCCTTTCTTCCACAAAATATAAAGACATTTGCCACCTGTCAGGAGATTTCCAAGGGAAGAACAGAGTTGGTAGCAGCAATCAGCTGAAAGCATGAATGTGCTTATTACACAAAAGTGCATGCTTAGCAATTAAAATATTCTAAAATAACATTGTAGTTGTTTTTGTGCTTTATGTACAGTATTAAAAATAAAATAGTCTACCACAGGTAATTTATGAAAGCAGCTAATAATGAGTTCATTATTGCATAGCAAGCCAGTGTTGCATTCGTGGTTATAGGCCTAGCCAATGTCTTTGATCTTCTGGTTCATTAATGTATAAATGAAAAGACTTTACCTTTCATCTCACATTCATCGGCTAATTATCTCAGTAACTGGTCTCACTCAGGTCTCAGTCAGTTTTTATTCAAGGACTTACCCTTTCATTTTCCAACCTCTATACAGGGAGTGAGTCACCAGAGTCATGATTTATTGTCCTTTCGTATAAGGATTTTCACAGTTCTGTCCAAGGGACTCATCTGTCTATAAAATTTGCAGTTGAAACAATTTGAAAAATACCAGGTGATGTAGCTATTTGCAGTGACACCACTGGATATTAGTTAGGAGGACCTGATTTTAAACAGGAAAATGCAGGACTTAAGAGTTCACCTAACTGCAGGGCTGAACTGAGTATCATCAGAGCACTACGTACTCTTGGACTTCTGCTCCCAGCTCATGGAGACATGAAACCCGTGACTGTGAATAAGATTCAATGTTAAGAGGGCATTTAAAAAAACAGTGAGGTTGAATTCTTGATCTGCTAGCCTGGATGTTAGAGTGCACTGTCAGAAGTGAACAGCAAATAATTTCCTCTTGGAGAACTCTGTATCAGTTTAAAGCTTCCTATCAGCTCTAGGATGTCTACACAAGAACACTGTATAGTTTAAAGCCTTCATTCACTTCCAAATATTGCAAATGGTCACTTCTATTCAGATCAATTTCAGTCAAAATTATAAATATATATAATACTCATATGTATTAATATTTATTCTCAGTTCTAAAGTAATGAAATCTGATCTGAATTATAATTTTACAATTTGGTCTTTGTTTTATATACAGATTGTGGTTTTCACCTTGCATCTCAAAGAATATTAATAGTTACCAAAGGATCCTTGATAGATGATTGCCAGTCTCTCTCTCTCCCCTTCCCTCCCTCTGTATTTTTCATTATTTTAATAATAATAGTAATTCAATGTCAGCAAATAGAAATATTAAGTTCCTGTCTTAGAACTTGCACACCAAATATTTTATGCTAGAATACTAAGACATACATCCTGTGTTTCTTATTACTGTAAACAAAACACATTTCTTGAAGAATTATGTCATTAGAAACTCACATTAAATTCATATGTTATGGTGTTAAGATGATGAATGTTTGGAATGGTAAGACCGCTGACATGCCTGGATGGTTCTAGTATCATTTCTTTCTCATTGTATCTTTCAATGAGTGATGAGTCCGTGTATGAACATATCATGGTTTACCAGCCTTGACTGCCATTGATTTTCCATGGATGAGAGCTGGTGCTAGGAATGGAGCTTGTTCTATGCAACTATTCTATATGGATAATAACGCTGAAGGTGATATTTAGCAATGGTTGGACTCACTTATAATTAACCGTAATTTTCAAGGGAATTTGCTTCTGTAATTTTTTTGCTATATACAGTTGCACATGAACAGACGGCTGCTTTCCTTTAACTAGTAACCTTATGGACACTGGATTTCATGGTGCCTCAGTGCCTCTACGTATACCATTACTGGAGATGTGAAAAGGGATATGATGTACAGTTGAGAAGATGAAGTCACATGGCAAGAGAAATATGACAGTGAATTATAACTGGAGCATATGGCTGAACATAAGCAGGGCAAAACTAAGCCAGATGACTGAGGATAAGCTTCTTGCCAGAATGTGATAAATGATTGCATAGTCTTGTAAAGAAAGAGGTACAAGCACCATCCTTAGGAACATTTAAAACTAGTCTAGTAGATAGACTAGTTATAATAGCAGTTTTAATTCATGGAATACACCTGATTGATCAAGGAACTGATTTAGAGGGACAAATAAAACCCGAAAGCCTACAGCAACCTGGTCTGATCACTTATGACTGTGGTTTGAGCAGGAGGTTAAACTAGAGACCTCCTGAGGTCCCTTCCAATGTGAATTATTCTGTGAAATAAATACATCCAAGCACATGGTGAAGGAAAGAAATGCAGAACGTGACTGTACCATTTCCTCTAGAGTCTGTAAGTTGAAAATCTCCCTTCTGCCTGCTTTCCCCTGTTTTGTTTTTTCTTTCCTTTTCTTCTCCTCTCCTTTTCTTCTTTTGAAAGTCGAGGGCATATTAACACTCTTTCCTGTGTAGCTGTGTTGTGATCCAAGAACATGGTTTTTGTGCACTTTCTGTCCATACAGAATGCTCGGACATAACCGTGTTCTGTCAGTCACCATTTAGATTAGATCATCAAGACCAATAACTAAATTATGTAATGGGTGGTAATGACAGAATATCCAGTTCATTTTAGTAGCAATGGTGCAGTCTCCTAGCAAAGAAATCGACTTACTGTGTCCATTCTTTCCTCCAGATGTGGCTGCTCCATAGGTGCTTCTTTCAGGCATGCTCTTGAGAAGCATTTCTGCAATGTGTGTATGTGTGTGGAGGTGCACGATAAAGCCACTTGTCTGCTTAATCAGCAGCTTGCTTCACTCTTTCGGGGGGATTGAGTCCCACTACTAGGGTGACTGCAGTAGGCATTGCTGCCTGTTAATATGTCCTGGCGCTTAAACAGAATTACTTTCGTACAAAATAAGCTTGCAGAGTTCTCCTGTGGAATGCATGTAAGTGGAAGGATTGCCTGCAGGGCATGAGACCAGCAATGGGGTTTCCTGAAGATCACAACTCCAGCTCCGAGGCTTTCGCTAGCTTACTAGAAGAATAGGGAGCAGCTCAAGGAGAGACTCACTCCTTTGAAATTCAGGGCTGTGATGTTGTGGGTCACTGAGTCTAGTTTGCAAGCCACAGAATGAGTCCTAGTAAAGTCACTACAATTTTTCTCATTCTTCCCTCCCACAGATGCACCATGCCAGCTGCTACAAGCCATTTCAGAAAGAGCATGGGAGAAACCTGGGAAAAGTTTTTTCTTTCTAAATAAATCAAGTAATTAATTCTGAGTAATACAATGTTGCATAGTAACCCTGTACAGGGGTGATGAGGTGCCAGCTTCATGCCAGTGTGCCTCACTGTGGTACCTGCAGCACTGTTCACATGGATTTAACAGCCTGCTTTTAACCTGGTGGGTAAAAGGCAAACGCAGCTCTTCAGTGCTCACTGATAAAACAACCATACAGCTGAATAAAAATGGCCTCTTCTCCTGGCAAAAAGGATGTACACATTCTTTCACCTGGGAACAATGTGCCAAATGTAAGGATTAGAAAAATGAAATCTTTGCAGAGTAGAAGGCATCTGGATAATACAGCTATCAGACACAGAGAGCCAATCTTAAATATTAATGCAGCAGAACTCTAAGGACAAAGGCTGGACTCTGTGCCCTTCAAGTTTAATTAGTGTAATTGGTGCTAGTACAATAGTCCTGTATATGCAAGACCTTCATTTATGGGGTCCCTACTCAACTCTGCAGTCTTTGCATCTAGACATATCCACTGGAAGTCGGAATGTCTCACGAATAGGAATGCATTCATCTTTATAGTGTTACACTGGTTCAAGAAGAGTTACCTCATGAGCATCATAGACTAGGTAGACCTAGAGAGACAAATTGCTGAAAGGCTGTGGCAGAACCCAGAGGAATAACCCAGGCCTCTGAAGTCCCACCTATGTCCTGCTTAGCAAAATTATCTGCTCCACAGTGCAAGTTTGGTAGTGGGAACCAGCTGACTTTCTCTGAGTCAGTGTAAAATATTTGCTTAGTCTATCCTCCATCTCCAGTAGAACAATATTTGCCCTGGTCACACATGCACTGAACATACATATTCCCTGGCAGATAGTGTACTGGTATGTCCAACTAAGGGCTGTGAAGAAAAACCTTGGGACGTATAAGGCTATGGCACATATATCGACTGAAATATTTCTTTTTAACTGCTAGCAAAGTGGAAGTATAGTAAGGAAAGGAGGCATTGTTTCAATTTCATTATACAAACAAATAAAAGTACTTGCAGTTCCATGGAATTTTAACACAGTTAATCATAAACCTGGTATTTGCATCTCATGGGCACTGAGCGTTGTGTAGATATTGGAGTTGGGATAAACTGGTTTGGAAAGGTTTGCCTGCTATAGCAATGTTCAGGGGTTAACCCTCACTCCCCCATTCTGGCAAAGGAAATCCTCTCATAATCACAAAAGTTGGAAGTTAGCCTGTGAATTGTTCACACCTCATGCTATCTTGCAGGTAGCCACTTGCTTTGAGCTGTCCCCAAAAGATCTGTTCTGGTGTGATTCCTAAGGCAGAACCATGAAGGGTTGAGGTTTTAATGTCCTTTGCACCTATGCAGTTCTTAGACCCTTCATTCATTTCTGTGAAGCTATTCCAACTTTACCCTATGGCAGATGCATCCACTCCCTGACTCTAAATGCTGAAATCTTGGAGGCTTTTTTAATAGCTTTTCCCAAATACAGGAATGTACCCATTTGAATGCACTCAGCTCGCATTTATGCACCAAGACAGACATATACATAATGAATTTCTTACTTTATCCCCTCTTCAGTCATTCAGTCATGCAATGCTCACCCACATATGTGCAGACATGCATGAAACTGCACTCATACAGAATCTTATTACTCTTCAATGTCATGAAGAGTGAGAAGCTCATATTGAAGAACTTGGACACCCACATATTCATGCTGCCATGGATCTCTGTTAGATGTGTTCCTACTTGAGCAATCCAGGGGAGCGGCACTGGTGCCATAGATTCTTCATAACTAATCAAATCCATAATCTCCCAGTCAGACACTCTGCAGCCTAACCTGTCTGTCTCTGTGTTCTCAGTTAGGATCTGTGTTGTGCCATCCCGTCCTTGAACTGCTTTTGATCTAAATCTGGACATGGGTATTTGTGTCCAGGGATGCCCTTGACTCCTCATGTCTACTTCATTTTGCCATGCTGTATGGATTACAAGGGTGGCTGCCTTGAAAAGTAGCTGATTATAGTGTGAACAGTTTCCATTTTCACATAACTGGCCCTGCCATCCCTTTTCATTTCCTTTTTATTTGTTCCTTGATCTGTCCTTATGACGTATAACTAGTCCTTTGGCAGCCTGTTGTCCTTACTTTTTAATTTCCTGCTTTCCAAGCACATAAAAGAAACCACGCATGCTCCTTGTAGGTCTCTGCTGGAGATTATCTCAAATCAAATCCTCTCCTCTGAACAGCTTTTAAGTTCGGGAATGTTCAAACCATTTAGATTTCCAAAGACCCCAGCGGTCTCTTAGGGAATCCAACACCCTTAAACTGGGAAAAGTTTAATTTTGTAAGAAACACTGTTAGAATCAGTATTCTGCAGCTGGGAGTCACTTACCCACTTGTAGTTTTCCCAAAAGGTTTGTCGTTATATGCTGTATAAAAATTGCTGTAGTGAAATAGAGATACAGGATCACTGGTGAGGACCTAAGTGCAGGAATGAACTTGAGCGCTTGTCCAGCCAACCTACAGTGCTTATCCTCATTTTTTCTTATATTTGTAGCTCAATAACAAGGTATCCACATGACACAAGACCTCTTCTAAGCTCTATAGCTGCGCTCCAGTTTCTACCTCTGTAAATCAGTGGCACCTGGGGGCTTACACTGTGGTTTGTAGTTATAAATGGTCCCAGCACAAACATACTTCTATACTCACCAGATTTTGGGAGTGAGAGGTGCAACGCTCATAGGAATGGCTGTGCTTCTCCTGGCCCCTGTGGTTTTATCATGTCCTGGTTTATGAATGTAACAGGAAAAGTATTTGAGCCCTGCTAAAAGTTTATCTCACCATATTTGTGCTTCTTTTTTTTTTATCTTTGTGTATTACTTTGAGTTTGCATTCAGTGAAATGCAGTTTTATGTCAAAATCAAAGGTTTTATTTTGTTTTGGTCTTGGCAGCATCAAGGTGTTTGCTAAGAGATTCAAACCACAACAGATAGAAAAGACCCATTAGGTCATTTTGCCCTGCCTGTTTAACACCTACTATTGCATAGGTGTGAAGCTTCTTCTCTGAGAGATCATTACACAGTCAGCATAGCCTCATAGTTTTTCTGACTCCTGAAAAGGCAATATACACTACTATATTGACAAACGTTGTTAGATATACATTGCCAAAAGCTCACAGAAACCCGTGGAACTGCGTCCGTTCATATGGGCAGAAAATAGTCTTATAGTTTCCTATCAATTGGTCCTGTTGACTCCTTACAATTTTTTCATTTTTCTTACGAGAGATGAACATAACTGATGCTGCACTGGATTTAATGGTCTCCTCAGTGCTACATGTCTTTTCATTTGCCACAGCATTATTTATTAATAGTAACCTATCTCTCTCCTTTTCTCATACGTGTTTACTCCCAACAGTTTGAGCAACAATGAAAGCTTTTGCCCAAAGGAGTGGCTGGATGCCACAGCACTGTTACATCGAGTTCGTTTGACCTGCACACTGAGGAGACTAAAGCAAATACATAATTAATAATAAGCCTATATTCTCTCTAGTATTTGCAATTTTTCTTTCAGCGTTTGTGTAAGCAGTTCATGTTTGCCCTGCCTGTTCATTCTAGCCCTTCGTTTACTTTATCTTTTCCATAAAAAAATTAACTTGTCATTTATAATTTTATTTGGTTTCTACCCCATCCCCATTCTGTTTCTCAGTGCAGGTGTCTATGCTTTTTTTTCCACAAAAACCCCATTTTTTCTCTCAGAGCATGAACAGTTTTGCAGTGATCCTTGCAACAATTCCTGCATATTTTTTCCTGCAAGTCCTTAATTTAACAGATGCACACTGGATTTTGCCTTTTCTTTACCTTTGGACTGCCTTGATGAGAGAAACCACTGTGACGTTTTCAAGAAAATGTCCATCCCTTGAGCTGCAAGGTGTGGAAAGAAGACCAAAGGGTCAAGACTGGGGGGGCTCCTCCCCAGGAGCAGGGGAAGTGGTGCTTAAGTGGTACCTTCTGGCTGACAGCTGGCTTTGCTGGGGAAGGAATTTGAAGGGGCTCGGTTTTATCCCTTTGTTCATCAGGTTGTCCAGTAGCCCTTTTGAGGCACATCTGGATTTGCAGGACATCTCCTTTTCATCAAGAGAGCATACAGAACCAAAGCGCTGTGTTACTCAGTTACTTACAGTTCATAGGCTCCAGTTTACAGCAAGTTAGGGTCTGTCTGGTGACTGGGATGTGTGTGAAGAAGCTGAAGAAAGTTAAACCTATATAGAAGAAATATCTAAACCAATAGCTTTAGTGGTTTAGAAACTGAACCTTCATGGAATTGCATGCAACCTGATAGTCTCTTGTGACCATTGCCTAGCTCCTCGTTGTTACTCCCTTATAATTTATCCAAATGGTGACCAGCAGAGCTACGACGGGTTTTTGCTTGAGGCTGAATATGTTTGGAAAAATCCAGAAAAAATGCTTAGGCTATTTTCTAGATTGATGCCACCATTGTTCATATTTTTTTAAAAACTGATCAATTTTTTCCTTCTTTTCTGGGAGAAAAGGAGTCTGATTTACAGAACTCTTAAATGCTACGATGTGAAATGGAAGTGAATGAGAGCTGTGCTTACAATGTTTTACATAACTATAGAATACTAAGTGCTCTAAATACACGGTGCTTAAGCATCTCAGAATGGATACCTTGAATTATTAAACACATTTATCTTGGTCTTTTTAGGATTCCTCATTAAAATAAGGATAATAAATTATTACCTTCTCACCTCACTAGGGCAGCGTAAAGCTAAATAAATGTTTTGGTGCTAATACTGTAATATTAGTACTAATGCATTAATATAATGTAATACACTAATGTACATATATTAAATGTTTATTTACATTATAAATAAATGTGTTACTATAATACCTCAAATACCATGAGGATGAACACTATAAGAAAACTCATGAGGAAATTAATAGAAGTTTTCAGAGCAAGTTTGATTCATGTGCAGCAAATACAGCACAGGGCCACTCCCTGAATGCGTAGTATTGGCTACCTTCTCTCTGAATGAATGCCATCTCGTCTGTGTCTTCGTACAGTACCTCCTAACTTGTCACAATATTAACAATGTTCTTCTAGTTCTGTTTCTTGTGTATGGTTTCTAGGTTTTGCATACGTGATGTGCAAAAATAGGTGTTTCAGCATTTGGTATTCCATGGGTTAAGCCCACAAATGAAACCTTTGGATCCCCTGTACAGACCTCTGCCAGTTTTACTGAGAGTGGCTGCTGGGCCAAATGGGGGACTCGCTGAAAAATTTGCCTTTTCAGGAGGGTGGACGTGCAGGAATAGCCTTTGTTGACTGCTGGGAAAGCCCTGTGAAGCCAGGAAGTGGAGAATGCTCAGTGCAGAGGGAAGCTGCAGAGAATGCGGCTCTTCATCATGGAATCCATTATATGGACTATGTTTGTCAATGACCTTTAAACTCTCTAATTTTGGTTGGATTTTACTGGGAATGTTGTAATCAGTCCTTGCTTCAAACATAAATGTTCCTGAGCTTTCCAAAACAAAGGCAGGAATACTTTTTACTGTGAATAAAAAGAACAGCATTTTTCCCCCTGTCATTTTTAATTTGCTGGAAAAACATACACAATTATGGATGACAATTATTCAAAATTTTGTGCAAAGCAAATGCCCATGATGGAAAATTTCAATTTAGCCAAACAGTTAAGGGCTAGAATTTGGAAAACTGTAAAGAAAACATTGCAAGGTCTTGCAAGCCTAAGTAATGGGCAACCTTAATGGTTGTCTATAACATCGAACACAGTTTGGAAATAGCATCTGTCCTGCTCCTTCTGGATTCTCTAGTGATGTTTTTACAGAAAGTATAATATTTTACAGCAAACTTCATGAATCATTTCTGATTCTGCTGCAATAGAATAAAGGCAGGAACACCATACCCTGAATTCTCTGATTGCTTGGCATGTCTAACCTACATATCATCTTCTTTTGATATTCCACTGGAATTTAACAAATGAAGCAGAGATTAATATTAATGGCAAAGTAGAAATTACCATACATTTGTTCTCTGTTTTCATCAGGTGTCAGACACTACAGTAACAGACGCCAATTTAAGAATCTAGACAGATTTAGATAATTTCCTCGATGCTTGATGGCTATAATTAAATTAATTCTGGGAATCTGCACTGACACTTCTGCCATACTGTGTATGTGGCCTCCTAGCTCCTAATTATAGAGGTTTTCATGTTTTCTCTGCCACCTAAAATTGTGTGGGGACCAAAATGATGTTAATTTTGTGGCTGCAGTGCTGGGAGAAGGATATGCAGAGGGAAAGGTCTGCCTGTCTCCGAAAGCCACCCGTAATCCTCTCTGTGCTGAACCACATGCAAGTGTCAATAAGCATACTTGGGAGCATGGGGGCAGCATAGCTGGCCAGGCAGGGCAGTAAATTTAAGGAGCCACCACCCTGTGTGGCACCCTGCCTTTGAAAATAGCACACTACTAAATAATGCATGCTGGTGTGCCGGCCAAGTTAGCCTCACCTTGCCCAGACCTGTTGGTACAATGTGCTTTTTTGTGTGTCTGGAAGTATTCTGGGTCTTAGCAACCAGAGCTGTCTCTGCCCTTGGGAGCTGAGACAGAAAAGGCTTACAGCCACGCAAACAGAAAGCGACACACCGGTCTAAGTACCATATTTGAACCAAATTTCTGCTGCTTTTGCTGGTGTCCTTTCTATAAGCAGGAAAAGTCTGATTTCCCTAGCTCTGTTGAGATCCAGTGGTCACATCCTCCTGTGGTGCTTCTGCAGCATGCAGGGGAAATGTACTTCAGTGCGACTCTTTAAATCTCCCATGTTCAGCTCAGTGGGATGATGTAAGAGGTGGGTTCCTTGTTAAAGATGTCCTTCCTGGGAAGGGAAGTGCTCTTTATCGTTTTCTCATTCTTTTCTTACTTCTTACCTTTTTCCTGTTCTCCTGCTCTGGATTGATCATTCGTGCTGATACGGTGATAAGACATTATTTTGATGATGACAGCTTTAGTATAAATACTCACCAAGACATGAACTGGTATGCAAATACTTAGACTTGGTGACATAAATGCTTAGAGAAATCTTACAGTTACTAAACCTACTTATGAAAACTCCGAACAGTTGCCTAGCTGTTTCCAGTGACACCCTTAACCGTTGGTGTTGTAACTACAAGACAATACTGCTCTCCAAGATGGATGTTTACAGCCTTCCTTCTTCCTCAAGGACAACTTTCTTTGATAGGTGAGGCTGAAGGTGAGCAGCCATGAAACTTGACTATAACCTGGGTGAAAAACAATGGGATCGTCCTAAGCAACACTCGTGCACAGGTGCACCTTATCTGTGTGAAGGAAAGCAGTTCAGGTTTTAATATAATTGGTGTTAGTGTAGATGATAAGAACAACGGTGACATTCCTTGAGTCTGAGATCCACTATTTATCTTGAAGTCGAGTTCAGCATAAATAACATGTGTGAAATGTTTCCCCTACACTGACAATGAGCCTTGATTAATAATTAATAGTATCTCTGTATGCTGAAGGACAATTCATTCCCTGTGCTTGGTAAATCTAGCACTAAGAATGCTTGTCAGCTTCCGTCAGGACGGAGATTTATGATGAAACCTGGAACCAACAGTGAACAAAGACTGGAAAATTCACTTCACACAGACCACTGAACAGTCACTCTATCATAATATTCAGCACTTCTTCTGTTTTATGCATACAAATTAATGAAACCTCAGAACCTTCCTATGATACTACATTTTTAGCTGTTTTCATGTTAGCTGTCTCTTCTGACTAGTGAAGTAATGAGAGACAGATGAGGGTTCATATTTTCATTTAGGCACCTCATCTCCAGCTCAGGTTCATGATTGCAAGCTGGAGGGATAACTCACACCTCTTAGAACTGTCCTGCAAGCACAGATCTTTCATGAGAAACAGTCTTTCCTTGCTCTTAAGTTGAGAGTTGAACCGATGACTGAGTTAGTAAAAGGCCTCTAATGCAATGCCCTGGCCATGGCTCAGAGGAACAAGCAAAAATATTGTGCCAGACTTCCATGAGCTGTGGAGAAGGAGCCTGAAGAAAAGTTGTAGTTTTCCCCTGCTGATCTTAACCTTCAGAATTAGAAAGGTTAAAAGCAGAGAAATATAAAACTGAGTATTCATCTGCTGATTTTCTGCCCTGCTAACCTGCATGTAGCTGAGCTTTCATACTCAACCCCATATACACATACAGTGATGGGTGATTTCCTCATTTTGTTTTTGCTTTCAGATGCCCAGAGAAGCTGGAAGACCAAGAGACTCCCCTTTCTTCAGACTTAAGCATTTCACAGGATGCTCAAGGTATGAAAAGAAAGAATTGAGCCCACGAGTGGCTCACCCAGTCCACCTCCCTGCCAGCACAGGGTTATTCCATACCGTGCATCTACTAATGTTATTTCCAGACTAATTTTAATTTAGGACATTCCTGCTTTTCACTTCTCCTCATTCTAATTATAATCTCCCTATCTACCTGAAATAACCTCCCTTTAAAAAAAAAAAAAAAAAAAAAAAAAGGGATGGTCTTAAAAAAACAACTACAAAGAAATCAATCCCTCATCCATTACCAGGTTTTTCTTTTGTTCTGGAGCCACGTGTGTAACCCGGTTAGACCTGTTCTCTGAATACTGAGGACTGAGCTGGCCTTATGCAAATGATCCCAACCTCATCTGGGTTGTTGTCGTTGCAGACCCAATCAAACGAACAGGAAGTGACCTAAGGAGTTTCCCTATTGGTTGCCCAAGTGTTCAGCAAAATGTTTTAAAATTAATATCACATCCATTTATCTTCACTCCTGGGAGTCTTTAGGAGACATAACCTAGTACCTGTGTTTACCCAACCTACTGTTCCGTAGACAGTTTTCCCATTGCCTCAGTTAAGGATTTCCACTCCAGAATCTGCAGCTAAATGAGGTAAGGTGTTTGGGTTTTGCTTTTTGGGGGTTGTTTGTTTGTTTGTTTTTAGATATACTTCCTTTAAATTAATACCAGTGAGAATTAAAAAAAAAAAAAAAGAGAGAGAAGTGTCTACTGGGCTCATGGCCACCCCATCGAGCCCCTCCCCTCCCACTTTACAACAGCAGCTAAGCTCATCTGATCAAAAGGCTTTTTAAGGTTCAATAAAGACTTCTGTTTTCCTGTTTTTAACTTGTATCTTACTTCTGTTTAAATATTTCTGTTGTGTTTGTGTCTGATTGGGGCCAGATCTGCTGCCTTTATTTACCCAGAATGTCATTGACTTTGAATTGAGCCAGTGGCTTCGTCAGCATTACTTAAAGTTTCCTGAGGATCCTTTTTCTTAAGATATATGTAATAATATTCTGGGTCCTAAATCTGCTGATTTTGTTCACAGAGTGGTCATCTATTCAGTAAGACGAGGGGCGAGAAAGTGGACCTTGTCAATAGCATTGAGAGTGCTGGTGTCGCAGAACTGGGAGACACTTTACAATGACAGTGTTCTGTTCCTTTTAGTGATGAGGATGTTGATGATGACTGTGCCGATAACAAAAAATCCTAAAGTACATTTATAATTTGGCTCGGTTTTATGCTTAAGGCAATTTCTTGGCAGTTCCTCTGGTGAGGGGGATTCTGCCAATCTTCGTCCCTTCTAAACGAAAGCACGGCACAGACCCAGTTTAAGCACTGGGTAGGTAAATACAGTGTGAATAGAGGCCTGCAGTGTCTTTGCCTGTTTAATTTGTTTCTCTTCCAGTGGTAATTTTATTTGAATAGAACCAGAATTGGCCCCTTAAGGTATGACAGCTGTTTAAGTAATGGTAGAAGTGAATGTAAAGAAGAAGTTGCTCAAAATCTATACTGATTTTATAAAATATGTGTAATGCTTGTAGTGATAAATGTTTGCATTTCACCACATGAGACATTTTAGGCATGTATTCTTGTGTATATGGTTATAAAGTTCTGAATTTTATCAGTAAAGTGTTTTTGGACTGCTTCATCTAAAACTATCATATGTCATATTTGCTTCTGAAGTACATCCAACTGTCCTTTTTTCCCTATTCTTTAGACAATGAAAATGACAGAAATGAGCCTTGAGGTAAAAGTTTCATTTAGTGATTTTATTTGCACTTGTGTCACATAGGACCATGTTAAATATACCTGTCTTGTACCAGTATTTCCTGTAATTTTTGAAAACTTGAGTGGAATAAAAAAAAATTTATTCCTTTAAGCTTTGTTTTGATAGCAGATTTGCAGGTAGCAATCCAAGCCAATTTTCTGATATCTGTTTTGCACTGTAGAAAATACCAGAGCTGGAAAATACAGCAGTTTTATATTTAATGCGAATGAAGAAATCAAAGAAAACACTTGCAAGTAAAACTAGAAAAACAACAAATATCACAGTTAATGACTGTTTAATTCCTGGCCCTTACAGTTTTCAAAACCAGAAGTGATTGTTGTGATAACAACATAGGACTTCCCCCAATTTTTCAGAGTTTAATTAGGTGACTTGAAGCAGAGCTTGTCTTCTAGAAAACTTCCAATCTTGAAAAAACAAGTCTAGCAGTCCAGTGATGGGAAACTCATCACAACTTTCTTAAGTGCTCCAGTAATTAAATACCATTCCTCTAAAAATATTTTATCTCATTTTCAGTCTGGCATGGTCTAGATTCAGCATTCAGACACCTGATTTTGCTGTTTTTTGATGGTTAGTGCAAAGTTTCCCTGGGTAGCAAATTCCTGTTTCTTGTGTAGGTAGACGGGGACAAGTGTGTCTGTAGCCTTGTCTTTGATAATTGTGATAGTCCAAGATCCACAGGCTATTTCTTCTCATGGAAAAACTTACACTACAGTGAACCTGTTTCGCTACAAGCTTTTCCATCCTTTAATCACTTCAATGGTCCCCTCTAATTTTTCAACATCTGCTGTGAAATTTGAATGTCAGAACTGTAGGAACAGCAGTGCCAAGCACAAAGGTAATAGGAGTCAGTATCCTGGGAGTTCAGGATCAGGGGTTTATAAAGTGTGCCCAAGACTGTCTTAGAGCCCTTATCCTCCAGACCCCCTTCTTGCCTTCGAGCATTGGTCCTACGTGTGGAGACAAGGTTAACATTGGTAGAGTTGACGTTGTTTGCTTGCATTTTTTTTCCGTTTTGCTAGTCCTAGTGTCATTTGTAAAGCCTATAAGGGTGGTGAAAAAGTATATTTTTCCCAATTCATAGTGGTAAAGGATCTCATATCAGACCAGATTAATGCTTTGTTTGCCCTCGCACAATTAGGTAGCCCTTCAGAGCAATTTATAGGGTGACAACAATATATATTACCCGAGTCGTGGTGAGATCAAGTAATTGAATGTGATCTGTTTAACATGGGATATTATTGCCTTCACCTGAGAGATGCGCTGTGGTATTCCCATAGTAATTTCATATTACTTCAGATATTCTCAGGGTGTTGTGAGTTTTCAGCAGCGATGGAAACAGACAATAGGACAATTGGACAAAGAAAATGAAATCATTTGGCTTCCACGGAATTTCCTTATTTTTTTTTCATTCCCAATAAATATTATTGTTAACATCAGTACTTTACAAGGTAACAAATTGCAATGGAGAGACATCAAACTAAAAAGGAAAAATCATCCAGAGCCACAGGTGAAAAGAGGTTAGAGAGGAAAAGGAGGATTTCTGTAGGTGCTTCTGTGTCCAGACAGGACTGACATGTTAGCTTGTTGCCTGTCCCACAGCAATTCACACCAAAAAACCCCTGCAAGGATGAAATTCTACAACTGCTGAAGAAGTAAATATTTATATACAGTTCTCACAGAAGAGGATTAATGATTTTATTGCCTCAGTGAACTCAGAGAACTGCCCAAGAACCATGACACCTTTCCAGAATCGACATTTACCTTCCCTCACTTGTTCACCCCTTACACAGTCTTTATAAACATGTCAAACTTAAGTCTCAGGACCAAACCATTCAGCCTTCTCCCAGGCAAACTCTCCACTGATGCAGCGTAGCCGGGTCTATTCTGCAGAGTCTAGAGTTATGTGCTTTCTATTGCTGTGTACTTGCTTAGATTCAGTTCCCACACAAGTGTCTGAGCTCTTTCTGCAATACGATGAATACCATCTCTGTGAACTGGAGCAATGACCTACTGTATGGAGAGACAGGTTGGAAAGTGGGTGCTACAGGGCAGACCTGTCTGGCTTAAAAATTGGTCAGTGTGCCAAGACCAAGCTATGGATAGAGATGAGTGACCTCTTCTTTTTCTGATGGTAATGTGACCACCCTTTATAGGATTTTCTGTGCTCTCTTTCTCATTGGCCTTCCTACAGTTGTAAAGTAGGTATTCTTGTTGAAGACTAGGCGTTCCTGCGGCAAGCAGCACATAAAAAGAAAAGGGTCACAAACTTAATTGTCAGTTGTCATTGCTAATGACACACGATGTTAGGATGTGGTAGAACCAAATATAAAGGCTTTGCTGTACATGAGGAAATGAACAGAAATGTTAATGATTTTTGTAGCTTGCACAGTTTGTGATGTTTAGTGAAGGAGTCTCTGCCCAGTCTCACAGATTGGTTACTATTGAGCTTTCAAACATAAACTCATGGAGTTTTCTTCCTAACAGCAAGTGCCTTGTGAGCACCAGTGAAGTCCAACACCATCTTCAGCAAAGCGTGTGGTTTCAGCTGCTCAGCCAGCCTAGTGTTCAAGGGTGCTTCAAGATCTGTAACCACAAATGTCTGCTTCTCTTTCTCCCTGTCCCTGCTTCAGCACACTCTGCAGATTACAAATCCTTGATGGACCAAGGATTTATTTCAGTGGGTTTTCGAGAAAAGGGTACATTGCAAACTTGGTAAGGGTTAAATTCATAAGTAACACTGCTGATAGAAAGGGTAAGCAAGGAAGGGTTTGTTCACACAGCTGGTATATGGAAAAGTAAGGATTAATTTGGTATCTGTGGAAGTCATCAGGGGTCTTTCTTGGTATGAGAGCTACTTTTAGCTCTACTGGGGATGCAGCTTGCACCAAATCTCTCACTGAATGCCTAAAATACTTGGGACATTTGTTGGTCATTGGTCTATAGACGGGTGAGAATGAGTAAACATGGAGTCATGTAGCCAGTGGAGCAATCAACTGGCATTTGGCATTTTGCGTGTCTCCCTCTGAGGAAGAGCCCTCAGAGGCTTGTTTTCCAAAAGCTGACATTGCGCGTGGTTATCATTACCTATTCCTCTCCTGATCTTGTGAAATGTGCTCCACAGGAAAGAGTGAGAACTAGTAGAGAAAACAGCTAGCTGGGGCTGGATAATCACTGGTTATAGACCAATAAGATGGGGCAATAAAAGAGAATTGTTTTACAGTGGTGAAAAGAAAGTCATTCTACTTAAAGGATCTGCAAACACATAGAATAAAAAAACAAAGTTCCTGCCTATTGTGGAGGAAGGATACAGACATAAACACTTGAGATATTTCCTCAGCTCACAATCAGATGTAGCCAGAATAGTCTCCTGAGCCCCTACAAGTCTGTAAAAATTGAACAACTATGTGTAAAAATATGGTCTAATGTCCAAATTACTAGTGCCATTATCAGAAGAATTGTCTTTGTTTTTTAAAACCGCTCCGGTTTTTCTTTCATCTAGCAGTGAGCAGGTAACTAATTTATATTGCTATATAATTAAAGAACCCATGTAAATCTGCCCAAGATGCTATGGTCAGGAATCAGACTAAGTCCATGATATAATGATTACCCCCAAACTTTTAAAATTATTTTCACTGAAACATGTAATTATTATTATGCAACAGTTTAGAAGCTAACATCTTGATGATGCACTTTCAAAGTATGCTTGGTTAAGTAATTGTCTCATAGATTGGCATGGCTATGGAGGGGCTTTATCAGGGAGTCGAAGTCTGACACATTTAAGGGCACTGTTCTCATCTCTTTTGCAGTTGGATCCAACATACTACACACATAAAACAAACTTTACTTGTCATATTCCCAGGCAGCTGCCCTGACAGAGAAAGATGAAAAAGTTTTAAAAGTTTTAAAAGACTGAATTAATAGGTGATTAGATGAGTAAGATATCCTTACAGACTTATCAAAAGTGGGATGTACAATATGAAATAGATATAATTTTTCCTTCATTTAGTGACTTGTAGGTATCCTTACCCTCCCTAAGACTTTTTTTGATGGAGCTGTAATACTTTGTAAGAACAGGTAGAAACTTCTCTTCCGTCTTTAAAATCTCAAGTGATTAAATGTTTTTGGATGACAGTCAAATTGTAGTCAATCCAGTAAATTTTTCTTAGTCTGCCTGTAGCCACTCCCAGTGTGCATACACTCACATAAGCATACTGCACTAAGTATATGCACATGCTCATCCCTTATCTCCTGCACAGGTTTTCTCGCTTTACTTTTTAAAATAGGAATGCACGTATTTGCCCCAATTTTGTTTGCTAATCTGAATAATTCCTTAATTTAATCCTTTAAAATGCAAAGTGATTTGGTACATGTGTATTTTGTCGGTAGGTACAAAGCAGTGACTCTCATTGTCCCGCAGCGAGCGGGGGCTGCTCGTGCTGAGAACCCTGGCCCAAGCTGTGTGTGACTTCCACGCCTGCTGGTTTGCCTTGTGCTGCAGTAGTTTTTCTTGCAGAAACACATGCACAGCCTGAGAGCTGGTGTGCCCCTCCCGACACCCTGCACTACGAGCAGCTCTAGTACCAGCCCGGCTCTTCTATGCTGGCAGGGATATAATGCAGAGATGTGCAGATGCAAAGGTGTTAGCATAATCAGTGCTACCACACATGTGAACAGCTAAGAGGGCTTTGGGTCATTTAGAACTAAAGTATCAGCCTGCCTTATGCTATGACACATCTTCAGTATTAAAAATCTTACGGAGATTTAATCATTAAAGATAAAAAGAAAAGAAGAAAAAACTCCCCAGCACCTGAAAATAGCTGTTAGAAGGATCTCTGCTAACACTCTCTTCCTCGAACAGTACTAAAGTTGGTGTAATTCACATGGTAATAAATCTCCTTTTGAAGAAAACAGTTGTTTGAAATAGTCTGGAAATATTTTTATTGGTTTTGTTGGTGGAACCTGTTCTAGTTACCTTGGGGACTAAGTGAGATACATAACTGCCCAGGGAAGCAAAAAGAACTGAGGGAAGCGAGCTTTTCCTCCTTTTCTGACTCCTCCAGCCTCCAGCCTAGAGAGCAGCCACAAACTCCGCGGTTGCTGTGAGAGCTGGCACTCCTGTGTCACAGATAGGTAACTGAAGATTACGGTTTTGTCTGTTTTACTGGTTGCAGGCTTATGGTGTTTGAAAGAAGCTTCCTTGGCCAGGTCAGCCAGTCTGACTACGTAAAAGGCAAAAAATGAGAGGAAAAAAATGAAACTAAAAATAAAAAAAGAGAAATAAAAGAAATGACGAAGAGAAGGAATAGAAGTGATCAGCTAAAGAGGAGGAACAGGATTGCAACCTTCACATTCTAGGTAACGTTTGAGACAGTCAAATCTGGTAGTCCACAGAGGCTGAATTTCAGGATTACTGTGGTGCAGTTCTGCAGAGGGTTCCCTGGTGACCATGTGCACAACAGCCATGTTAGGCAAGTTTATTGCTTCCAGCGCAGCTGCTCTGTGGTGACATTACTGCCTGTTTGCAGTAATGTCCTAGCTTAGTATTTGATATTTTCTGTCTTTTATAAACAATTCTACATAACAGACTGAATTGCATTTTGGTTACTTGGACAACTTGGAATAACTACGCTTCCACAGAACAGAAATTTTGAATTTCAGCCAGCTCTGCTTAGGAATTTCTGGCTCATTTTCAGGATCATACATGGGTCAAGGGCAGCTTTTCTGATTTAATACTTCAAGTGTAGATTTAATTGTTTGGCTAACTTAACATTCAAAACTCTACTAGGCACATAAAAGCCATGATGCATAAAAGAATCTTGGTTTCAGTCTGAACAAGTCTCAAAAACCCCACGATCATCCTAATTCATCTGCATGTTGAAATTTTTGCTAGAGACGTGATGCAATGGATAGCAATGGAGCTTGAGCTGGAAGATATGAGTTGGACTGACGTCCATTGACTTGTTATATGACTTAAGCAAATCATTTCAGCTCTGTGTCTCAATTTTCCTATTTGTAATAAGCAGGTAATGCTAGTTCCTTCCTTCATTTCTGTGCTTTGTGCTACTTACTGCCTGCGCTGTCTGTGTGGACTCTTCCTTCTCTGCTCTATTGTTGTCAGTGTTTCAGGAGCAATTCCATCACTGTAGATGCTTTTACAGTAGATGAGCCCTGCAGGCTTAATTTTCAGAAGAACCTAAAAGTAGCCCAGTTCCCAGCTGAGTACATACTTCTCATGGACTTCATTTTTGCTACTTTTTTTTTTTTTTTTTTAAGTAGTAGATTAAGGGTTGTGTGTGTATGTTCATATGTGTGTGTGTATGTTCATATGGGACCGCAAACCCTCCCAGTGCTTCAGGTTTTCTTTCTCTCCCAGGAAAGTTCCTTTACTGCTTACATTTAACTTGTTGCTTTTTCCTGCTAATTTTCGAACCACTGTGTCTCAGCTGATTTTTCTTTATGTATTTTGTATGACACCTCTTCTGACTTAGGTCTTAGAACAGTGTGTTACTTTGACCTGTTGAGGTTTCAGCTGATGGAAAAGTACAGTATTGAGCTCTCCTCTGACACCAGGCTATGCTGTAGCAAAGGACTATTTATGAAGCAGGAGAGAGTTCACGTAAGAATCAAAAGAGTACATTTGTACAAAACCCAAAGGGAAAAGCTCTATTGTCAAACCGGCCCAGGCTGTTGAGGCAGATGCCTGGCTTTGCTCTTTTGTTTATATTCCAACAAATCAAAGCTGACCTGTGTTGTTATCGGAGTAGAGCAGCAGGTGCAAAAAAATAACTCTGCTGCCAACTCAAACGAAAGGGTAAGACTAATACCCTCTGGGAGGTATTGAGAAGATAACAGAGAGCCATGCCAGCAACTGAATTAACGGCTCTATTTACGGTGGGTTTTACTTAATAACCTGCTCCTAACACTGACACATAAATACTCCATTGTATTGTTCAATGCAACCACTGGAGAAATCAATGGAAACAGGATGGGCAGCTCTCATTGTGCCAGACGAGAAGGAGCGACACCATGGAAGTGTTGCTCCTCTAACTGCAGGCAGCAGAGAGAAGGAAGCTGTTCTCGTCTTTTACAAAAGTGAGGAGACATTGTTTCCCACAGCTTCTTGCCTTACCTATAGAAGGCGGTTGCAGAGCAAGGAATCTTCATTCCCTCCATTTTCTGATTGCTTTTAATGAAGCCAGGGAGCATAAATGAGCCCCTGTATATATGTCAGCTACTGTCCCCGTGCCATGTGGCTCTGGGAGGCTCAGGGCTTTCTCAAGTCCTGGGTGCGTGGGGCGAGCAAGCCTGCTGCTACACCCAGGGGTGAAGCTCTTGTGCAGCCAGTGGAGTGGGATGCCAGGGCAGTGGTCTTGCAATCTCTTATTCTTTACACAATAAATACAATATGAAGAAACCTCATGGACATAGCTGGGCTCCAAATAAATGTTTACTAAACACACACAAACATGCAAGCCTGAAAGACAGTCAAAGTAAATGGTCCGACAGCAGGTTTCTGAAACAGTCAGTGAGCCCCATTGAACTATTTCAGTGATAGCTACCCGCTTGGGGACACTTCCCTTTGCAAACAGCTGCCCACCTTGGGATACTTGGCAGTCTAGAGAGGAAGGCAGGGGGAGCAGGCCGGCTGGAGCTATCACACAGGTGGGATCAGCGAGTCCCAACTTGACACGTGGCTGACCCAGGCAGAGGAGTTAAAAGTCAGCCATATGAACCAACCCTGTCGGCCACACAGAAAGATCCTTCCCACCATGAGCCCTGCACTGCCTCTGCAGTGTCTCCTCCTTGAAATACCCTGTTGCTATCATGCCAGCAAAAGAGTGTGATCAGATTGTGGTTATTCAGGCTGTAATAAGGTATAAACACTGCTATTGACTGGGTTAGTCCTCCAGCAAGATGCCTAATTTAGGATAAAACACTTTATGCTCAGCTTCCAGCTTCCCCATCCTAGCTAATTTGTGCTGTGTTCCTCATGTATTTAATGAAGAAACACAATTAGTTTGTTGATTGAATTAATCAATTCATGAAAAAATAGTCCCAATAGGAAAAATCTGCATGTTCCCCAAGACACTTTCCTGGTTTTGGTCTCTATCCCGTGTTCCTTATTCTGTTTAGTTCTCACTCAGAAACCAGTCCCAAAGAGGAAACCTGCAGTTTCCAAGCACCTTTATAAAAACAAAACGTATGAAACAGATTTTACAAAAGGGAAAAGAGAAAAAAAAAGGATCTTTTTATTTTGGAAGTAGGCAAATTACTGGTTGTTACTGTTGAAAACCAGACTAGTCCCATAACAAAAGGGAAGTGCTGGTGGTGATAGTGGTTAAAATAAACTTCTTCATGAAATACTGGCTGCTGCAGCAGCATACATGAGAGTCTCTATATCTGAGTTGCTGTTACGTCAGAAACACTTCAGCACCTAATGAGAGCCAAACACGAATACAAACACAATTATTATTGTTATTATTGTCCTTGCAGTAATAACTGAACAGTCACACACGTTGCATTAACAGTATGGAAAGCAGTTCCCTTGATATGCTGTTAGTCTTTAATGCGATGGAAAGAGAAGCTGTCGTGGAAGGTAGAGGGAAGTGGTTGGAGAACCAGAGCCAAGGGAAAAGGAGAAGGTGTTAGAACACGATGGTAATACTTTGTTAGCTGATGAGGTTCTTGTGTAATTATAGACATGTGGCTTGTCAAGCTACAGGGGCATCTAGAGTGCTTTTTGGCCATTTGTATATTTAGTGTATTGTAAGCAAAAGAAAGGTGTTTAGCAAAAGGAGATTAGGGAGATGAGCTGGCTCCTGGTTGAAGGAAGGATATACCAGAGAGATAGGAAGGACATGAAAGGAGGTGTGGAGTTGTTCCATGAGGTGTGGTATTAAGTGCTGAAACAAGAATAAAGAGCAAAGGCAGTTTTTCCCATTATTGTGTTTTCCAAGACTCTGTATCCCCGAGGCTAGACTGATGAATCTATGGCAAATGACTTCTAAATATTCAGGAAAAATGGCTGACCGAAATTATCATGAACTTGCTGAGGTGGTGCAGACAGTAATGAAAGCAGTGCCATACACCGGTCAAAGCCATGTTTTGCAGCACCAACTCTGAAAAATAAAAAAAGAAAAAAGCCTGCTTTTTTTTTTTTTTTGCCAGTTTTTAGTAAATATATCTACTTGTTCCAAACGTTTTAAGGATATGTTAAGGCAAAACCGACATGAACATTTATCACAAGAAATAAAACTTTTTCGTGATTCAGTTTTGTCTTAGCTCTATGACTAGCAATTTCACCAATAATATACAGATCTGTGCACAGATCTTCTGCAAGAGGAGAATGAGCTTTCTGACAGTAAAATAAATGATTATATTCTTTTTTTCATATTCAAAAACTAGTGGCATGGCAAGAAGAAGCACATCTAGCCTGTGATGTGCCAAGGAAGCATGGATCCCAAACACTGGATCCTTGTTAAGTGGCAGGTTCCGGTTCACTGGTTCCTCTGCTAAGGTAACATAACTATGGATAAAATTTGCAGAAATACCAACCTTTGGCACTTAGCACTGTCAGACACATCTATGCCTTGAGGACTCTCTGTTCACAGTTGGCCTTCTGTTTGCTTCTGATTTAGAAAAACAAACAAACAAAACCTCTTTTAAAATTCTCCATTTTATTTTCATTATACTAATAAGTACCTTGAAAATTGAAGCCAGTTCATATGAAGATTGCTGATTGTGAAAAAAAGGGGTCAGAGAAAAAACAGCCTATGAGCCTTTGCATATCTTCAAGTAAATTTTTTTTTTTTTTTTTTTGCATTCATAAAGTGAACTTTGTTCTCTCTCAAAAAGGAAACTGAACTATGGTTTTGTCTTTAAATTACATCGTTAAAAGAGAGATAAGAACCAAACCCAAACCCTGGAGCGGAGGGATAGCTCAGATAGAGATCTAAATCCTACCTTTTCTACCCAAGCTTCTCTTTAGTTAAAATACATATGCAAGATTTTGAAGCATCCATATGAACATGTTAAAACAACCACCACATATCTCTTACAAATGTAGCCTTGTAGTGAATCATGAAAATCAGATCTTTAGTAATAAAAGATTCCAGTCAAGCTTTATTTGATTTTGTTTATCATGATCCTATCTGTAATGTAGGTAAATGTTAAATGCTTCTTTTCCATTCATCTTCCTTTTTCTGGTCTTTCAGTTTACCTTCATGTATACATTTAATATACAAGGTTCAAAGAAAACAAAAGAATAAACCCAACTCTTCCTTTCCAAGAGCCCACAACAGTAAATGATCAATGTCTCCATGTGGTCTCTGAAAGCTCACCAAGAGTCAGTTTTGCACATGCAAAAGTGGGTTTATGCATATGAACCACAGCTGTATACACCAAAAATATAGAAGCATATGAATGTGCAGAAAGGTGTAGAAGGGAAAAAGATTGGCCCTAAAGCCCCAAACGAGAATACTGAATATAAAGAGTTTGGGAGATTATTTAGAAAATTTTCTTATAAAAATGATTCCTTGAACTTCACACTCACAATGTGATTCAGTAAACACATTTTGTTACTGTGGCCCAAAGGTACATACAATGGACTAAAACGAAATGCATCAAACACTCAGTATGTTACACAACAAATATTGAGTGTGATCATAGTGTCTCTTCATATGAACTTTCTTCAAAGCTTTCAAAGAGTTTCGAAACAAATGTTTATGGGGTATGTTTGCAATGGTGTTAGTGGTGAGTCTTGAGATTTTCATCAGTCAGGCCAAGCTGCACAGGCTGTCATCTGAATGGTACCTTGCAGGTCATAGCAAAGTGGTCCAAAACTGAGCTTTTTGTTGTGAAGTGGATGCCTGCAGGGACTCGGTCTGCAGATGAGTTGTTTCTTTTGTGGCTTCCCTCTGCTTTTTAGGAACTAAAACAAAGGGGTGGAAACAAGGAAGTGTGTGATGGCTACATGTGAATCTACATGGCCAGAAGAGATCCTTACACACTGCAGAAAAGGTCATATCTGAAAGTGAGCTGTGGCGGGGGTTACATCTTATCTGGGAGTTTGGCACAGACACAGAGGATGAACCAGAGACCTTTGCAAAATAGACAGATAGAGATCATAGGGCAATCTCAGGGTCAGCCATAATTGTATGTATAGGTACCCTGGCTCAGAATAAGACCCTGGAGCCCTGGTAGTAATACACAGTAAATGAGAGGGGGAAAAACAAAAACAAAAACAAAACCAAAAAAACAAACCAAAACAACAGAAGACCCAAAGCTTATGGTAACATGCAAAGAGGCTCTCAACATTCATATATTCCATTTGTACCTGCCCTTACCACCACTGGAGATGTAAAATAGGTGGTTGGAATGCAAAGCAGCTAATTGATCATATACATTACAAGTACAATGCATATATCTTTCTGAAGTAACCGTATGTGTAAAGCAGGTCCACCTGCTTTGTTGTACATGTCCTTTGTTTCTGGTGTCTTGAAAACTCGACCCACTTGGTTGTCTTTTGATTTTTCAAGAAAAAGATTAAGATCCAGATTCTGTTCCTCTGCAGCTGCAGTTATTACCCAGTATCATTTATTTTAGATTGTTGTTTAAGTGCTTGACTGTAATCCAAGGTTCAGTAATGATCTAAAATATTTAACATACTCTGTAGATACTTGTTCCATAAACTCGAAGCCTTGAAAAGCAGGGATTGTGTCTTCACTGTGTACATAACATACTTCAAAGAAAATCGGCCCAGGTGAAATCTACATTTGAAGTTCAGCCATGATGGTAAAAGGGGAAAAATGGGGAAGGATCCCATAGGTAAATAAACAAAAAAAGAGATCCACCCTTTTGGACGCGCCAGGAGGAGCTGCACTGAGCTTGTCTCAGCTAGAAGTCACTCTTAGACTTTGCATAGCTTATGGGTGGAGTCATAGTTGAATAGTTTCAGTCAGTTTTGCCTTAGACATCTTTTTTTGTGTTTTGCATAGAGTACATAGCTTTACAGCCAGAAGGCTGTAGGCCCCCTTCCGCTATGGGGTTCACACCCCCTCATATTTGTAATTAATGAGACCCTTAGTTCAGTTCAGTGTTGTAACATAAGCAACTGCACAAATCAATCACTCTGGTTGTAGTACTTTAGGATTCACTCGTTTTCTCTGTACTGCTTATTTGCCTTGCATAGCTGTCTATGAAAGATTCCGGTTCAAAAAAAAGGAGAAACTCATTATGTGGATGTTAAGACTCATTGGGTTGAACATGGAAATGGGGATCAGAGTAATTTATTTTCAGAGTACACCTGTAGTGCAATAAAATTTGCATAGAGTGCACTATACAGTGTTCAAGGTTCAAGGACACGTAAATATGTTTTTCTGCAATGTTGGATTTGCTCCATGGGCAGGCCATGGCTCCTTGCTCCTTCCGTTACCACCGTTTACTCAGGGTGGTCAGGCGGTCAAGGAAGACAAGAAGAACAGAGTAAATGATCTCCTGTTACTGCCAAGCTGCTGAGTTTTAGCCTGGTTAAAGCTCCTCCTGACTCCACTGAGAGCTTTCACTAAGCTCAGGGTTTGGTCTGTGAATACCACCTGATATATTCAATGTAGGCGAAAGATTTTTTTTTTTTTTTTATGCATTCATCCCTTCTCTTCGGACTCTCTCTAGAAAGAAAGTTGCTTGAACACCAGTGCACAACTGTATTTAAATTTGCTGATTGAGTAAAGTGTTATTTGCTTCCTCTCATAACTGTGCTATGTTCCTAGTAGTGTTATAAGATTATACTACAGAGATGGCTCCTCCTCAGTGGAAAAGAACAGAAATGTGTGTACAGATACCTGCAATGAACACACACGGAGGTATATGTGTGTGTATATGTGTATATAAATACCTGTGTGTATATACACATATGATATTTCATGTGTGCTTTCATTTATAATGTACCATGTCTTAGTAGAGAGACAGATCCCAAGATCTTTACATGGTTTTCCAAAATCTCAGCTTAGCTAGAATCCCTTTTTAACGTGGTTTCCTGAGGAAATGAGGCTTCTGTGGTTATTCTGTCTGTGTGTTGGCTTTTGCATTTGGCCTGTAACAATCTTTGAGTCCCATCACTAATTTTAATTAAATTTGATATGGGGTAGAAGTCTCAAAGATATGAAGTTCTTACAGGATTAATGAAAACTGGCTGCCAAGTACAGGAGGAAAATCTATTAATACGCCATCTGAAAGAAAGAGGGAAGCTTGAGCTCACTCCTTTGAGACAATGAGATATTATGAATGCCCCAACCGTGGGAAAAACTTCAATCAGTGCTAACATCTTACTAGACACTAGAGAATCCAACCACAAGATACACATTCATAGGAAACCAGGCTTCATTAGTTCCACCATTCGCTTTGATACATGGCATATGATTAAAAGAAAAGTGAACATATTATATGCCCTTCCCCTTGAGGCTTCACACCCTTTAACCAGGTTTGTCTGTACACAAGGGAGATTTGAGGATTTGGCCCTAAACTAATGAAGAGAACACCCCTTCCAATATCCTGACTCAAAATCCTTCCAAGTATGGAATAAGACACTGTTATAAGCATAAATCTGCCGTGAACTTGTATCAAAGAAAGGCATATACAGGGTAAAATGGAGAAAATTGCAGTTTAGTTTTCATAGGGAAAATATTCTTGCGCATGATGCTGTACACTTCCAAGCGAAGGCGTGGAAGTTACGTTTGTAGGACTTTATACCCACCCTGAACAAGGTGCTAGACTGATTTCCAAATAAGGAACACCCTTGCATTAAGGTAAAAGAGGTGACTTGACAATTTTCAAGTCACGTAAAAAATAGTACCTTGAATAATACACAGAACTTAGGGAATGTTTGTGTTAAAGCTAAATCCAGTGCTGTTGCTGTGATTAACGTCATATTGCAATTTCTTCCTCTCATGTGCAATTGTTCCCACAGGTGGTATTGGAAATTAATTAATTAAGTCATTCTGGTTGAGATAACTTATATATCTTTCAAAAATTGGATGTATTGATTGATTAATTTATAAAGCAACTTCCAGGCGCATTATCTGAAAATATTATTAATGTTATTTAGGGATACTGTGGAGAGCAATTGTCTGCTAGACTGTGATGGGGAAGAAGATTTTAAAGGAAAATAACTGAAATCTGAATCTAGGGAAACAGCTGTCAGAGTGCTGCTTCTCAGATCTCTAACGTGCAATTGGGTTTTGTTACTGCTGGGGTGGAAAAACTATGCAAGACACATGCTGGGATTTATTTAACGATCCATAGCTTCAGCTGCTGAATCTGTGTCATAGGAGCTTTTGGGTTGGAAATTCACCTGCACAGAAGCTTGAACATAAAAATCATTTCAGTTCATATGCACACATTTTCCCAGACGCATTTTTGTTTGCACAAGTATCAGGCATGAAAATCATGCAGAAGTCCAGAAACTGCGGAAGTTGCAGAAGGCAAAACCACGGTACCTGAAGTTTTGAGATGGATTCTGAAAATGTGGCTTCAGATCAATAAGTTGAAACTCAATATTAAGTGCATACTGTGATTTTTTAAAAATACGTGAATTTACCAAACTAAATTCCTAAGAGTACATTGATAATCCTCAAGTTTTATAGTTTTCCCAGAATACCTGGTATTCTACCTCACCTCTATTTGATACTGTAATAAGGTCCTCATCATTAATGCTGCGTTCATTCATACCTAATTTTCTTAAATGATTAAAACCCAAGTTAAATAAATAGCTTGATATACCATCAACCTGTACAATATCGGAAGTGTATGCATTGACTGTCAAACATGCAGTATTGCTTAAAAGTTCTTATATATCAAGTATATGAGATAAATTATATTCATGTTATATGCTGAACGTTTTTATAATCAGTGTAATAAATTTAAATGCCTCCTTATACTTTCTCACAATACAAAGTCACTTGACTTTAACATGGAACTAAAAGATGTCTTCTCTTCAACTGGCATGAATTTACTGACTGTTATGACAGTCAGCTTTTATTTGGCCAGAAGGGGACAATAGGTATCTCTCTCTTGTTTTATACTCCCACATACCTGCTACGAGGAATTAAATTCTCCTTGCTGGTAGCCACCGAGTCACAGATTGTCTAGAATTAAGAGTGGAAAGCAACTGTTGAGACATCCATGGTTTGATGTTGCCATTCTGTATAGCTACAAAAAGAGGCCCCATACCAGGTTATACTGTAAAGCACCATTCCCTGTGATAAACTTCCTAAGGCTCTGGAGTTTTAAGTACTTCCCAGTAATTTCTGTCTCTTCCTCTCCCTCTCTAAATATATATATATATGTGGGGAGGGAAGAGTGAGAGAATTGTAACTTTTAAAAGTTAAAATTTATTTTAAACAACAGAGGAAAATACCAACCCAGGTAATTTTCATGCTGTTCTTTAAAACCGAATCTGTGAGTGTTTCTATTGACTCCTTTTTTTCTACCGAAAAGATTGCTGGTGTGAGCTCACAGGGGGTCAGGCTGTGCTCTCAATGGAAGTTTTCTCATTGGCCTCAGTGGGTAAACAGCCAAGACCAGTGACTTGAACTTTCACGAGTCTATTTTGTATTTCACGGTTTATTTAATTCCAAGGTGAAGTCTAGCTGCATGCACATGCCATCCTGATCTCTAACATTTCATTTTTACAAACTTTGCAGCTTTCAATTTAGAATAATTTTAGACAATGGCTTGTTTTTTTTTTTTCTCTGTATTTATATAAGAATAATAATCTGAAGCCTTTATAATATTTAACAAATTGCTTTTCCAAACTCTTGAGGAATGTCTCTAGTTATAATGTATGTTTTTAAACTTTGCAACTTCAAAACACTGAAAGATAATATCAAGAATACCTGTAATTGGGGAATTTTGTATACCTTCACTGGAATGATTAAGTATGTGATGAATATGTGACATTTTTCTAAAATATATTGTAAGTAGGGGTTTTTTAAAGTATAGTTAAAATAAAGGACAGTTTTATTCATGGTGCTAAGGCTAAGATAAGTAGAAAGAAAAGTCTGTGTCACTTAAAAGAAGGAATGCTCTCTTGGGGGTGGTGTCACTCCAAAATGCTGTTTCTGTTACAGTGACTGTCTCATTTTAAGATCTTTGACCATCTGATTTTTCGGTGGTTTGAAATGTATGATCTGTGATATTTGTTACTGAGAAGTGTTATAGACACTGCTGACGCAGATCAGAGAAGAAACTGGGTCAGATGACAAGATATTCCCTGTAATGTTACCTTCCTGTAGCTTTAACATGTGCGTCCTTCTGTGTGAGGGAGTTTCTGAATATGGGTTGTTGTCAACTGTACAGTTTTCTTTGCAATCATTGAAAAGTATTTTCTCTCTCCTAAAAAAATAAGAAAAGAAAAAAAAAAGGAAAACATGTTTAAACCACATTTCTCTTTAAATCGGGGAAAGGAAAAAAAAAAAAAGTAAAACTATTTAGTATTTCATTTCTCAAAGCTTGGCAGTTTTCCTGTATTGCTCTGTCAGAAGCCTTGTCTTTTCATTCGGCTTCATTTCTGATTACAGATTATTCATTTATGGATGGGCAGCTGTAGAAACTTGCTTCTTGCATATGCAAATCAATCATGGTAATGTTTATCATAAGGAGATTTTGTGGCAGTGAAAAAGGGGTTGTGGCAACATGTTCTTGATTTCAATTGTATCTTCTACAAATGGAATTGGCTTCCTCACTTCACCTTCAGTGGATTTTTTTTTTTTTGCCATTTACCTCTTGGACTAGACACCGCTCACTAAGCAAGCTGTTCGATTCACTTACAGATCATGATTTTGGAAGGAGCTGGCAGGATGAGTATCAATTCCAGCAGCAATCTACTCCACCAGCAACCTTCCTGGACAGACGGATATTCCACATGCAATGGTAGGAGGAATTCAATGGCTCTGAGCCATGTTTTCGGGGGGGAGGCAGAGGGGAAGGGGCTACTACACCTTTAAGCATGCACAAGTATTATTTTTCAGTAATACTGATTTATTGGAGTTTCACTTCTGGTAAGAAAAATTTCTGTTTGTTACTTTATAAAAAGCTGAACTCACAACACTAAGATTCAGAAAGTGACCAGTTTATGGTTCATTTCATTACCAGTTCTTTTTCTCAGAATGAATTTAGTGGCTTTGAAAGTGCCAAAAGTTCCCTCTTCTCTGCCCAGAATTCTTTCTCTCTTACCTTTACCCCACATGCCTTCTCTGAACCAACATTACCCTTCAATGCTAATCACCCCTCTGGCTTTCCAGCGGAATAGCCTTTTTGCTCCTTACTGTATTTGCTTTTTCAGCTCAAATTACTACATAGCTCAGACTGGCATTAGAGCACTAGATAGCTTGTGATCTGAGAACTTTTTTTTTTTCTTACTGTTTTCTGATTATATGGCTGTTTATATAAAAATGTGTTCTCGTATATATTCTCTCAGTATAAATATATATATAAGCATATATATATAGTGTTTGATATAAGATTTAAATTATTTTCATCACTCAGTTAACAGGTAAACCTTAAAATCTAAGCAGACAAACATATACTGCAGTTGCTCTAATCCAAATAATGCTGCAACAAAATTTACAATGAAAGTTCCCACTCAATGAAACTCTTGTTCTTTTTTATGTGTCATTTCTAAATACACATGAATACACATAAATACACATGTATGCACTTAATAAATGTGCTGACCTGTCTGTAACAGATTCATGGGGAAAAAAAATCCTGGCTGAGTTTCACTTTGCACAGGATTTCGTGAAGCAAAATGGTGGGGTCTATTTTCATGCTTCCGGTGTGAAACTCCTCAGGATTCACTTATGTTTTAGAGGGACAGGAAGACTAACGTTCAGACCAGCCTCTACAATCATTCACCACTTCACTTCCTTTTATTTAGCTACTATTTCCTCCCACTGAAGGCTCTCCATTTACATTAGGAGCCTAGTGGCCTCTGAAATTCCCTTGCACTTCTGAAGTGATGGGAATACATATCAACCTAATTTTTAGGGAATACTTGACGGCTCCATCAAACCTTTGTTGTCTGACATATCACACTCCTAATCATTTCCACACTCACTCCCCAAATCTTTCAACAGCAGGATGAGAAACAACCCTGCAAGTCACTAACAGGGCCACTATTGATAAAGAAACCTAAGTACCTGTGGGGCTTTTTTGTTTTTACCTAGAAACTAGCATTGTGTACTGTATTTCAGCTGAAGAGACCTGATGTCTAGTGGGATCTGAGGGGAGGTGATTTCCTAAAATGTGCCAACCCTGCTGCTTGTGGTCCTCTGGCAATATCCATTGTTGTCAGTATTTCTCACAGCTGCGTGGATAACCTTTTCTTGCAGAGACTGAGAATGGACTTGGTGCCACATTCTGGAGTGTGGCTACTGTAGAGCGAATCCATGGCAGTCTTTTCTCCTCCTGTAATTCAACCATCTCTGCAATGTCTCGTTCCTTTATCCTTAAACCCTTCATGCACTTGTGAGCATTTTATCATGCTAACGTCTCTGCCTGGCATACTCCACTGTCCTCCTTTCCCAAGGAATATATTGCACTGAACTCCTTTTGCCAGCCCTTCTGTGAGGGCAGACCAAAGCAGTCCTGCCTTTGCTCTTATCTTACATAATTATCCTATCCCCACATACAATTTCTTTAATTTGCACATGTAAAGTACTGTCGTGCAATGACACACAACTGAGAGCAGTTCAAAAGATTGCCAAGAAAGGATGCAGACATCCTCACAAGAAAATTAGGAAGCTTCCATAACTAAAAATGAGTTTTACAGCTGCATTCAGAAATCACCTTACCTGACTACAGGTATTCATCAGAACTATGTGCATTCATCAGAACACCAGCTCTATCACGAAGCTGTGGGCCACACTGACAGGCTTTTACTGTGGAGCGGTATGAGAGTGGCTTGGCTTTTACCGTTCTTTGATTAAATCCCACATACATATTCAGTCTTTATTAAGTCCTTATTCAAAGAAAATTTCCACGTCACATTATGAGAATTTTGCAAGGCTTTTCCACCTTTTTCTGATGCGCTAAAATGTTTTTCCTCCACAAGGATCAACATACCTTTTCAACAGTCTTTTTTGTAAGGTGTCTTCCATCAAAGAATTTTAGTGTATTTAGCCAACATTAATAAATTAATTCCTACATATTCAATCTGCCAAGAGAGTTTTTAATTGGGAAACTGAGGCAAAAAAATTATAACAACACCTTCTCCAACAGTAGCCACTGAGCTAGCGTTAAGGACTGAGAAAAGGATCTAGACCTGTGGACTTCCAGGGCATGTAATTTAGCTACAGAACTTTCTTGTTGTCGACATAACCCCATAGGACTAACAGAGACAGTAAATACCTAATTTCTTTTCCAGTGTCCAGCAGCTTCTATGGAACCCAGTGGCATGAAATACACCCACAGTACTGGACTAAGTTTCAAGTCTGGGAGTGGCTGCAGCATCTCCTTGATACCAACCAACTGGATGCCAACTGCATACCTTTCCAGGAGTTTGATATCAACGGGGAACATCTGTGCAGTATGAGCCTGCAGGAATTCACTCAGGCAGCTGGAACAGCAGGGCAGCTGCTTTACAGCAACCTTCAGCACCTAAAATGGAACGGTAAATAAATATTAGGCAGAGACGCATGTACAGTGGTCTGAATTCTGGAATCTTCAGAAGTCGCTTACATTCCCCAGAGACCTACCTGGCAGATCTCATTTGCTGTTTGCTATGCTGCTTATACCTCATTCACTGTATTGCTAAATCGCTTAGACATGACGTAAGGCAGAAGTCTGAAGGACCAGGGGAAAGGGTTTGTTTCCCGCTCCAAAATTACCCCTCTGGCTCAGCTGTAGCAGTTGCTGCTTGGAACTAAGACCTTTGATTCTTCTGTGCTTGTTGTCGTATGTCCTATCTGCCATATGCTTTCTTGCAGGCCAGTGTGGAAGTGACATGTATCAATCTCATAATGTCATTGTGAAGACAGAACAGACAGGTGAGTAACAGTTGGGAAGTGTGCCATGCAGAATAAAAGAAGTAACACAAATATCAGTCGATGTCTACTTCTTGATGTTTCAGGCAGCGCCACCATATCTTAGTTTGCATGTGGCCACTGTTCCTGGGAGACCTCTGTAGTATCAGCAGTTTGTACTGATGTTCAGAGTTGGAGTAGTTTGCAGTGCTCAGTGAGTGCAGCTTTGTAGAAGACTTCATTCAGCAGATTTAAAAACAACTATTTTCACAGTATTCTCAGGTTAAAAAATGAGAGAAAACAATTTTTTTTTTTATTGTGAAGTGCTGCTAATGTTTGAAACATGAGGAAATTCCCAAACAAAACAACTTTGAGATAAAAAATTCTTACTTTTCAATTTCTTCACATTTCAATGAAACTGGAATTCATGGTTTGACTGAATCTGCATTTTCCCTGTAGCAGTCTTTTTTTCCAGTGTATTCATAGCTAGATCCTTTTCCTCCCAGGACTTTGTTTCATGAAGAAAAGAACTTCAGCTTGGTTCAATCCTCCTCTTCGGGCACAATTATTTTCCTGGTTCCTTTGCCAGAACACCTTTGTCCATATCCAAATACTCTCTATCCCACTAGTCCCAACCTCTTTGTATAAGGGTGTGTTCATGAGCCACGTTTTAATATCTCCTGGCAGAACAAATACAGGTTCATAGCGTGCGATGTCTCCAACAAATACTGCCAGCCTATTTATTCAGCTAACTCGGAGGAGCCCAGCCTCTCCAGCCAGGGACACTATTCGCCTTCTCCTTGCAGTGGGCAAGCACTGCAATCTGCAATCCACTCCTTGCCTGTGCCTGTGTAGTCCATGCAGCAGCCTTGATGCTTGCCATGTAGGGAGCTACAGTTATCCTTTAAGTCCTGATTTATGAGATCTTGGTGTAATACTAGTTCCTCCTCCCACTAGAGGTACACAGCATAGTGCAAAGTACCTCAGCTGCACATCCTGGAACTGTCAGTGCTCAGGGCTAACTGATGGTTCTTCTAGCTGTGCTCAATCAGGAGTGGCATGGTGGGGCTCTAGCAATGCTCACCACGGGCAGTGGGAGTGGGTTTAGTTTCTCCCTGGGGAGGAGCAGGAGGTGTGGACTGGGGCTGCTGGGGAAGGGACTCCTTGTGAGCCAACAGGGACAGGGCTGGTGGTTTAGAGGGAAAAGCCTGCTTCATCATAGTAGACCATAGCAGTTGCAAAGAGATGGGCACTGAAAAAGGCCCAAATGGGAAGACAAGCTCTCTCCCCATCTTCTGCTAGGTAAGACCTGTTTTCAGAGGCAGCATTAGGCACATCAGGTGTCCAAGCAAGGAAAGGGTGTGTGTTATTGTAGGAACGCAAGCTCTGGGTGCCCAAACATGCAGCTATTACTTAGCATGCCTGCTAAATTCCAATGTCATAAGTGGTAACTCAGCCAAACATGATGATTTAGCTATAACTCATTTTTGGTTTTTTGATTTCATTTATATGAACATGAAAAAAAAAAACCAAACCTAAATTTGAACATTACGTCTCATCCTTTCTGACTTGGATTCAAAAGAAAAAGAGATTTTTAAGGCTTCTGACCTCAAAAGTGCACTGTGAAGAGAGTAATTTCCTGATCAATGTACAGGTCATAAAGACAATACTCTTCTGATTATACTAATCCATCTGACCAGAAGGTCACTAAAAATTATTCCTCTTTAATCATGAAGGTGGTTTTTAGGTTAAGGATGAGGACTTGACATGCCTGGAATAAAATGGCCCTTCATCTAGGATTAGACTTTGATGTTTCTCACTATGTGCTTACACATGAAACTCTGTTTCAGAGGGGACTTTCGAGTTCTACCATTATAGAACTAAACACTCATTATAAGCATCCTCCTGTTTTACTAGATATTTGAGAACACTTTCATCTCTGTGGCACCAAAGCACTGTCATAATCACCAGAGGCTGAGAATTCAGGACTGGCTTGGGTAGAATTAGAGTTGATCTGGCATAGGAAACATCCTTCAAGGGCAGGCATAAATGATATATTAGCCAGAAAAAGGAAGAGCCTACTACATTATGTCTAAAAGTCAGTGATTTGTGTAAGTACATTTGCCTGAGTATGCAAAACCCCATCCATAATTTGAGTGAAAGGAAATAATTTTGTGCGTAGCTAGCCCCTTCCCTTCTTGATTCCCTTCACAGCTCCTGTTTTGTACACTTCTTATTCCCTCAGTGCTCAGTATTCACCTCTCTGCTAAAAGATGTTCTTTTAGTGATGTGATTTTCCTCTTGGTCCTTTACTTTCAGATCCATCATTGATGGTGTCCTGGAAAGAAGAGAACTACCTGTATGACAGTGGCTATGGTAGCACAGTAGGTAACTACCACCACAATACTTCATGCATTTCTGAGATGGTTTTATTGTTGTCTGAGGCTATTACTTTAAATGTCTTCTTTTTAACTCCCAGAACTAATGGACAGTAAAACATTCTGTCGTGCTCAGATTTCCACGATGACACCTAGTCACCAGCCACCTGGTAAGGAACTTGTAATTATATTGTTAATTGTTTGTCACTTGTCCCAGAGCTACCAACATATAATAGTTTCTGTGGTCTTCTGTTGTAGGATTGAATCTGAGCTTCTAATAATTTTAAACCAAGCAATACTGATTCTGACAGCTCTTTTAGCGATCGTTATTACAATACTTGCTTTAAAGAAATGCTTCTCTCTTCTCTCTGTCAAGACAAAGAGATCAAATAATCTGCAATCTCCACATATCTTTTGAAGTGACTGAGTCAAAGGGGAAGGTGTTAGTGTCAGAGAGATGAGACATTCCAGCTCCACCACACTTTTCTGTGGGTATGGACAAATGAGTGCCATGTTCCTCCCCAGAAGGGGCTGTGTTTCCCAAGTGAGCCAGTGGCTCACGCCAAAGGGGTTGCTGGGTTTGGGGCCAAAGCCAAAGGGGTTGCTGGGTTTGGGGCCGGGTTTGGGGCCAGGTTTGGCGCTGGCCCAGGGGAGCTGTAGGGCAGGCACTGAGCCCTCTGCCCAGCTGAGCAGGCAGAAGTGCTGCCCGCTGGAGCCCATCTCAGCTGGCAGCAGGGCAGGCGCTGCGCACCTCTTCACCGCCGCACCCCTGCTTCCAGGAAGCATGTAGATACAATCTGCCTGGTGAAGGGCAGGAGGAAGAGCAAAGCCTGTTTGCCATAGTGCCTGGCCAAAGCGCAGTCCGGGTACATGTGTCGAGGCGCTCTGTGGGCCCCGGGGCAGGCACCAGGGGCGGAGGTGAGAGAGCAAGGTGGTGGGGAAAGAGGAGAGCAGAGATGGCAGGGGAGCAGGAAAGGGGGCAAGAAAAGCCAGGTCCTTCTTGGGATGCTGTTAAGCAAACAGACCTGAGGGAGAAAGCAGTGGAAGTCATGCGAGATGAGAAAGGAGGACGCAATGCTGTAGATGCGGCCTCGCAGGCGCTGTCTGCACGTGGGTGGCAGCCACAGCCTCTGTGCCTGCCTGTTTGCTGCAGCCCCCAGCAGAGCCCGACTGGCCAAGTGGCACACAGTTTAAACTAATGCACTCGGCACTAAATAAATAAAAAAAAAAAAGAAACCCTGACCAGAAGAAGAAACCCACCAAACCCCCCAATCAAGCACTCTGCTTTCTCTGCTGCCCCACCCACTCTCACAAGATGGCTGCAGGATTCTGGAGCTCTCTGGCAGGACTGGGGACCTGTCAAGATCCTGGCATGGTGTGTTTACCCGCTGACTGCTTAAGCCTAGAGCTAGGGTGGCACGCCAAGGGCACAGCCTCCTGTAAAAACTAAATTTGTATATCCTGTAAAAAAATGGCTCATTCCTGAATCATATGCAAATACTGTGCAACCTTTTGTCAAAAGTTTTGCAAGACAGCTTTGTTGAAACTGCATCATAACTCTTTTCATCTGTCAGGCCCCAGCCTCTAACATGGCATGTTTGAAACGTAGGAGCAGAGGCAGAGTGGGAGGCTATTTACACAGCTGAAATCCAGAATAAATCACCAGCTAGGCAGAAGGCAACTGAACTTCCAAGAATAAATTTCCAGCTAAGTGGGGCATAATAAACATTTGCAAGCGAATTGTGGGATTTTAAAATGAGAAGGATTTATATAAGAGGGCAAATAAAGGACTGGGTCCTGCTGTCCTCGCCTGGAGTTCCCACAGACTTTTAATAACATCAGGGGAATCATAATCTGAAGAAAGGCAGTGAAATAAGCCTCATTTTACTTTTTCCCCCAAGCTGAGTGAGGTTCAGGCTAGTTCCTGCTCTTTGAGAGTGGGAAGGCAAAATGACTCAGAGCACATTTTCTGCTTGGGGGTCAAGGACAAAAATTATGTCAGGCTCAGAACAGTGGAGGTTAGGCTTATCCTCACTGACCTGTTCAGTTTTTGCTTCCAGTTATGTATGAATAAAGCAAGTGTGTGAATAGGTTTGCATCTACCTTTTCACATGCAGTTATTGCAGTTGCTTGTGCAAATCCGACAAGGTTCTATGCAAATTAATATTTCCTGTGAGTCATTTTCCCATGCAAATGCCCGGTTTCCATGAAAAGTATGATAATTGTGCATTCATAGAAGCTGGGAAAACATGCGTGGGACCTTAAGCTTTGCTTTATGGAATTCAGGCATGAAGTATGTTGAAAAGCAAACACAGAAGGGGCTCCCTCTCAGGACTATCCCACAGATTTTGTGAGACTTAGTGCAATCAGATGAAAGCTATTCATTAATGACAAGAGGTGGTTTGAGGGCGGGAGGGTTGAACGTGCAGACTGCGAGGTAGGTTACAGTCATGAACAGGCGGAACTTTTCTTTTTCTTCCTTTCTGAAGAAACGTTTGTGCCAGAAACCCTATTCCTTCTCTGGCTGGCTGCAGGTGATAAAGTACCACTGATGAGAAATGGCTTGTTTCTATGGCTCTGAGCCACAGAACAATATACGCACGTCCAGCTGCCAAAAACTCCTACCAGTGCAGCCCTGTTCCCCCACCCTGCCCTCCCAAACAACAATGCTTTGCCAGTTCATTATGTTTTAGTCAGGTAGGTGTTCTGTGCATTGGTACCAGCACATACATTTCACATTAGATCATCTCTTCAGAAACAAATAAGCCCCCAAAGATACATGCTTCTGCAAAGACTAACACATAATGGGACAATTCAGGATTCCTTTTATAGACATGATCATCTTATTTCTCTCTCTCTCACACATAACATGAAGTGAGGTATTTGTTAATCAAATTTAGGTTTCAAAAGCCAAATGTTTACCTCTGCATTCATTCTGTATTCATCAATGGTCTCTTTGTGAAGTGTGCTGATTAACATATAGTACAGAAAACAAAACTCTCCCCCTTCCTCCTCACTTAGATTACCTTCTGAAAAGTGATTATCTTTAAAAGAGATATTAGTTCTTTTTTGTGGTTTTATTTCTTTCAACCTGCTAGTCAATGGAAAGCCTTTAATCAAATTTACAAATAGGCTTCATTTTCCTTCTCTGCAGATTCTTCAGATGTGAAAAAATCACAAGATCATACCCCAAAGTCCCACACCAAGAAGCACAGTAAGTCGACATCCATGTTTTTAATGGTTGGTTGATTGAAGGAAAAGAAAAACATTAAAAGCAAATTCCCTTTGGAAGGGAAAAGGAAGCATTTTGAAAGCAAAACTGGTTGGATCATTACTGTGATTGAAGCTTCCAAGGATCTGACTGTTTCTAGTACTGTTTGCTTACGTTATTTTTGACTCGGTCTTGTTATACTTTTCAAATTATTTTTACCAGTGAGGGCTTATGGGGAAGCAACCAGAAACCAGTTGCCTCTGCCCTATGTTGTGATGGGCTCGTGGACTGGAGTAAAGGAATGATGAAGGAGACCCAGGAATAAATCAGGAAGGTCTGTGCTTGGGCATGGCCATGCTCGTGCCTGTGCCTGCTGGGTGCAGCACCCACCAGAGACCCTGCTTAGCATCTCCTTGCAGAACTTCTCACGCACGGTGTTATGAGCAAGCGCCTGCCCCTCAGTCCTGCCACCTTCTTCTCTGATGTAACAGTCTTTCTACTCCCCTCATCTGCTTTTTCTGCTAGTTTTTATTCAGCCTTACTCTGAACACAGGTTACTATAATTGCGATTTCTGGACATAGTTCCATTAATGTACTTTACTGAGAATTTTATGCTGCAAATATCTTGTGTATGTCTTTTGCATCCTGTGTCATTCCCTATTTATAATAGAAAACCTTAATACTGGTCCTTCACTGCATTCTGTAGTATTTGATGTCATCCTGTTTCAATATGGTCTCCAGATTATCTGTCTCTTCCTGTCTCCTCTTCTTGCCCTACTCTGTGACTGCCCGACCAGAATTCCTGAACTTTTTATCTGCACACAAATATTTTGTTTCTTTTTTTTGTGTGTGTATCAAGGTTGCTAATGAAAGGATTAGATAGGATTGGTCTGAAGACAGACCTGTGAAGAACTGAGGTCACTTTGTTTGTTCAGCTTGGAGAAAGCTGAAGGGTGACCTCATCACAGTCTACAACTTCCTCAAGAAAGGCAGTGGAGGGGGAGGTGTTAATCTCCTCTCTCTGGTGACCAGAGATAGGACACAAGGAAATGGAATGAAGCTGCACCAGGGGAAGTTCAGGTTGGATGTTAGGAAAAGGTTCTTCACTGAGAGGGTGGTCTGTCGCTGGAACAAACTCCCCAGGGAAGTGATCACAGCATCAAGCCTGTCAGAGTTCAAGGAGCATCTGTACCTAAGATATGACATCTTAGTCATATGGTTTAGTTTTAGGTAGTCCTGCGAGGAGCAGGGAGTTGGACTTGATGATCCTTATGGCTTGAGATATAATGATTTTTAAAACTCAGTTACAGCCTTGGCATATAGAAAAGGTCACCTTGTCATGCTGGGCTAATCCCCTACATTTCCAGTTTCTTCAATACTGCTCTGTATCATGACCTACTGAATATGTTACTGATGTCCAGATAGACTAAGTCCACCACATTTTGTTCATTCTAGAAAACAATTATTATAACGAAGAAAAATATTGGATTGAACTGAAATCTACTAATGTTGCACTGTATACCATTTTCTATTTACTGTCACATCTTTGACTAGCTTGTTTCCTGCTTAATCTGGTCTAAACCCTTGCATGCTTTTGAAGTCAGACCAAAGGACTGCTACCTTTCTGGCCCAACCTGTCATTTTGTTTGTTATTCTTCATTCATAAACTACTACATCTGACACGTTGGATTTATTTAGTCTTTTTGTCTTTTTGACCTGGGGTTTCTGGTGCCATCTCTAGAGTAACTGTGGGATGGATTTGTGCTTAAACTGGGAGTTCTACCTGTTGAACTTGTAGATCTGTTTTTGTCTTTTCTGATATCATGGTCAAACTTTTTTATACCCTTTTCACATACAATTTTGGCTAGTCAGTTTTGTCACTATCCCTCTATCCACCCTACACCTTCTTACATCTTTTACTTATGAGACCTGGGACAAAATACTCATTGATGCGGAAAGGCATTTCACCTCCTTTGCCTTCTGTTTGTCTTTTAAATGTGTGGAGATTCAGTGTCTGCTTCACAATTACCTTGGCTGTTTCACCTACTGCGCGATAATATCAGGTTACATGCCATGCTGTAGAAGAGTATCAGGAAAAATGGGCAAATGAGATGAGGGGAAGATTTAATGTGTTATCTTCAGGGCAGAAACAGTGCCAAAGGCAGAAGGAAGCGGTGGGTGGTTTGGCCTCTGCTTCCCCTGGTTGCTGGGGCTCCTAGCTGCCTGTCACGGGGCTCAGACTGCCAAAGGCTGACACTCACCCCTGGCCCCGGTGTAAAAGCTGTCAGCGTTTTTTGACTATGTATCTCCAAGGTGGGGGTCCTGTGCTCCGGGAACAGTGGCCTGTCCCTACCAAGTGGTCGCTATCTGTAGATGACACACTGTAAGAACACAACATAAAAATGCAAGCATAGCCCAGAGAGCTCTTTAGACACTCCTTCCTCCTGCTCCCTTTCCTCTTTCAGACCCTCGAGGAACTCATCTTTGGGAATTTATTCGAGATATTCTTCTTAATCCTGAGAAAAACCCAGGATTAATCAAGTGGGAAGACCGGTCAGAAGGTGTCTTCAGATTTTTAAAATCCGAAGCTGTGGCTCAGCTCTGGGGAAAGAAGAAAAACAACAGCAGCATGACTTATGAGAAACTCAGCCGAGCTATGAGGTAAGCTGAGATGTTGCTGTAGAAGACTGGGGCACGTTAAAGAGGCTACCTGAATGGAAAGTCTGGTTGATTTAGAAAAATGAATTGTCAGCAGCAGCAGTTGTTTGCTTTGACAGCTGAGTCTCTCCACTAATTTTGAGATTGTAGCATGTTCTTCTTTGTCTTTTCTTTCCCCTTCTGTTTCTGTATACTATAATATATATAATATATATAATATACATGTGTTCTATATATAATATACATTCTGTTGCTATCTATGCAAACAACCAATGTAAGAAGGAAACATGATTTAGCAAGCTGAAAGTTCATGTGCTACTGAACTGGGTAGGCTTAAATGGCCCAGTAATGGCCAGAAACCTTGCTGTTTCCAGCAATGTTCACAAACTAGACATACCCCCACCCGTTATCTTAAAACAGGTTTACAAATTCTGTGTGAAGATTTTCTTTGCTCTTTGCTTTAACATTTTGAACATTTTTCCATAATCTATGAGAGTTCAAAATGTATTTTTAAATGGAAGCTGAGATTCGTTCCTGGTCTGATTTCAGATCCTGGTTTATCTGGAAAAAACCCCCATGAAATCTCATAAGAGTTGTGATAAATATGGCAATATTCTATGACCTGAAATATCATGAAAGTCAAACTCAGAAGATAATATAAAGTAAAAAGCAGACATCAATTATTTCTTCTCTGTCTTTCATTTATAATAATCTTAGGTGTTTTATATATATATATCAGTAGAAAATAAAGACTTTTCACTAAGCTGAGGGATTGCCTAGTTGGCAGTGGCCTTTTATGATTGTAGGTGAATTTAATCTTAAATCTTTTTCTACATTTTTATTTTACCAGATATTATTATAAAAGAGAAATCCTGGAGCGTGTGGATGGTCGGAGATTAGTATACAAATTTGGGAAGAATGCCCGTGGCTGGAGAGAAAATGAGAATTAAATATGTCAAGAAATAACATTTAAAACACCTGGATGTAAATATTCAAAGACTATTTTCTTATATTTATGTACCAAACTGGGGTGAAAAACCAATTCCACTTCTGTTGGGAAGAAGGAACATTATCATTATTGGTGTTAAAATTATTTTATTTGAAGTATGTCCTGTATGGGGAAAAAATGTACACAGTTTTCTGTGATATAAGATAACATTATAGAATTATGATTATTTTTCCCTTCTTGTGAAGTTTTTCTCTTTTTTTTAAAATCATACAGGCATAATGTGATTTATGAGTCATTCAAAGAAAGGGAAGGAGTGAAATACTAGGGCATTTAGGGAGTATGATAATCCACTTTGGAAGGCAACAATAAGTGGAGGAAACAGTAAAGCATCTCTGAGCCAAGTAGTCTCCTTCCATAGTCAGCTGGTTTACAGCTTTCATTGGCCAATATAACTTGTTCCTTCCCTCCTCTGTTTTCTGAGAGTTTTATCACTTTGCTGGCTTCCTCTTCAGTTAGCTTATCCCAGCCACAGAGAGCAGTGGCTCTGCAAGGTGGCTGTAAGCATTTATTTGGAGAACCCATACTACCTCCACCGCTGGGACCTTCATTTGTAGGCAGAAGTTTAGGACCTGACCTTACCTGGTACTGAGTATCTTCCCTAATCTCCAAAGGGTATTCAGCTCATCCCAGGAAAAGGCTATTTGTTTTTACCTAACATCTTTGAGGTAAACTGCAGGAATAGAGTCAATCTCAGGGACCAAAAGCTATTGAAGGAAGATGATTGTTTTCTGACTGGGCAAACTTACTAAAAGGCACCAGTTTCCCAGCAGAAATATTAATACTCTTCCCACCCCCTTATATTTCTAATTAAACCATTCAAATCCATGCCATAAGAAGCAGTGAGGAGGTGGGCAAGCAGAACATATATTAATTCCATGGCATGAGAGAGCAGTCTCCCTGGTTCCTTCAAGTCGTATGGTCCTCCTGGCAGGTCAAGCCTCACTTGGACAGATACTTTCAAAAAACCGTTGAAAAATACAACGCTTCATTGCATCTAAAATACTAGTTCCCTTTGTTTTTCTCAAGTCCAACTCTATATCGTATTTGTATTTGTCAACTGTGCTTGGGATTCTTAGTTGGCAAAAAGCCCACCGACATAAAGAGATTTTGAGGGACATTCAGATCTGGGTCAGTATTTTGGGCTCATCTCTAACAGTGCCCTGTGGAGACTGAATGTTCATTGGCAGGTTTTTCTTTCTCCAAGTCACAAATGCTTCCTGCTGGCACCAAGCACGTGCAGAACATGGGGAAATAAAAACTAGAGGAGGCAGCACTTCACCAGGTCACTGAGGATGTGAGGTGTGGGAGTTGAGAAACAGGATTTTCTTGGTGATGTTAACAGAGGTGAAACAAAGATCGATTCCAACTCACTTTTTCAGGGATGGGGAATTTGGAAAACAATAACAGGGGCTGAGAAGTCCAGGACAAAAAAAAAAAAAAAAAAAAAAAGAAAATTAAGAATATTTAATGCATCTAATATCCATTTCCTCAGGTGTCCCCTGGATTTGAATTTGTATTATCTTGAAATGCAACAAGGTGCAGCTGGAGGTTGTAGGATATTCTATTTTTTGTTTGTCTTGAAAGGAAATAGAGATGAAACCAAGAGACAACAGAAGTATCAATATAAAGTGTATCAAATGTGCTTAGCAACAATTTGTAGGCAAACATGAGAGCCTAACTTGTTATCTACACATGTAGGCTATGTCAAACAACACCACCACCTCCTACACTGTGTATGCCAGAGCTGTCACCATCAATTACCCATACATGACAATTTTTACTTTTCATAACCTGGGTGGAGAGAGGTTCATCTTATTTACAAATCAAATAATAAGCCTCTGTACTTCAAAGCATTTTTTTTCTCTCAGTTTATCTCTCTTTTTTTTTTTTGACTGACTGTGCTAGCCTTGCTTGCTTTTGCGCAATTCAATAATTTCCTTTTTTAAGCTTGATTAGCTACATTCCACTTCCTTTACCATCATTTTGTAGTTCGTATAACAAGAACCAGGCCACCAGATGAGGAGAGCACCTTCACTTTGCTCCGCAGACTGACTGTTCCTTCCCCCCACCCCACGGTTATTTGCAGCCCTTTGCTCCATGCTTTTTACCATCCTCCCCCCCGCCCCCCCCGCCCCCCCCCAATCCACACCTTGGGTGAAAATTTGAAATCAGTGAAATCATCACAAATCCACAGTACTGTTGTATCTTACCTCAGGTTAACATACATCTTGCAGCAACTGATTGTAATACCTTCATAAAGTTGCTTTCTACAGATCTCTCACCAAACTTCTTGAGAGAGAAAATGAACTTGTGATATACAGGTGTCATCACCTGGTTACTGAGCAGCAGCTAAACCTGCTTTTAAAAGTTTGGAAAGATAAAGCTTTATTTAGAATTATACCGTATGAATCTAGAGAGTGATTTACGCTGGGGTGCAGTATAAATGCCAGACTTTCACTGTCACGTCTTTCAGCCCATGGAAAACGTGCAAGTTTCTATTCCCACTCTGCAGAACTTTTCAGACTAGGTACTTGTCATTCAGCATTACAATAGCATAAAGCTGCAATAGAAGCCAGCCAACATTTACGCTGCTTTACAAATATATTAATCTTTGCCTAAGACAAACACAAAGGACTGTTTAAAACTACAGTTCTTGCCAAGGACAGATGCAACCAACCAACTAGACCTAAGCAAATGGAGAAAATGAAGAGATGAATGTTTATGTAAATTACTATTTAAACAAAAAGCATTTCTGATTGCTCTTTTATTTTATATTTCAGAGGCTGAGCAATCATATTTTTAGATGTATCCTTTAAGTTAGCAGCTGCTGAACTGGTAGCACCATGTGTATAGATTTTTATTGTACCATAATTTTTCATATGTATAAAGCTCTGGATAGGAAAGTATATTATATTTATATAGTTACATGCAAATCACAATGTCAAAGGTGTTGGCATGAGCACTCTCAAACTATATTTTCTGCACAAAATTAGAGCAACTTACTCTAAAAACATCCTGAGAAACTGTATGTAGGCTGGTGAACTACACAGACATTAAAATGTCTAGTTACATTTTCATCTTTCTTTCTGCAGCACATTGCATAATTCCTGCTTGCTTCTCACAGCATCATCTTCAATGTATATGTGTGGAAACAAATCCATGTTAGATATTTCACTATTGCCATTGTAAATCTCAGCTTGGAGACTATGTATCACAAAATGGTTCTAAAGACCATTTCTATTTTTGTGGATACGATATAAATTCAAATAAAACACTCATGAAAGAAATTTTCCGATGAATGTTTATCTTAACATTTTTATGTCTTGAGATTGGAAGTGATTAACATGAGTTCTTTCAATATCGGAGAATATTTCAATACTGGTGAAAGGACTGATGTAACCACCACAAAATCCAACAGCTTGAATTTACTATTATGCTGAATAGCCCATCTATTGTGAAAATACTGGATTTCCAAACCTGTTTTATATCTCACAGGCCTCACTGGAATACTCGATTATGTCGACACAGCTAGATTGCCTTTCTTGTTTGACTGCTAAACTTTACAAAGGTCTTACTTCAGCACTGATTTTAACTTCAAGGTATTTTGAAGTGTGTGCTAGGGCTAGGCTGATTAACGTTGCCATTACTCACACTGAGCATTTCCTTTACTGAATCAAAGCAGCTAAAACTATGAAATCCTGTCCTCTGTGTTATTTTCCCATCTAAGTGGTAGCTGCAAAAACACTCAATGAACAAACAGAACATCTCTCCTGATTTGGTCTGCAGCTTGAGGAAAAAAAGGGAAAACCCCTGCAATTAACAGTAAAAAATGGGCCCATATGGCATTCAGACTCTGTGGGGATCTGCGGTCATGTCAGTATGGTGCGAGGGTGAAGTGGATGGACCTGCACAGAGCCAGCCTGCGGCCCCCGCCGCTGCCTCGCCGGGTGGCCAACCTGGATGGCAGCGTGGGCCACCATGGTGGTGCTGGGCGGCGTGCCCACACAGCCCATGTGTCTGGAGCCAGGCTTGAACCTCAAACCAGGAGCTTCACTGCCGTGGGACAAATCACACGTCAGGCTCTATGTTCTGCAAATGTGCTGATTTTTAAGGAAGCAAGTGGTTCCACTGCATTGGAAATCATGTGCATGGATGTTTGAGGATGGTGGCTCTGCAAGTGTTCAGTCTGTATTGAATCAGCCTATATTCAAACCCAGAATTTCAAGGAGCTCCAACATTAGGTACATATCTCCTTAGTGGGAGAATATGTTTGAATTTGAAACACAGGTACAAACCCCATGTTTAGCATGCAAAACCAGGCCAGTTCCCCAAAAGGATTGTCATAGTTTGAGAACTTGGGAGTCCCAAGTCAGGTTTCAAAAAGATTTGGAACTAGATTTCAAGCAAGTTCAGACTGAACTTTAAATAAGCACACAGCTGTTTCAGTGAATGGTTGGGCCTTTTGTTTCAAGCAAGCTGAGGCCAATAACTGAGACAAAGACAAATGAGAATATTGTTGGAAAACATGCAAATAAATGCACACTTAAAAACCCCCCAAAACTCTTCTTTGGTTGTGACTTAAAATCAAGCAAAACTTCAGCTTTCAGCTGCATACTAAGGCTAAATGAAATAAAAATTCAAGGCAAAATTCAAAGTTTTCAAATCCTACATGAGTTGAGAACAAGCAAGAGGACTTCTGTAAACAGAGCTACCAAGCTACATCTATGATACAAATTTGTGGGCACGTCTGCATCATGGATGAGTGAGAATTGATTCAGGTAAGTGAAACCTGATACCGCAGAAAGATGAGCAATTAAGAGTTACCAATACTAATAACTTTCAAGAAGTGAGGATAACTGTAAGAATTTGAAAGATAGACTACCTGTCTGGGTTTTCAGCATTTGCTTCCTTGCTGATAGAGCTTTGCACAATGTGGTGTAAGGCCTGAGTTTTGTGCCAGCCAAGAATTTCCTCTGACAGCCACTCATGTTGCCTTTCCCCAGACATTTAGCTCCTTCAGTCATCTGACTCTGTTTCAACACATGAAGATGTTAGAGAAAATAATAAGGGAAAAAAAACCAACAACAAACAGGAGAAAGAGACCGAGTAGATGGCCAGGTGTTACTGCACCAAGGAGTCCTGTGGGGAAATACAAAGGCTGTATGCACAAAAAGAATAGATTTCATCCAAGCCAGGCTATTTATAGTCTTTCCATCAGAGGTTGGCTGCAAAAATTAAACATAAATTAGTGTTTACAAGTGTAACTATAACTGTAAGGAGGACAAGAAATTAGAGCAATATGCCTATGTGCACTGCATAATCTCATGAGCGTAAACAAATATTTAATTATGAAAATAAAATGACTGGAGCACTATTTCTGCTGAAGAATATCCTGAGTCTGTCTTCACGGTGATATTCTCCTTTGCTTTCGTCTTGTTTTGTTTTGAATTTTCAAGAGTAAGTTTCAGTCTCAACACAGGGAATGAAGAGGGAGAAGGATGATCTGTAATATCGCAGCAGGTATTGCAAAACAAATAGGCAAACTATAGCTTCTTCTCCCTAAGCTTTTTGGTTCCTATTCAGCATTTATACTGTTCCTGGAAACAAGGTGCCTTGTGTGAGGTTGGGGATAAATTTAGTCTAAATATGTGATGTCACTAAAATGAAAAATAAGATTAATTTTAAGATTGAAAATTCTTCTTTTTCTATAACTGAGCTTCTAGTGCATCTGCCCCAATCAGTTACTACACCACGTAGTATTATTTGTCTTGAGACGAGACAACTTGAATAGCTAAATCTAGTTTAAAAGGGCTGATTATTTCTGTAAGAAATGTGAAACACGCTCAAGTATTTACATTTAAATTTAAGTAACGCTGCATTGTTTCTGCAGGAAAAACCTAACACCAAGATATATTTTACAGGAGTATTTTCATCTTCGAAAGCTCTCATTGGCAAATTTTGTTAGTGAAAACCAAACAGATTTCCGATATATCAGGAAAACAAACAACACAAAGTAAAGCAGATTTTTTTTTGCCATTTTATTTTTAACTTTTGAGAAAAGTAACCTTCCTTTTACCATTTTGTTTCAGCCTTTTACATTAGAGTTGTTCGCTTCAGCAGTCAATCTGATTTAATGCATGGAGTCACCCGTTAAAAAATACTTTGTAGATTCTATATCCTATCGAGCAGATGAAAACACAGGGAACTTTTAGTTACTGATGGCACCTGTTGAATATCTTTCTCTGTAAAGCAGGCACATAGATTTGGGACATATGCATGCTGACATACCCTGGATGGGATGTTCCCACAGGAACTGGCTTGACTAAATGTCTTAAAGAAACTGTTACATTAAATGATTCAACTAAAGATCTGTTAAGCAAACCATTCAGCAAGGATAATGTAAATTCAAACCTGGTGAGAAGCCCCCAAAACAGACAGACTGTCAAAGGAAGCTCCAAGAGGAGTGCTGGTGATGCTTTTGGACTTCTCCAGTGACTCACCAGTTTTTAGAAGTTACAGAAATAGAGTTGTGAGCAACTTTAATCACAAAGCTCGAGACTGTACGAGAATCCCGTGCTCACTACGATGGCATCAGTAGCTCAGCTTCAGCTGCCCCTCACTGGACAGTTTGTTCTGGTTTGAGGTTTTTCTAGGGGAACTCTCCTGAAAATTTCTGGGTAAAAATCAACTGCACTTGTCAGTTGGAATTATATTTTGCTTAAAGTATTATGGTTCACAGCAGATCTGACTTAAGCAATTATATTTTTTCATTAAACGAATTAAGGATCCGGCCCATGAACTTTACATCTTGATGGGTCATCGCTGCTTACCTTTCTTTCTACAACAGGAACTCCATCACATTTCACTGTCGTCCCCAATGCATGCCCCTAATATCTATTTGACACAGAGTATTTGGTCTAAAGTGTTCCTTTGAATGCTAGATGAAAAGTGGGAAAATCTGGATGCAACCTACAAAAACCTCAGCACTGCAAATTTTTTTGCCTCTCAAATCTGTCTGAGGAACAGAGAGACAGGCTGCACCAGAAGTGCAGTTTCTGTTCCTAGAACCGGCCTGCAAGGCTCACTCAAGAGCAACACAAAATACTCTTTTGCCTCATGCCTTTACAAACAAGACTGATGCATATGCAATATGTCTTGGCCCTGGGGAAGTAGGAATGCTTCATACATATTTGTCAACTGTTGTTATACATTTTATGTAGGTCTTGTACTTGATTTTTCATTTGTATCTGAGTCTGCAGTTTTATGCCGCTCTAGATGTTGAGATAGATTCTTCTTCTAGTCATTTAAGTGATTTCTTAAGTCAACCAGATCACAAAATGAGATTAGTAGGTGGACTATTTATTGCAAATATCACTCATCATTAAAAATCACTTTATTTCCATTGGCAGATGTTTCTTGACAGATCCCAGATTTTTACATAAGTATATGATATGCGCTAGGATTTCCTTGTTTCAGGCTATGGGTATTTCAGTGAGGAGTGAATGCCTTTTTAAGCAATGATTTCAGTATCAGTGACACATCTTGTGAATTTTACAGAGGAGCCTCCCCCCCTCTCCTCTAAGAGCAGTAAAGAGCCCATCATAGCACAAAGATTCTCTGAAGGCCTCCTTCTTGGAACTGAGGGTGTTCAGGGGCTGAACACGATACCTTATAAGCTGCTTTTTAAGCTCCTTTCTGAATCTTGAAAACTCCAGGCTATAATGTGACCTGCAGCACTGTGTGGCAAGACCATTGTGCTTCACAGCTCTTTAGGGAAGGCTGCAGGATGGCTCCATAGCAACCTATGGTGAGGAGAAGCGCTGCGCTTATCCAGGTTGCAGCCCCTGGAGACGGTAAGATTCACTGTGTACTGAGGTTTAGTGCCACTGTGCACCCTCATCTCCCAGGCTGCATGTCTTGCATTTCTCAGATGTGCTGGGCAGACATAGGCCGAAGATTTTTAATATTCTTGGAGAAGCACCCCAAATACATGACTATGAGCACTGCAGAAAGGTCAGGAGATTGATGGGACTGTTGAAGCTGCTGAAGGTGATGCTGCCATGAGGATGCTGAGACACAACCCTCCGCTGGAGATCATGATGTGCTCACACAGTTGGCTGTGAACTTCCCAAGTCAGGGAAATTTAAAAGTGCAACCCAAATCTGTGACCAGGCGCTCTCTTACTGTGGTTTGGTGAAAACGGAGGATCACACCACAGGTCTGATGTTGCCCGGCTTCCTGTGGACTATGGTACTTCTCTTCAACACAGTCATCCCACCAAGCCTGTGCCTGAACATTGATAGGAGGAGAAACAACATTCACCACCAAAGACTCACAGTCTCCAGTCTTATGCTGTCTAAGATCCCTGTATTTTCAAAGAAACCTTAAATAAACAGACAATTAATTAAAAAAAAAAAAAGGGGGGGGGGGGGGGGGAAATGCCATGAATTTCAGCCTTCTCATGGCAGATACAATCATACTGTCTCAGGTAATTAGCTTTGCCTGAGATGATGATCACTCATTTTAACAGTATATAAAATCTATGAGTTGTGATGTGAAGCAACCTGCAAGTCTCCATGCATCCTTCTAGAATTCCCTCTGTACTCTTGTATCTCTCTCTAAATCGTGCCTCCTCTCCTGGGGGAAGGCTCACCAAAGCTTATCAGATTCAGTTACTGCTGTTTCATATCGATGTTCTCATGTGAAACCAGAATACAAATAAGCCAAGACTACCTCCATATCCCCAAATAATTACAAATGCCGATGATTCACCAGTTATTCATGCCAAAAAAATATTTTTCAGTATTTTATAGTTCACGAGTGAAACATTTCAGCGTGTTCAGACTGAAATCATTGGCATGCCAGGAAGCATCTAATGGAGAAGGGCACTCTGCATGGGGACACATGGCGTATTCAGCAGCTGTCACGCAATCACATACAGCTTCACTTTTCCGGTAGGTTTGGGGTGAGGGGATAATAAAAGTTATATTTACTTTCAAGGAAGTTTAGAGTTAGATGATAAAGCTAATCTATTACCTTGCTGCCACTGGAAAAGGGACACACTTCACCCTTCCACCTCCCCAGAATTATACCTGGCGCAGCTTTGTTCCTGCCCACTGCTGTGACCCCCGCCCAGCCGTGCTGGTCCTCACAGCTCAGCTCAGAGGTTGCCCTGCAAGCTGATGTGCCTCTGCAGGGCTCTGAGCGAGCTGGTGCAGGTGAGGGAGAAAACCCCACATTGTGTCAGGCCCCCTCATACCTGCCACTGTCAGCGGCTGCAGGGGACTGGCAGCAAGTCAGATGGAGCAGTTCTTGAATTTTGCTATAAAAGCAGAGATCAGGGTTGGCAGTGCTGAAAATGTGAAGGATTGGAGGACTGCAATAAATTTTGAGGCTGACAATCACTCTTTGGCTCCCTAAAACCTGAGCTCACTACTTCACTGCAGGAAAGTAATTCACACACGGGGCTGTGTGCTCATACTGATGAGGAGCAACCCAGTACAGTCAAATTTAAGCAGGCACAATGCGAAGACCCATAGTCAGTGTCCCAGGATCTGAGCAAGCACCATCTTATCCCAAGTATGTTCTGTTGCCATGAAGTCTGGTCTCTGTGAACAGTTGTAATGACACCTGCCCTTTATCTTGGTTTCCATCAGATGTGACTTTTCAATACACATACAATGAAAAGTTATGTGCTGGAGTTTAAACCCCTTTTTTCTGGTGTGTAGAAATAATTTAATTCACTACGCATGGATAACTCATTTGTTTATACCCAAGTTAAGAACAAAGCCAGCTAATAAGCTTTGCTGTCACCTTTAATAAATGGTTTCACAAGATAATAACAACATGTGGCTACACCCAAGAGCCATCAGCATTTTTAAAGCCTCTTTGCATTTCAAGAAAAAGTCACACTGTAACAGCCAGCAACACTGGGAGAAATTTTACAAACCAATATTTTGGCCAGACATCAAGGTTATGAGTTATAGGGGACCTGTGGGTAGAGAACCTTTAGGCCTGACCCCAAAAAGGATGCACACCAGCAAGCCTTTCCTCAGCTTGGAGGAGAGGAAGGCTGGCAGTGGGGCCTTATCAGAAGCATACTTCCCAGCTCAGCCACCATGTAAAACACCTTGAGCTTGATTGCAGATTAATTTAGTCATAGCCTGTTTAAGCTGACGTGAGATGCCTGCTGAAAGGGCAGCTCTGGCTCCCTTGTCTTGTTGCTCTGTGCCTGTTTTTGCCTGGTGTTGGCACCGGCACTGCTGCATGGGCTGGCCCCAGTCACTGATGCGTTCCAAAATTAGTCTGAAATGGAAAAGGGCAAGTTTTTTGGCTGGTTCTGCACATCCTGAGGTCACAGGATCATCAGTCACAACTCAAGGTAGAAGGTAGAAACCTGCAGTCAGAGGAGCAGGAGAGGAAGATGAATTCCTACCCCTTTAGCAGCCATTTTTTTAGTTAGATCAACGTAAGTAAACTTGCGAAACCTCACATGATCACCTGCTTCATGGAGAGGACCAGGGGAGGCCTAGCAGGTGCATTGTGCTTTGATAAATATAGCAACACCTTTCCTTAAATTTTCTATGGTAATGAAATAATTTTGTCTTTTACATTTGTCATGATATTTCTCTGGCCTTAAGAGAGCTTTTGTACGCCTAGCAAAGCACGAGTCTCCAGAGACTGGTGAGATTGGGGTGTGAAACTGGGCAACTGCCCCCTGCCCCCCCACCTCATCATTTAACACAAAATGTGGGAATCAGGACAATTGCAAGCCTCCTCTGCTAAGTGGCAAGGTTGAGTTTGCTGAGGAGCTAGTAACACAGGGTGTTAGTTTGGGAAAGATACCTCCCACCAGAGAGTGTCATCACAGGATGGTGAGGAGGTCATATGAGTCACAGGGATCTCTGAAACTTTGACATCCATTCCACCTGGGAGGGTATGTATGGCCCATGTTGCTCAGAGAGTAAGGGAAGAAAGGGGATCAAAACCACTGGTAAATGTGTTTGGGTTCTTTTGGGGGGTGGGAGTGTACATCACCAAGATGAAGAGATGTGTTGTAAGTGGTGGAATATAATTAAGAAAAGGAGAAACTGTGAAGATGGGTTTTGGGAATAACTTCTCAGCTTGTCCTTCTGAAGGGCTGGCTGTGGAGCTGGAGGTGCTTGGGCTGCAAAGCTGTGCTGTGCTCACTGTGCTGTAGCGCGCGATCAGAATTAGAAACCATTATAACTGTAATGACTGAAATTGCAGCGTGATGCATCTAGTCCTTTTGAACTCTGGATGCTGCATTTGCATATTAATATCTGAGAACAATTACCTCATGTCTCCTAAGGGAAGTGGTTAAGGCCCCATCACTGAGCACCAGTAGGGCCTGATTTTCAGAGGTAGTGAGCAATCATCTATCCCATGAAAAACCAAGATGGAAAATAAACTGCAGATAACAATCTGGTACTGGCAGAGGGATCGGATAGGTGTGACCTATTATGTTTTTTTCATCTCAAACTTTTATGATTTAGCTGTATGTGTTCACCTGATATGCTAGTTAAAATAATAAAATAAAAAAAAATAGTGTGTGATCAACCCACACAGCTCCATTCCTCCGTCAGTTCCCACACCTTCATTCCCCAGCCCATTCAAAGGGATTGGCTGAAAAAAAAACCTGAAAAAAACCACAAGTGAAGTGGATCATCACAACACTGCAAAGCCTTGGTTAGAGACAATTAATTTCTTTGGGCTAGATTATTCCCTGGGTTTACACACCTGTCCAAAGGAGTGAGGCAGAATAAAAACATCTCCCACCTAATGCTGAGCAGCGACTGCATGTTTGGGTTCAGGTGTGATGCCCAGGTCAGGCATCTGTTGTGCACGTGCCTTCCCAAGGGCAAGGGCACACAGGTCAGGTGGAATCCTAGCGATGCTTCTCTGGCTCAGGTGGCAGAAAAGGGGAGATAGGAACTGCTCTGTGAGGAGCAGAAGACACTACTTGCTTCCAGAAAAAGTCAGGAAAGAAAATATGACTCTCGCTGAATAAATCTGAGGGGTTTTTTGAAGGAAGATAGCTACGAGTATCCTTTCAATCTAGCCCTGCATAAGGACCTCAAGGTAGTAAGAGGTCTATGGTCCAAATGTTTGGTTAGCAGAAAGTGAACCTCTTTATAGCTAGGGAGGCCGAGATACTGCAGTAACAGTGTTCACCCTGCTCTGCCTGCCAGGTTCTAGTGAAAAAGCAGGCAAGTGCATGGAGGGTGCCTTGCAATGGAAAGGGATGGCATTGAAAGAGTTAAAGTTTTACTATTTTAAGATGTTCCTGAGCTTTTTACCTACCAAATGCAATAAAGCATAAATCATAAATATGACCTGGATCATTACCTGTATGTGAAAACGTACCCATGTGATCATACACGAGTGGTTTCCCAGAAAAAGCCAATTATCTTAACCATGAAGTCCAAACTTGTTAATCACTCCAGCATGCGTCCTCTCATTTTCTCATCAGCAATGTCTGAGTCTGATTCTCCAGCTGTTTTCTTAAAACAATGGTGCTGGAGGTTTCATTCTTTTTTCCTTTAGTGTAACTGTAAATGTGTTTCTCCTAAATAGATCTCGCTTTTGATAGACGGGGTGGTAGGCTCGTACCCCTGTAGAGCGCTGTGTGGTTACTTACAGGTCTTATGTGCGTGAGAACATAAAATGTGCTGTACTGGTTTTGATCACTTGGAGGGATCTTGCAGCACACGTTATCAACCATCTCAGAGAGACGCTCTCCTCTTTATCCCTGTGCCTTGCTGTATTCCAGACACGAATCTTTCCCAATGCCTCAAGTGATTGCAGCCGAAGCACCGCGGGCAGAAAGTTGACTTATGACAAATGTGTATGTGTGAGATGTGACAGATCTAGCTGCAACACCTAGCATCACTAAATTATTTCTGCAGTATGATATGTTTGAAAAGATTATTTCTGCAATGCCCTGAAACTAGACTAGATTAATGTTTTTCTGTTTTATTATACACCTTTATTTTCTGCACTGCTATGGAGAAAGCAATAGTTTGCCAAAGGGAACCACTATAATCCACCGATGAGACAGCTCAGGTGCTGGTCTCTGGAGTTGTTTGCTCATAAACCTCTAACTCTACTTTGAGCCTGTCAGTTTTATTTCACCATGTAGAAATCATAGCCTGGATACCAAGTACCAACGGCATAGAACACAGCTTTTAAATCCTGATACATGGTGAGGAAGAGGAAAATTGCTGCTAGTAAGTTTTCCTTGACGTGTGTCCCAGGGAAAAACGGAAAAGAAACACTGATCTTCTTAAATTAATCACAACAATTTTTTTGTTTGTTTTTTAAGAAGGCGTGTTACAAATAAGCAAATGCAACCATGACTTATAACTTCTAAGATTTTAACATATTTTTTTTATTCTCTTGAAAGTTTTTTTAAATGTTATTTTTCAGTTTAGAATAATTTGTTTTCTTTTTCCTTTTTTCACTGTCCCCTTCTGACTAGTGAGAGCATTTTGAACTTTTAAAACTTTCCCACTGGAAACTTGGTTGCATTTCTGATCAGCATGCCCACATAAATTAACATCAGCAAAGAAAGAAATGAGACTTCAGACTGGAAAAGTAAAAGAATATGAGTTAGATGTTTCGCATCAGCTGGTCTTTTCAAAATCCGTTCAAAACTGCTTAGAAAGGTGGCTGAGGCAATCTTTGAGTTTTTAACGATGACGTTCAACAAAACAAAAGCAGAGATCTGGTAAACAGAAAAATGTGAATACAGAAACTATAATTTAAAAGGAGGTGGTGAGGAGAAGATGACCAAGGCAAATATAGGTCAGTTGTAACTTCAGCTTCTCCAAAACTATTGTTACAAATAATCAATCTCTTTGCAAAACACCTACAAAAGCCACAATGGATTTCCAAGCACCATTTCAACCAATTTTATTCCATGATAGCATGACAGGCTGACATTTCTTTAGGAACAGGAGAGAGAATGTACTAGGTTCAATGTGCTAGGCTTTCGACTTAACACTGCTTCATAGGATACTTTCATAAACAAGGTATGGAAACATGGTCTGGATGAAATTACTCCAAACTGTGTTCAAACTGGTTGTAAAATTGTACTCCAAGAGTGGTTATTAATGATTCACTGTCAAACTAAGTTGGATTTAATGTGTCTCCACTGTGATCTGTCATGGGCCAACATTTTCATTAATGACTTTGCTCATGAAAAAAGAGAGGCAATTTACTGAGTTTGTAGGTCATGCCAGCTGGGAGATGCAGTAAGCCCTTTGAAAGAAAGGCTGAAAATTCAAAGTTATGATGACACACTACAGAAGTGATCTGAAATAAGTAATTCCAGGCAGACAGAAGCAAGATCAATGGCTCAATATGTTGCACAAATATGTAACATTTGCACGAATACAAGATGGCAAATGACTTATTGGACGGTTGTTTTGTAGAAAAAAGGAATGTAACATTGCAGTGGATCACAGGTTAAACATGAGTTGGCAGTGCCATGCTGTTGTGAAAAAATAGATGAGAACATATAAATAGGTGTGATGACTGTGAGATAAAAACACTGCCCTTCCAGTCTACTCGGCAGCAGTGGGACTAGCTTTAGCTACAATGTCATGACCAGCTTTGGACACTGTACTTCAACAAAAAAATCCAAAACAAAGCCAGGAGCCTGGTAGTGTAGCAAGAAGGGCTAGAGACCTAGCATACAAGTTTTATGAGGAAAGATTAGAAAATCAGGGTTATTTTACAGAAAGATGGTAACAGTCTGCAAACATGTAAAAAGTTGACAGAAAGGAGATAAACCGTTCCCCATTTCCAGTGAGACAAAACGAGAAATAACAAGCCTAAACCATAGCAAACTAAATTCAGGTTAGATGTACGTAAGAGATTTGTGATGGTATGGATAGGAATCCCAACAATAGACTTTTATAAGAACAGGTTAGACCAACATCTTCGGAGAATTACATAAGTGCAGCTGATCTTTCCTGTGGGTGAGAGATGGACTGGCACGATCTGAAATCTCTTCCAGCTTGGCTTTTTATGACTCTGCAATATGTCTTTGCAAGTCATGTAGTCTTTGATGAAACAAGAATGTGTCTGTATTTTTTCAAGATCTTTTGACCAAGCCACATGCATTGCCAGTTCATAAAGCTGCCTTTTGCTAGGATTTCACTGTTGTATTCAGTCACTTGTTCTAAATATTCTGCAAGAAATTATAGGTGTTTCTGGACAGAACAGCAGCATATGGACATAGCATTTAAATTAGAATATCTGAAAAAATTCAGACTGTCTGCAGAGGACAAGGGGGTGTTCAGATCACAATGACCTACTCTGAGTTATGTTTGAGCCTCACCTATCTAACCTGTTAGGTGATTGTTTACTGTGTACTGTTTCCCTGCAGGTGAGTGATAAAGCAAGTTCAAGTTTTAAAGGGAATTAAGAGAGGCTGTTGACGTCATTAGATTGTGGGGAGCATTAACCTAGATTGATCTATACTTCTACACTGGCAGCATCATGTGCTGCAAATAACTGCCCTTCTGTCTACAAAAAGATAAGACAAAAATTTTCCTGTACGCATATAACACTTTTATCCTGGTGTGGTATCCTAAAACACCTTTCAATACTGTCCTTGAAATATTGCTATCAGAAACAGAAGTACAATTATCTTATTTTTACAAACCAGTTATACACAGCAAATAAAGTCAAAAATCTGTTTGGTGTTTTTGAGATCCTTACGTACCTGTGTAGACTTGAGCTGAAGCAACTTCCTCAAAGTCATAGAAATAGAGTTCCTGAATGCGAATGCATCTGCCAGATACAGGCAGCTGCCCTGCCCTGGGATTGTTCTTTCCTTTGATTTGGCTGTCATGAAGCACTAAACTGCCTAGTGGAGGCACTCTCATTTCTAGTGAAACGCTTTTGTTTTTCCTGGAAATCTTAAAAAAAAAAAAAATAAGGTTTGATTACTTTTGTTTGTTTGTTTAAAAAAACAAAAATTCTTATGAAAACTTGACAGTTTGTACAAAATGGACTGTGGTAAATGAACAGTGCAAGATTTTAGCAAAATAATAATAAAAAAAATTTGACAAAACTTGAGAAATGCGAAGTAACATAGACATTTCCAATTTGACAGAAGAACCCATCCATCCAGTTAATCAGCCTGCCAAGTGGGCTTTTTTTTCACAGAAAATTAAAACTTTTAGCCAATCCCATTCTTCTTGTTGACCAGTGAGAGACAAAGGAGTTCCAGTGGAAGGTGGATATGTGGAAGAAAGAGTTTCAGAAGAAACAGAACAAGCTAAAGGAGTTTATGCTATTTTTTTCCTTTCACATACCATGTCCATATCATCTCTTTTGCAACACTCTTTCATTCTCTGGTTTCATTCTGTAGTTTCAGTCTTCAGTGGCGTTCTTAATAAGTAACTAAAGAGAAAAGAAGCTGAGAAATCTTACCCACCACTGATCTTCCATATCACTATCAACAAAGCACCAAGAAAAGGAGACCTAGCCATCCAGAATGCAGCTGATACAAAGAAAATACATTAGCATCGTTTGAGCTAAGTAACACATGGTAGGAAGGTAGTAACAATTTAGGAAGGCAGTAACAAAAGGATGGCTGCAGCCTGCTAAGACTAATCATCTGAAGATCATCTGTAGTCAATGAGAATTTTTTGTGTTTGCATTTGGTTTTGGGACATGCAGGATATGTGATGCCTGTGTTGAGAGAGCCAGCAGACAAACTTATCACAGGTAAGTGGCACACTCTGCACAGCACGCCAGGAGGAGTACAAAACCTATGCAAAACCTATGCTGGCTCCTCTGTCAGACCAGATCAGTTTGTAGCAACTATAGAGAAGTGTTAATGACTAATTTACTTAGTACTACTGAGTTAGTCCTACTACTTAGGACGAACCTCTCTCTACCTTGGTGTTTGGAGACTTTCAGCACAAAATCAAGAGAGAGGATGACCCAAGAGTTAACAAGATGTAAACGTTTTACCGAACTTGCCAGACCACAACAAAAAGGGGTTTGGATATCTAGAATGACTTGGCACCTGGTACTGTCATCCTCAGGCACATGGAATGATGTGGGATTTGGATGTGTCAGGAAAGAAGAAGTGAGCCTCCCGCTGCTATCTTCTCAAAATAACTTGCTCTCTTCCTGATGCCTAATAGGAACTGGGATATGCCTAATCAGACCAAACAAAAGATGTAGAGATTAAACTGCACCATGCAGTAATGAGATGACTGGAGAAGATCTCTCACATGCAACAGCTTCATTTCCATGCTTAAATGATTTACTTCTTTATTAAGTCACTTGAATCAGCATTTCATCCAAGGAAATTAAATGTATGTGGAAGAACAGTTGGCATCTTGACCACAAGCTATGCTATGGATGTGGATTTAAATACACAAACCTGCAGAGTTAGATATTACTAATGAATTAAGTAGAGCAGAAAAACTGTTTGCATATGCTTACTCTTGCTAAAAATGTTACAGAAATCCTGAAAGGTAAATGAAAAGTATTTAAAAGATGTAAGAAAGCAGAGCAATCACCAAATATAATTTCTCACAACACTGCTGTTTCACTTCACAAGTAGACTATTGATTTCAGCAATGTAGGAAAGGTGGCAGAATTATCTGCTTATAATTATGATCCTTGCAGCTTTAAGACTTTGCTATTTATTACCTGTCATTCTGGAAAAAAAATTTATAGCTTGTGAATATCCCTGCCCTTCCCTGCTCCAGACCAGAAGCAGTCATGATATTTTGGCATGAAAAGTTCTATTTCTAGAAACTTCTAAGGTGAAATTTTGCTTATGATTTCTCTACAGATTTCATTACTATTTTAAAATCAGCTCCTGCCTCACCCCTCCTCAACCACAGGAGACAGGAGGAAGGCTGGAGACACTGTGCTGGAGATGGCAGCAGCCCTGTTAGGCCCCACCTTGGCACACCAGGGATGATGGCACCGCACTGGCACCGTCCGGCGAGAAGTTTCAGTCATCCCTAACATGGGCTGTGAATTGGAGTTGACTGCTGCAGATGAAAGACTCCGCATCCCAGTTACTCACTGCTCAGCTATCCAACACACCCAAGGTTTCAGATTTGTAATAAAACCACATTTTGATCTTGGTTCTCTGGAAAGAGGGCAATTTGTTAACCATGAACTGATAGGATTGCTTCTCGTCATACCAAATCATTCAGCTGTGTTTTGAGTTTTGTAAATTCACCGTGGCACAGAAACGGGAAACTTCTCCAGATTAGAGTTTTCCCTTGCATTGACAGGGGAGACACATGGAATCTAAGATGTGATGTAACTTTTCAGCACAGATTTCAGTTGAATTGTCAGTGAAATGAAGTTGTTAGGAAAAATAATAATTAAGAGGCATTTCAAGTTGGTTATGGGAGAAATCTTCACAAACAGCTATTTGCATTTCTATGAAGCGTTTCAGATTAATATGAATTTAATTATGAACTGATAACAGATTTACTTTGCTGTTGTAAAATGAGGTTGTAGAGGTACACGGAGAATCAGTCATCACAACCAGCTGAGAAACCTTAAACCCTTCACAGAAACTGTCAAGAAGGGGCACACAGAAATGCCAGATGATGTGCTTTGATACTTGAACTTAAAGCAAACACTCTGAAATGAGCCTTACAGTTGGGATCTGAGCACCTCACAGCTGTCAGCACAGCACCCGTCACCCAGATCTGCACATTTGCACAGGGGAAGACCGGGGCTGTCCCAGGACACGCAGGCAGTGCTGGGGTGAGGACATTCCTGTGGCTTGTTTCTGTTAATTCGATACATTTCTGTTCATCATATGGAAGAATACAGTCTAAACAAAAAACCTGGCAGATGGGCAGATTTTATGAGGTAGTTCAAACTAGCAGTGGAAGAATTCTATAAATAAGCTCAGGTGATCAAACATTTTCACAAGAAAATATCAACAAACCACTATTTTTTAAATGCCAGGAGGAAAGATTTGGCAAAGCAAGTGCAGGTCACTGGGGAGCTGCCCAGGAACAACACATGTATCTCTGTGGCCTTTCAGATGCCTCTGAACAAAACCCCAGCAGTGAGGGAGTGCCTGGTGGAGGCTGGGTGCTTGCTGGTACCGTGGCATTTGCTGCAGAGTCCCTGCAGCTCACACAAGCCACCCACCTCCCCTGGTGCTTGTTCAGCAATGCCACAGTCACCTTGGAATCAGGTAGTCGAAAACAGCTGGAGTTTTTTCCTGAGGTGACTTTGTTTCTCTTGGTTTACAGGCTGTGGTCACACGTGCTCTTGGCGGTGACAAGGCACAGCTTTGTGCAGAAGGCGCAGCTGATGGCTTTGCCTTCTTGGTCCTTCGTGTTCAGACCCTGCATCTCCTTCCCAAGGAAGGAAAGCTGCAAAATGTTTGGCTGCTCTATTGGTGGCTGGTGGCATAACCCAATGGTTACCTTGAAATGTGGGTGCCAAACCAAACTCCTGGGAGGTAAACTCTGTCCCCTAGTAACTGTCCCCTCTAGTTTCTGTATATAAAAAGGTAATTTTCTCTATATCTGTCATTTTCTTGTCTCTTTATGTTACACATGGTGATGTCAGAGCAAACTTAATGAGGAGATGGTGAAGTTGCAAAAGGAAACAGTTTATCTGATTGTATTTGTTTTCCCTCACGGTTCTTTCAAAAATAATTATATGTGATTTGTAATATTTGCTATAGCTTGGCAGTACGTATAGCAGCAACAGATCAGATTCAATCTCAGATGAAGCCATCATCCTCAGCTACTGTGTGTGGGAGAGTCATGCAGACAACATTTTCAGCCCATTTATTCAGTTATGTAATGGACTTTTAAATATTTTCCATTTACTGTCTCTGTTTAATTTACTCTAAGTCACAATGGCTTAATGTAAACCCAAGCCATAACATATACCAGACAGCTCAACCATAAATCAGACCAACCTTTGGTCTTCGTGCATTTCTTCTTTAACGAAATAACAAAATGTCCGTTACCTGCCCTTTAAAATGAGACTTGAGAAAATAAATCATTTGGGTTACTGCGTAGAACAAACCAGTTCAGGGAGAGTAGGTCTTTGCCCATAACAAATGCAATAAAGGTTTAGAGACTCTTCCTTTTAAAAATGTTTGCACTCACCTTTTGTTATCTGGCTTCAGTCATGATTGAAAGAGAAAACATGGTGGGGAAAATCACTTTTGCAGTATAACTTTCAAGCAGGAGCACTGGAAGGTTCTTTTTGAACAATTTCCATATGTCTCATTAATGAGATTGGGATTGGTATTTAAATCAGGATATTTACTGAACTAAGCAAAACCTTGGCTCTACTGTAAACCAGTCATAGCATGAGTTCCAGCAGTGTGTGCTTCCTCATTTATTTTCACTTCTCTGCTCAGCTTTTCCATTCACCGTGTGCCTAACACACCAACTGAGGATTTACCTTTTTTTGTTAAACGTGTCACAGGTGAGTTACATTACCTGGGCTCCAGCCTTGGGAGTCAATGGTTTTCCTTCCATCCCCCCTCCCTCTAGGTCCTGCACTGGAGGCACAGAAGGCAAACCACAAAGTTGGGGCTCTAGGGAACGTAACCCAAACCCCGTAGCTTCCACTGAAGAGCAGCATAGCCCAGCGCAGACTGTGCCGGGTTATGCAGCGCAGTCCGGCCCCTCTGCAACACGCACCCATACATGTCCCCCAGTCCTGAGCAGAAGAAGCGACCAAGGAACCTGGTGATGCCAGTAAGAGCTGTGTTTTTAAGCAAAGCGTCGTGGTGCACCAAGGCTTCCCCTGTGCCGGAGCCAGCAGGCTCAGCTTGGGGGCAGCTCGGGGCAGGGTGCAGCGCTGGGGTGCCCTGGGTCACTGTGAGCAGCAGGCTGGGTGCTGGAAGCAGGCTAACCACAAAATTAGCACAGACCCTCTGCACACAGCACCTGGTGCAACACAAATGTGTCCCAGGTGGTTTTACCTTTGCTGTCAAGGGTTGTTGTAGCTCCTTAATTGTCAGGGCTTATCTCTCACACTGCGAAGCGTATTGCTGCTCTAACACTGATGTTGTTTCTGGTGTCTGGATTGGCTTGCACACTTTTGCGTGGTGCTGCCCGGCACTCAGACAGACTGATTCATCTGGTCAGATCTTTTGTCCCAGTAATGGGAAGATGAAAGGCACATGGACAATTACTCCCCTAACTGGTCAGTGTAGACAACCCTGTCGTAACCGAATATGTCAGCTGGGCCCAAGGTAGCTTTCATTTAGCCTGCTCAGGTACTGGTGGCACTTCAACTGGGAGTGTGTGGCCAACAGTCAAACCTGCCTAGGAAATGGGGTAAACCACTGGGCAATTAGCCCACGTAGCACTCCGTGCAACCTCAGCTAGACCTGCAAGCTCCGAGTGAAAGCAGCTGGGGTCCATCTCCACCGTGCTGCCTGCTGTACGCCCTCGGGATGCGCCCTCAGTGCTCTTGGTGCTAACACCCACGGCAGGAAGGTGAGGGATGGCTATGGCACTGGCAAGCCACCTTGCTTCAACACCAATGGCCAGAGCTCAGACCAGCCCCCTACAACTGCTCTCCAGACTTTCCCTGCGGTGCACCCCACACTCTTCTTTAACATATTTCTTCCTCATTAGAAAGCCCACATTAAACTGCGCTAAGCCATACAGCAGACAAAGCCTCTGCCAGCTAACTGATCATCCATGGGGGTGCCTCCCTTTTAGCTGCAGGCAGACTTGGGGACACAGGTCAGTCCCCTGCTGAAGGTCTCCAGAGAGCTGCTCCCAAGAAACCAAGACGCTGCATGGTCCTTCTGCCTGGGGGAGAAGTTGGGCAAGTTCCTTCCATCCCATTTCTGAGGGCCGTGTGCTCTAGTGAGAAAAAGCACAGATGTTTAAACTCCAAGCTCCCTATATTTCAGCCCAAGAGGCTGACCCCAAGTCTGTTGGGTTACGAGTACAGTGCAGAGGGAGAGTGGAAGTGCTGGGCCTATTTCTGTGTTAAGGAAGACAGACTGTACCCTATATTTCTTCTCTGTATTGACTTTATCAGATTGAAATCTGATGGGTCTGGTATATTTGCAAGAGCCTTGTGTGCATTGTTCTGCTGTTTGGTTTTGATAAAATGTGGTATTGTACTTGATGTTCTTTAGCTACGTCAAACCTTGCTTCATGGCTAATGCATGGCATTAGTCCATACCACAAGTTGTGCAACACTTTGCAGCAAAAATATTGATGCTTCTTGGGGATTAAGAGTGTCATTTCAGTGTGAATTTAATGAAAGAAAGGAAGGCAGAATTGAAGGGAGAATAATTTCACTGCAAAATGAATTTTGGCAAGTTGATTACAAGGAAAAAGCCTCTCTTTCTTTGCCCGCTCAAGCATTATGCATTCATCTGTTTCTAGAAGCAAACCTTTTTTTTTTTTGTTTTTAACTTTTATTTTCAGTTTTAATTTCAAACTGAAGCAAAACAGTGATGAGAAAAAAGCAAATACTTTTGGCTGGAAGCCCTTCAGAAAGCACAACTAACCAGATCTAGAGACAGTAGCTGGTCCCTCTCCCAGTGGGTATTTTCAGTAAAGTCTCAAGAATTGGGACAGTTCGAATCAGCATGAACTGTGCAGTGTTTTTCTCACCTGACCAAATTCCTAGAATTCTGCTGAAATAAATGGGGTGACAGTGGAGATGGATTTGGTCCGTTCTGCACAGAGCTGACACTCTTGGGTAACAAAACCTGCTGGCACTTGGGCACCCCAGCCTGAAGGCTGCGTGTTTCGCTGAGCCCCTGGTGAGCTCGCAGTACTGGGGTTTTGGCCTTTATGGCCAGAACATGAGGTTTGTTTCCCCTGTAAAGTGCAAAGCTCCTTCCTGCCTTTAGCAGTGCTGGATTTATTCTGCTCCTTGTATTTCCTCGCCAAGGAGGCCCCCACGTTCTGGAGGGCAAGGACCAACACAGGTGGAATGGACCTGCTTACGGGAGAAATGCTGCCTCCACGTCTCTAGGCAGCAGCAAGGTACTGCTCTCGCATCCACCATTCAGACTCTGATTCACGAGCTCTACCCTTTCGTGCTGGGCTGATCAAAGAGATTAGCAGCATCATGGGCTACCACACCCGTCTGCCAGAGGTTATTGCCCTGCAAGGGGGTGAGGGCAAGGCAGAGTATCAGCTTCTGGTGCTCTCTAGGTCATAGGCTGATACATGCACACAAATTACCCTTTTGACTTTGGTTTGTGTTGTGGCAGTGTGTGGCACTGATTCACGACCCCTCAGCTGCAACTAAATAAAATCTGAAATTTTATTTCCAATGTAAGTTCTTTGAGACTGATTCTGGCTTTTATTTATTTTTTTTCACAAAGCCCAGTCGCTACTGAGGCTGGTAGCTGCTACTCTGATATTAGCACTACTACTATTAACCACAACAGTACTAACAGCAGTGAGTACCTACATGAACCAGACAATGAGTTTATTAGATGCCACAAACACTTTTTATCATGCAATGCCAATGCTTATGTCATAAAGCCTAAATGCCTTGACTCCGGCTAAAAACCGGACTACTGGCTTTTTTCCAGAGAATTTCTGAGTATCCCCAGAATAGCTTCGGGGTCAGAGCGTCGCATGGCAGCCCAGAGCTGGGCTGTCCGAATCTAGCAGGTCAAAGAGGGATGTTCCACACTTACGCAAGAATTTATTCCAGCGAGATCACTCCATCTCACTCTAAAACCAACCCTCATACATACTGGAGGAATCTCTACCCACTAGAGTTTGCATGTGGTGTTTCTGCTCATTTAAATTCCCGAGTCCTCGGGTCATCATTTGCATTGTGTATCTTCCTCTCTTGGTCTGACAATGTTGCAGTATGAAAACACTGAGGCTAATTGTTCTGCTATTACAAAGGCCTCTTAAAACAAAGCAGGTTTGGAGGATAATTCAGAGCAGGTGCTCAGCGTACAGGAAGTTCAGTTGTCTGAGTAACAGATACCACATGAGGTTACTGGCTCTGCTGTTGGTTATGTTAGTCTCTAGATGTTTCAAGCCTTCATAAATAGAGACACAGCTTAGACAATCCCATGAGTATCTTCCATATCTAATGCTGTGAGCATATAATTAATTTATATTTTGCATAACTATGCATGTTTTTCTGGAAGTAGGTCTTCCATTATTTTATTGATACTGCTTTACAGCTGTTGGTATCTTTAGGGACTTCAAAACTGTGTTTAAACACTGTGGATAAATTGTGTTGAAAAGATGGAGAAAACCCTTCAAAGTCCAATAAAAATCTTTTCAAGTCATACATAAACACTTATTTTTTGATGATGTAATCCATCTACTGAATTTAAAAGAACAATATTGCTGTGGCAGAGCTTCATTGATTTTTTTAAGTTTTTAACAGAAATGTTAGTCATGAAATTCTACAGAATTTCCAGGAGGAAAATGAAATTATATGCTTTTATTATGACGATTTATCCCCAGGCTGTAGTAAAAGAAACAAAAACGTTCGCCAGTGAAAGGAGAGAAAGCTGAACATCTCATTGCAGATTCCTTGCAATATCTGTCCTTTTCCTTTAGCTGCAGCTGTTAATTGGTGGCAAAGAAAAGCAAGCAAGGCTGCAGGGGAGTCAGATACAGCAGCAACCATATAAAGGGCCACTGCATTTTTAAATGTAACTTTTTTATTCATATGACATTAAGGATTTTTAAATCTAAGCTTTGATTTTTTCCAGGAAACTTTGTAGTTGCAATCAGAACAAATCTAGGAATGTCAGAAATATTGCTATAAATTATTCAAGAAATACTGAAGCTAAACAAGATGGAAAATAATGGTAGAAATCAATATTAAGGGGTTTTATAGGGTGGTTTTTTGTGCTTACATACATTAAAAATATCTTTTCTTCTTCAATAAAATGCCAGTAAAATAGGACAAAGGAAAACCTGACTATGACGCGGCAAGTGCAAAACAGATCCTCTAGAAGTTGTGCTGTGATTTTACCCTGAAAAAAAGGCTGGAATATTCATGTTTAAACTAGTCTGTGAAATTTAATGTTTGATTCAGCTGGACATTCCAGGAAAATTACTTCCACATAATACCTGAACATTCAACTACAAATGCACTGGCAACTGTAGCAATATCCAGTTACAGCATTCGATAGTCAAGCAACATTGCTTTATGGTAATTACCTTTGATAACAATTCCTTAGTGTTTGTTTTATGTTTACTTTAAAGTAGGCTTATAATAAAGCATGCTCATAATGGCATAACTTTATATATATTTACATACTGTACCTCGTGAATGCAAAAAAAAAAAAACCAACAAAACAAGAAAAATAGTCATACTTAGCAGCAGAAAGGGTAGGGGAAATTTTTTTTTTAAAAAAAAAAAGTAACAAAACCCCCAGATCACATGGAAACGAACACTTATCTCTCTTCCTGCTGTGATGTTCAGATGAATAAACAAGAATTACTTTCCATTTTTTTCATTAACAGATCACTTTGCAGAATTATATATGTCTGGTTCATTACCGAATTGAGCTGTAATTAGGGATTTCCTAGGTGCTGTGCAATGACCTGCTAATTCATAGTGTTACAGTGGCTCTCCCATTAACCCCCCCCCACTTACACCCTCTTGAAGTGCAGGCAGTGTTAGCACCTAACTGATGGAGTAAATGAGTTGCAATTACTGCATGTGAAGAGTTGTTAACACACTCTGCAGTCCTCATTTAGTGTAATGTACCTGTAAGGAGATTTCAGCCCTACCAGAGGATAATTTTGTGGATGATTTCTCTTTTTTAAAGGCCTGCTAGTTTAGCATTCCTTAGTTGATAGAGTTGATCTCCATAAAAATACATGGTACAAATTTGGTAGAAATGATAACTAATGGAGTAATGCTTTTGGAATGTGCATTTATATTGTATAAATCGGTGCCTACTTGCTAACTGCCAGTTAGGAAATATATGGATGTATATATATGTGCATTATGTGAATAGGTGTATTTATTCATGTTTTTAAGAAAGTTTTTAACAAGGAATTCACATATTTATACTAGTTTTAGGAGCATCATAAAGTTACATTTCTTAATAAATAACTTGTTTTCTTCCTAGATGTTATGAATCACATTTTATGTTTCTTAACTACCTAGGAGTAGTTCATGAATAATCAGGCATGCAAAGCTGTCACACTTGGTTAAATAGCTCAGTCCTGTTTTTACTGCTCCAGTCCTTTATATCTTTAATTACCTTTATTTAGCTGATATAAATCACCCTAGAACACATGCTCTCCTAAGGAGACTTATTTCTGCGTGTGTTCTGCAAAGTACCGACTGCACTTTTGGCTGAAGCGCAAAGCGCAACAACTGTGTCTCTTTTTCTTCGGAAATCTTTTCCATACTTAATCCTTTTATCTAGAAAGAACTCATTCTTCCCCCCCCCCCCCCCCCCCCGCTCTTTCTTAGACATATCTCATTGCATTGGTATTCTTGCTCCATTGCCTTCTCATATAGGTACAGACATTTTTGTTTTATGTAAAGTCCCCTGTAAGAACAAGTCATCTTCTACAGCACTTTCACTACTGGAACAAACTTCCTTGGATATGCAGCACAAACTGTGTTAATGAATTCTTCTCCCCTGTTTGCAATCGGATCTGCACTCCTCCACGCCTGAAGAGCTTTGACCCAAAACTGCCCCACGCAGCCAGTCTCTAGCTGACAGCAAGTCGCTCTGTATTTAAGCAAGCAATTCACTCAGAAGGGGGTTGATAACTTCAAACACAAACAACATCACTGTCATAATAAATGCCTGGAAAAGCCATTTGGCAACCCAACCTACTCAACTGGGTAGTTGTAATGAAAAAGTGATGATGGGTTAAAGTCACAGTGACTAGAAAAGCCAGCCGGTTGCTGCCAAAAATACTCTGAGGCTAATGTGAATGTCACTTTCCATTTATTTTCTCATAATCTATCCGTCACAGTGGACAGCCAGGTTTGCTGTAATGGCTAGTGCCTGCAGAGCAAATGTGATTAATTCTGCAAAATGAAAGGAGTGCATCTTCTGCAAAAAGTTAATTAGGCTCTAAAAACTGTCTTGCAACTCTCCAAAGGAAAGACAGACAAAAATACAAAGGAGATAAACTAGCCAGATTATTTCAGGATGGTAATTTAGTCAGATCTATTACTTCAAGTTCTCTCCTCTTTTTTTGCATGTGTTTTAACTTCTGTTCAAGGACTACAGCTGATTATGTATATATGAATATTAAAAAAAATGACTGTAACTGAGAAGATTAAGTCAGGTGTCCTGTATTTCTGATTCTGTAACAGACTTGTGACGAAGAACAAGGTATTTGATGTTTCTGTGTTTTGGACTAAATATACGAAAGGATTCAGAGAAGCTTTCTCTCTCACCTCTTCCCTGTCCCCTCAAGCTGTCATCCTCTTTTCAAAATTTTCCCTTGACACTTCCAGCTCCTGAGTAATATAGCAACATCTAGAAAAACAATATCTACCGTGAAAATATCTGCGAAGGGATAGCTGCGTTATGTCAAACACATCAACAACTCATTAGCACCCTAAGCTTCTGATGCATCATCCGACAGCAGCGGTGCCTGCAATCAGACTGGCAGAGGCTGCTGTTCTGGCTGGGCTTGCTTGTTCAAATTCCTCTTTGCATGTTCACTGCCAACTGTACAAAACTGATACGCCTTTTTGATGAAACAAAGGAAATATTATTGGACAAGCTGCTGATAACCGTGTGTTGTTATTTGCATATCTAAATGCTGGGTTGTGAGTAAGCGCTGTAGGCCTGGGAATGGGTGGGTTTCTGTTGGAGTGACTCAGACTGCACCTTTGCCTAGTATGGGAGCTTTAGTGAATAATAATCACCAAGTATCCTCCCATTGTATGTACACAGAAAGGTAGGAGACACTCTTTCCAGTCCAGGGAAACCTTCATCACTGAGTATATATAAGAAAAAGCAAGCTTTTGCTGTAAAGTGAATTTTTCTTGGTGTTCTGTGAAAACATCAGTAATTTTCATCGCAGAAAGCTCCATTAAATTTTCACAGAGGATTTTAACCAGGTCTGAAGTTTCTGATACCCAAAATTGTTGATACTTATGACCCCACTTGAGTCCACTTCTTTGATTTTTCTAATGCAAACGCGTCTTTTCCAGGCCTCAGACAATGCAGCTAACAAGATCATTCGTGCCCCAACCTGAATACTCTACCCCTTTAACTGGGATCTAGTTCCAATGTTTTCCCCTTCTTTCTCTTCTCTACCTATCTACTTACCTTACCTACCTTTTATAGCATTGCCCCTCCACTTTTTTGGTGATAAATATCAATGTCCCCTGCAGCTCCCCTCCCCCAGCTGCTGTTGTGCTTCCAACATTTGATCTCTTTTGCTAACGAGTTGATAAAGCTGCTCTCTTGCACATTATGCTGAGTACACCAGTGCTAATAGTGCAGGTGTTATACACCTACTGTTTATTTATTCCCTCCAAACTAAAGCACGCACTTGGGAGTCAGCCTGGGTAGAAGAGCTCCAGGTACCACCCTTTGAAGGGAAAATCCCACGTAAAAATCAAAATGCCACAAACTCTTAATGACCTGTAGACCTGTTCCTTGTATAACAGGTGTTTCCGACACTGGAACTTCAGGTGTTTTTTGCACTGCTCCAGGCTTTGGAGATGGTCCAAAGCTGCGCTTGGAAGACCCTGGTGAGACATAGGTGTACTTTGCATGCAATGAGCCATCATGTCACTTGTCCGCGGCCTGTCTAACTCCATCATTTGCTGAAAAAAGGGGTGTTTCCTTCCAAGTCCTCTAATGGATGAAGACCTTTCTCAAGACATTACAGCTCTCCAATCACAGAAGAAATTAATTTGGAAAATGTAGGCAGTGAGGCATGAGAGAAAACTCTCCTGCCCTGCATTCAGCTGAGGAGCAGGTGCTCCCTGTGCCATGGCTGGGCACAGACAGGGCAACACGAGTCCCGTGGCCCCATCACAGCCACACCACTCCCTGGTTGTGGGACTGGGACATGGTGGTGATGCAGGGGGCAGCACGTACCTGGGTTTCACCCTGGTGAGAATTTGTGTGTGTAGCAGTGTCTGTAATCAGATTTGAGGGCTCAGAAGCTCCCTGACTCCCAGTTTGTATGTGCATGCTTTATCTCCAGCTAAGCTGTCCAAGAGTGATGTTATTAAGGAATCCTGGGACAGTGGGGGTTGTGCTCATGGTGGTGAATACCAAGCCATGGAGATGGCCCACCTGGGACTTTTTAGGAAGCACTAGAACCAAGAGAGAAAGGGATAAATAAAGAATGGCAGTAAAGCAGCTGTGTGCAAATACTCAAGCCAGTGGCTGACCTTCTCCCCTGTGTTTGTAGTTCATGCAACACCCAGATCTTTCCACTGGCACGCTGACTGTAAGAGCACTAGTGCAAAAATGGGAGCTGGCTTGTTGTATGAGTGCTGCATGGTAGACACGTTTATGACAAATCTGTGGGAGATGATTCCTGCCCTCAGTGTAACACAGCTAATCATCTTCTCATGGTCTATTCAGCACTTTGTCTTTCCAAATTGCCAGGGCAATTTGGAAAAGTTGTTATGTGAGCACTTTTACCCTACAAAGAAGTTAGAGTCTTAGGCAGTTGATTGACATCTCTGTTTAGTAGTGCCATTTTTAAGAGATAGTTGAGAGGGAGCTGCTGTGCAGGGGTGGTTGCAAAGCAGATGATAGCTCTAACCAGGGCTGAATTCTCCCTGCTGTGTGCCAGAGTAGACCATTTTCATGGTGCCCTGCAGGTCCCCTCTGCTAGGGCTGTGGGAACAACTGGAAAGCTAAGTTTTCAGAGCTCTGCAGAGGGCAATCTTACAGGCAGCAGCGTAGGTGCACCCATGCTGTTGCCTGGTGAGCTTCTGGAGGGTATGAACGCTCTGACCTGGTCTGCAGGAAAGACCGAGTAGGTGATGATGCCCTCTAGTGACTTCCCAGAGAGAAAATAGGATGGTGCAACTAACCAGGGCAGGTTTTTGGTCTAGTATAAGACCTATGATGATAAAGAATTCAGGTCCTCGGTGTTTCATTTTTCTGTCTGACTGAACGCAATTATTGTATTTATTGCCAGCTGCATGTTAAATTTTTCCATCATAACAAGAGTTTTGTGAAATATTTGGCTTGGTACAGTAGGAGTTTTATCTCTCAAGCCTTTTTGTAAAAGAATTCTGACCTACTAGAGTAGGGTTTGCATAAAAGAAAACACACAGCTATACTAGTCCTCTTTAAATAAGGAAATACCTTTTTATAATAATTCAAGGACTATGTTTTCATACAAACCTGCTTAGTCATACTATGGCTGTTTCCTTGCCATGGGAAAACTTGAAATTCAGGTTAAAAAATATAGTAACTGAATTTGTTCCCTGCACTCACTTAGTGGACCTTGCTTAACTTTTTGGGATGCCTTCACAATTTCTTTATTTTTTCCAGCTGAGTTAGGTGGAATTTGAATCAGACGTTTTGTAAGAATAGCATCAGTTACACAGGCAGTGTTTTCTGAATGGATGAGTCACTTGTGAGCAGTGCAGGAATGGTGGATATAAAAGGTTGACAATCACCAGGTTTACATTCAAAGGAGCTCTGATCCACTCACCCCCTGACTTTACTATGCCCTTAGCTTTTCATGAATCCATCCATTCTGCAGAGATGATCTTTGGTCCCACAGTCCCGTGTCTGTGAAACTTTTCTTCTTTCCCCCATAAATGAGCATTACGATTTTTAACACACTGCTTCCACTCACTTACTACCTCTAAAAGAGCCTCTTCTATGAGATCTATCACACATACATGCACTAGTTAACTATAATACTTGGACTACAATGAGTCTTGCTGTTTGGTATCCCTTCTCTTGGGAAGAGAGCTCTTTGGCAGAAGGACTTTTTTTTTTGGTAATGTGCTCTTATTACTGAAAATATGTCAACAGTAAATAAAAATTTCCAGATCATCTAAGTCCAAAAGCTCTAGTAGTTTTCCTGGTTGTTTCATCACAGTTGTTCATGGGTTTGTTTAGCCTCAGTCTGAGGTGAAGGAGTAGGACAATGAAGAGGGGAAAACATATCCCATTTGTGTTTGGCAAAGGAGCCACCAACCTACATCTTCAGTGCCTCTTAGTCGTTCTCAGAATGCATGAAAGTGGCCAAACATATAGTGAACATAAATATTTTACCTTGTACCAAATCTACATCCTCCTTGTTTGCTTCACTCCTTGTGTCTTCAAGTACTTAGTCTGCAAGATCTCTAGGCAAGGACTGTCCTCCTGCTCCATGGGCTATACCCAGCCCAGCGTGGTCCTCAGCCCTAGCCCTAACCTCTAGATCAACACCGTGCCACTGGGTGGTGGATGAGTTTGTGAGGGCTGCATAAAAAGCCTACAGGCAAAGTGAGGAGCAGGTAGTATTGGAGATGGGAGAGGTGAGAAGGGGTGTAAAAGGGGAAGGGACACAGAGAACAGAGGAAATGGATTGAAAAACGTAGGGAAAAGAGAGAGATACATTGGGCTTCCAATTCAGTGGGTTCTTTGTATCTCAATACTTCTCCCAAAAGCTGGGAAGAAGAGGCACCATGTTTGCAAGGACTGAACAGTAAGGAGGGAGATAAAGGAGTGGAAAAACAGAACAAAGAAAAATATGTTGGAAATGGGGCAGACAAAAAACAGGTATGTGTCACAAGATACCCAAGCATTTTATCTTTGCTGTCACTTGCCAAGTGACAATCTGAAATAACCAGAGGGTATTAATTAGATTAGCAGCAAGAATTCAGTGGGTGGAAAAGTGGGACAATCTGCTTATATTTTGCATGTCAGCAAGTATGACTTCTGTGCTAATTCAAGGCATCTGTTTTGCCAGTCCCGGGCGTTCCTTCAAGCTGACAGAAGAGTGCTTTGGGTGGAAACAGATATACTTAATTAGGAGCAACACCAATCTGCATTTTACTACTTACAGATCTCAATTAGAAGAGGGTTAAAAATGTGCTATGAGGTCCTGTATGAACAGGGCATCATGCCTGCAGAACCTCCCCTCTGGCAGGATGAAGTGAGGAGTGAAACATGGGGAGGTGTCTCTATTTATTTGATGTTTGGTGTCCTCAAGTAAGACTGTCAATTATCAAAGTTAGTCTTATGCTTTGATCATACTTTTTTTTGGTGTAGGGACTGTCTCTTTATTATGTACACAAATCCTTTAAAAAACTAAGGCCCTACCTTGTTGATACTACTATAATTCAATTTTTTTTTTATTAGTAGCTTTTTGTGCACAGGTTATTTTTATATAATGTGTCTGAAAAATGGAGTGAGTTCATGCAGTACTGGAGCAGGAGAAAGCAAGCCTCTGCTAATGAGCTTGAATGAGCACATCTTTTTAGGACGCCACTGCACAAGATTAAGATTGTATTATATGGTCTTACTGGCCTTTCTGTCTGTGCTTGTGGACATTCCTTCAGCAATCGCTCTGCCCAATTCCCTCTATGGAAAAACACTCCTTAAGGGTGTGCCTTGCCATCAGTAGAGGACTGTTTCAATACATTTGTTGTTTTTCCACTATACACAGTTATTAAAAAGGGTTCAGGTGCAGGACCCTACACCTGTATATGCCCACAGGGGATAAGGAAGAAAAAGAAAGATTTTCTCCTTTTCAGATGGGGTGATGCAGAAGCAGAAAGACTTTCCTAGATACAGGCTAATTACTGGAGCAGGGATTCATAATAGGATTGGGGAATGCCTCACTGCTGTGTTCTTTTTGTCCAGTGGGGGAAAAAACATCATTGAATGAATTAGTAATTGATTTCTATTAGGAATTGTTGGGGCAGGTGTTATTCGTTTAACTTATCCCAGCATAAGGGCTTACTGTGGACCTGAAAAATTTTGTTTCTGAGTGCTCACAGTCCTCGTGTGTTGATGTGGTGGGGTTTTTGTTTGTTTGTGATTTTTTAGTATGAAGTAGTCATCTCTGAAAATCAAGTCTTTAAAGTATCTCAGTGCAGGTATTCAAATCACAGGGTTTCCAGGTTCCCTGTTTTTCCTTAGTTTTCTTTGGTTCCTGAATGTTGTGGTTGGCTCAAAATCAACCCCCAGGTTTTCTTAAAGGCCATCCTACACTGCCTCAGTTAAGTTTTAACTAAAAATGCTGCTCACTGCAATACTTAGTGATCAACTAAGAACCACTCCCATCTCAGTTATGACTTACTGTTCTGAAATATCCAACAAAAATACTGTAAACTCAACAGATACTGCAAAACAGAACTATAACCCCTGCTGTTCTTCGCATTGGACTTATCAGAAGTTCAGTCCCTGCGTTACCAGTACAGAACCCAGTCAGCTTCTTTTAATAAGGTTTTTATTTTTTCCTTCCTTTGGTCCTTTAAATGGCAGGAAAGTACCTGGTTTTTGCATTATAGTGACTATTTAATACCAGTTCTTCACAACTGCATCTTTTCCCTTATTGTCTATATTGGGAGTATTTTGACTTGCTTTGCTTTTTGGGTCTTTGCTACTTCCTATACAGGGTGACTTTGACATCTGTTTTAATCTTTAGCATTTTATACTTTCAGATCTACAGTTACTTTTATCAGTTAAAGTTCCTTTGTTTGTTTCAGCCAAGTGTTGCACTCTGCCAAGGTAAAAAAATATAGAGAATAGAATTTTGGAAGCTAAGAAAAGCCCAGCTGTCCATATTATTTATGTAATACTCTACTTTTTCAGGATACACTTCACATACCAACTAGTCTTTCAAATACTTCTGTTTAAAAAAACTCCACATTGTTTTTTACTCTTCTTGCTCTGGTTATAATGATGGAGATATGACGGTGCTTGCACTAGGGAGTTTATATTCTAAGCCTGAGATAAGAAACGCCAGTGGGTCAGAGACGAAGAAAATCACAAGATGCCAGCAACGTAAAGATTGTGTTCTGCAGTAGGGTCTGCAGGTAAGGAAGATAAATGGAACTTTTGTGAATGAATGCTTTTTATTATTTATGCTTTTTCTTCATGCTGTATCCGAAAAAGCAGAATAGATAAGAGAAAGTTATCACCTTTCCAAGGGAATCAACACTCAGGAATGGATGGCTCCTCCATTTAAGCAAGTTGTTTTTTGCCTGTTGTTGATATATCACAGAAAGATTGAAAGGAATAGGTCTGTGCAGGTAGAACTGGGAGCAGAGTTTGGCTGCGAAGCCTTGATGACTGGTGAGGGTACACAGAAGGGCAAGGGCCTGTGTTGTATTTGCATAACTGACAGCTGAAAAAACCACTTTCAATTATAAACTAAAAAGTGCACAAGAAACACTGAGATAGTGATTCCTTTAATCCTACACTTTCAGTCACATGATGGCACAGGACCACACTTTGAGGCAATCTGATTTTCTTCCCATAGATTTAGGATTCTGCCACAATTCCCTAATTGCTGTGGAATGTTGATAATAACAAGCAGGGCATTATCACTCCATCTGGATTGTACAGTACTAGAATACTTTGCATTTCTTTAGTCTCATTTACCATGGGGAATTTAGATGTAACCTGACTGGTGAATTTACATGACTAATATTCCCTTTTTAGGAGGGCAGAAATTGAGATAAACACTGCTGGTATTTTTTTCCCTCCATGTTGTACAGACTAAGAAAGCCCGAGATTGGGACAGGGTCTTCAAATCCTTAAAGAGTTTAATTTAATACTTAAAGGGATTAATTTCTTTAACCCCTAAACAACATGTACAGCTTGCACAAAGATCTTCATTCTCACCTTCAGTGTCTTGGGCATACTCTGGGGAAATTCATAGTAGAAACTTCTTTAACGGTGTAACACAGAACAAATTTTCCTAGGCTTTCAAAATACATTACATTTTTAAGACATATGTAAGAATTTGTATGAATACTGAGAACATACATAACCTCCTATTCCTGAGACCTGCTTTGTGAATACGTTATCTGAGTGGTCAGTTTGTGGTTCTACCATTACTTTTTGGGTCTACTTCTGTAACACACAGAATTCACATGCTGCTTAGCTGATGGTTTTGACCACACTGTGAGACAGCAAAACATTTGAACCGAGGATTGTTTGAACCAAGTCAAACTTTTAATGCTATACCACACAGATTATTTCTAAATACCATTTGAGCAAAATATAGAAGGATCCTTACAACTAAATGCAGCATTTCAATTTTTCAGAACTAAGATTTGAGAAAGGTATTGGCTTTTCTGCTGACGGGTGGGATTTACAATTTAAGTGAAAGTGTGTCATGCTGACTACTTTTGAAGGCTTTATTATTTATATATATATTTTTTTCCATTCACAACAGAGAAATACATGGAATGCAGCAGAGTGGTATGGATGGTGATTACCAGACAGTGTCAGAGAAAGAACTGAACATATTAAAGACAAGAGAACCGTGTGTGCGTGTGCTGGTGTTGGCTGGGATAGAGTTAATTTTCTTCATCACAGCTCGTATGGGGCTGTGTTTTGGGTTTGTGCTGGAAACAGCGCTGATACCAGAGGGCTGGTTTCGTTACTGCGGAGCCGTGCTTACACAGAGCCAAGGCCTGTCCTGCTCCTCACCCCACCCCACCAGGAGCTGGGAGGGGACACAGCCGGGACAGCTGACCCCGACTGACCCCAGGGGGGTCCCAGCCCATATGGCGTCATGCTCAGCACATAGAGCTGGGGGAGAAGGACGAAGAGGGGGATGTTGGGAGCGATGGCGTTTGTCTTCCCAAGTCACCGTTAGGTGTGATGGAGCCCGGCTGTGCTGGGGATGGCTGAGCACCTGCCTGCCCCTGGCAAGGGCTGAAGGGATTCCTTGGTTTGCTTTGCCTGCCTGCACAGCTTTAGCTTTACCTATTAAACTGTCTTTATCTCAACCCACGAGCTTTCTCACTTTCACCCTTCTGATTCTCCCCCCCACCCCACCGGCGGGGAGTGGGCGAGCGGCTGCGTGGGGCTCAGTTGCTGACTGGGGTTAAACCACGACAGTCTGGCTTGAACTCTCTCCATGAAATGATCTTACCATGTAAAGGTGAAAGGCACGGGAAGCAAAATGACAGTCTCTCCCTTGCATACAAGTGTACAAACAACTACATACCCTGTGCTTAGGAGGAGAAAATTTTGTAATTACAGGGGTATTCTGTTTCCCTGTAGCACAGTTACCAGTACTTTCAATAGCACATTATACACTGTGACCCTAAAAGTGTGAAATCAGACTCACAAAGAAGTAGCTTTTTGTCTGAATTAGCTGGTGAGAGCTCAGGACCCTGGAGGTGCCTGTATTTTGTATCCCCCTCTCCCCTCCTTCTTATTCCAAAGGATGTGTGCTGGAATGACCAGCTCTTTTCCCACAGTCTATCAGCCAGCTGACGACTGCTACTGACCTTGACCAGACTGGAATGATTATTTATCCATGTAGCTGTGGGAGATAACGTTAGTCCAAGTTCTTGGCCATACTTCATCAGTTTCCAGGCTAATGCATGTAGGCATGATGAACCTATCACAGCTGTGGTTTAATGGGTATAAACAATTAAGTAATTATAAATCAATGAGCTTTGTAACTCTGGTATTATAATAATTACATTTTAAAAGGCACTACTTAGTTACAACTCAGGGATTATTTACAGGCAATAATTAAGGTCAAACTGACTTCCTCCTGTTACAGAGAGTATTTGTATGAGCAGCATGCCAAACATTAATTAATTTAAGGCAAGCCTAATTGCCTAGTGTACTGAAGTGTGTCATTATCCTAGAGAATATGGTCTTGGGTCTACAACTGGTTATATTTTAAAGAGAAAAGATGTCTTTTTTTTTTTTTTAAATAAAAATGCAAATTGTCTTAATGTGTTACTTTTCAGTTAGAATGGTATCATTTCCTTCAGGGTTTTTTCACTCAGCCCACAGGAAAGGGAATAAAGTAACAGGAAAAAGAGTATGGCACATTCCATGTATGAAGCAATCCTATGAAGAAAGAATAGATGGGAAAAATTAGTGCAATCGTTTTACAGGATTATTCCCTACAATATATTTCCCAGTGCTTTGTCTGGTCTAGTTTGCAAAGATGCAAATTATGTCGTTTTTATTGCTTCCCTTAGGGGAGATTATTCCAGTCTAATAACACTCACAGTTAGGAAATTTTACTGATGTTCAAACTGTTTTTCTTTACCTGACTTTACCCCATTGCTCCCAGTTGTAAACTCCCGCAGGCAATTCGGAATAGTTCCTCTCCTTCCTGGGTTTTCGGAGCCAAGCAATACACAAGTATTTCTTTTAATCTTTCATCGAAGTCTATATAAATTGATGGACGTTTGGGCCTTGGAGAGCCTCCAAGTTTGAACACAGCCTCTGATGACTGCCCTGTGTCCACATGTATGCCTGTGCATGGATACACTCGTGTGCAGAGACACGTGTACTCATCACTTGATTACCCCAGACAACGCCCCCACGGTACCCACTGACCGATGAAGCATTCTCTTGCAAATGGATTTCTTTTTCACTTAGAAGAAAAGTCACCTCCAAAGCTCATAGCCTTGAGGAAAAGTGAATTCATAGGGTCAGCACAGAGTCATAATGGTGGGAAGGGACCCCAGGAGATGTCTGGTGTGAGCCACATCACAGAGAAAGGCGAACTATGAATGCAGACCATGTTGTACAGGGCTTAGCCCAGTTGGGTGTCAAAAGCCCTCAAGGACACACGTTCTCCAACTTTCTTTGTGACCTATTTGAACAATCCATTTTCTCACTGAAATATTTTTTCCTTTATACCCAGACAGAAACTAATCTTGTACTTGGTAGTCTTCTGGGATCCACTGTACACTTCTCAGCAGAAACAGCAACTGTGAAAGGTGGCAGTATGAAAAGTGTCTCATGAGCTTTGAAAGGCAGCACAGACTCTCCAGTTTCAGGTCAGAAGAACATTGTCAAGTTACCTTCCCTCTCTGGGTTTTTCTTTCTTGTCTACTCTTAATTTGTTTAAATGATAAACCTGAAAAAAAAAAAATAGTCTTTGGAGTAACATCTTGAGAATGTATGCTTAAAATGCGCTTGTGTTAAAATCCTTTAGAATTTAGTTGTGAGAACCATTTCCTAAAATGTTGAAAAGTTTCTGCTGTTTGATGAAACACCTAATATTACATGATTGTTGGTAGTCACACTGTGCACCCCTTCTGCATTACCTGTATGAAAAGTGGCATCTTTCACAGGAAATACCCTTCCTCCTGGTTCGTGATGCCTACATCAGATCACCTGAGGGACATCTCCTAAGGGGATTCACTTTCAGACTCTGGTGGTACAACTAACTCTGTCACCATGCTTCACTCCTGCTCAGTGCTCCTCTCTTTAATCTGCACTGCTACTGCTGGACAGGCATCCAGCCTTCCCCCGCTCCACCTCGCTAGTGTAAACCTTCTCCTTTTTCATCTCCATTGGCACTGAATAATTCAGTCACCTACTGGTGCCTCTCCCTCAAATACATCAATATATCTCACAGTTCTGGCAGACTTGATTATCACCTTGGACTTGCACTCCTCCTAGATGGAGGTGTCACTGATAAAGATATAATACCTGTCATTTTTGCAACAGCAAGTGTCATGAACATTTTCTTTTTTTTTTTTTTTTTTTAGCTAATAAGCTCTAGTTCTTGCAGTCTTTTGAAGACCCCTGCTCCTTTTTGCTCTCTTCTATGTCACTTCCAGATGCCACATTTGTTGAAGTGCGGTTCCCAGTCCTAGGGTCAGTATTCCAGCTAAAGTCTTACACTAACACTGAAAACAGATATTTCATGTGTCTGACAGGCTGTGCTCTGCTTTACACATCCAAGGGTGACATTAGCCTTTCCCATTTTTTTGTTGTGGCTGCATAATATTTACTCAAGTGCAGCCTGCGCTCACATAGATCTCCTGCCTCCATGTACTCAAAACTATTTTCTGGACAGTCATTCCCCATTCTGTTTTTGTACAGTTGAACACATCTGTGTAAGTGTAGCATCTTCCGCTTGGCCCTGTTATTTTTATTTTTCTTCCAGTTTCTTGATATTTTTATTGATAACTACAACAGTCAGCACGGTTTTCTGAGGCTGTTGTCCATATTTTATTCAGAAGTGTTTATTAAAATGTAGTCGCAGTACTCCAAAAACCATCAGAACAACTTGATTAACACATGTCAGATGTAATTCTGTTTTGTAAAAGTCACAGTATTTGTAGTGGGGGAAAATAGTTTAGGAAGAGATATATGTGTAAAGGGAACAAAATAGAATGCCTGCTTTATAAATAGATGCAATGGAAAAATTACATGTCCTCGTGATATAAAGTTTCCAAAAAAAAAAGGATGAAATATTTCACATAAAGGATGCTTAAGAAGTCATTTCAAAAATGACAAAATGAAAGAGTTATGTTCCAAAGTGACTGCATTTGTTTTTCATTTAACAAAAAAATCGAGTTTACAGTAAGACTCTTTTGTAGAGATCTACAGATACATGTAGAACTTAAAATAATAACTGAGGAATACTGTAATATCCTTTAGCAGAAATATTTCAAAGGGGACAGGCTTTCCAAAATGCTTGGCTTCTTTTTAAGAACCAAAACAACTAGCAGCATTCTTAGAGACTTTTAGCACACATGGCTTTGAGCGCTTCTGAAAATTTGCCTATAGAGGTGGATGCCGAGCACTTGAAAAAAATTATCCTTGAGCTCTTTGGAAAATCTGGCTACATTTTAGACAAATGCCTGTTCTATGATCTCTTGCCCTTTGATATACCAAAGCTTCACATTGCTATTTGATGAACTGCTTGTTGACAGATATTTATCAGTTTTTAGCTGGCTTAAAAAAAAAATAAGGGGGGAGGGGAATCTTGGATTTTGTAGACATGTAGGTAAACTTTATATTTAGAGGGAAAGTCAAACAGCCAGCCAAGCAATCAATCAAATTTCTCAGTCCCTTGAGAGGACCTGGAGCGTACAGTCCAAGTGCAGGCCTGGAGAGTCTTTCTTGCACTCCAACCCTTAGTTACATCAAGGCTTCATGATTTTACTAATGTTATTGAGAAATGTTTGTACGTATTTTTCCACCACCAAATGGGGAGAAAATACAGCAACCGTTTATGCTGATACAGAGAATGATCAGCCAGTTGGGAAAGTACATTATGGGTAAGTACCATAATTAATCTCACTGCAGAATAAATTGTTACTAATAAAAGAAATAGTAAGAGTATGTATACTGAGATGTATTCAATATTTCATAAAGAGCTGCTTTTTAAATATCGCAGACAATTGCTATATTAATCTAAGTTTAGTGTAGCACCCATTTACTAAGGTTTCTGGATCGCATTCATGTTTTTCAGGAATACATTTTGACACAATACATCATTCCTATTTTCAGTCCTGCCAGTGCTAATGTTAACCTGGGAGTTCTTTTCCAGTTTCCCACCCTCTGAAGAGCATCTAAAGTCAACGCAAAGAACACACGTTCCTGGAAAACGCCTTGTGTATTTAATTGACAATTAAAATCTTGTCGTGGCTTTCCTGCATTTCTGAATGTAGACAAAATGCAATCTCATCCAAATCCGGACTGGATCAGCAGGAATATCTTGGCCAGCCTGAAAGTGTCTGAGATTAAGCTGTAAGGCTACCTGTTGAATTACACCCCCAACTGTTACATGGGCAGTGGTCAATGCCTGGCAGACTACCTGGAAGAACACTGTTGCATCCTTTTTCATCCATGTGTATAAAAATGGCCCAGATTTTTGAACATACGCCTCTCTTGCTGTATTCATGGATGTTAAATTTACAAGAGTAGTAATTATTTACGGCACTAGGTGGTTAAACTGTTCTTGTATCAACTACCAGTCCTATCCTGATTAATCAGTATTTAATTCAACATTCCATATCTCTGTTGACCTTTAAAAATATTTTTTGCTACCTATCAGACAATTGTATATAGTAGGAATTATTTTAGATCTTATTTGGATGATTAATTCTTTGTTTTTCAACTTGGTGGGAAGGGTAGACTTGTTGAATGCATTTATCAAAATTACATGAAAGTAGTTTCTGAGCAATAGAAGCAGCAGAACTGTGCCATGGGTGCAGTAATCTGGGCTTCATGATAGAAGAAGACATTAATTCTTCTTTTTAGAAGTTATTTGTTTACTTATTCCCCATAGCTTCTTTCCAAAGATTGTACAAGAGATGGTTAGCTATAGCAGCAAGGTAAAGATATGATTGCCTAATAGATATGGTTTAGGATGAGTTTTAATCTTTACTGAATCGTCTCACTAAATAGTGAATGATATGTAGCTGATGGAAGAGATACAGGAGAGAAAGAGCAGCTGGTGTTTTGACTGATTCTATGATATTGTAATTATGTTTCTAAACCCGTGCCAGGTGCTTTAACAACTCTAGCTAAGTTTTATTTTATGTGGATGTAAATAAATAAAGATTGTGGTTAATTTTCCTGTTTCCTGAAATAAGACTTTATAGGTGTCAGTGAAAACAATGTAATTGAGGCCTAGAAAAAATAGGAGACTTAATTATTGGAACTGTGCAACTAAAGTAATGGGGTGCTTGAGAGGTTGACTGGGTAGCTAGGGAGGATGTGATTTAGCAGGCCATTTATAGCTCATCAAAGGGTCTGTATTTGTCTTTTAATAAGGACATGAAAGCCAGAAAATGACCGAATATAGCCTTTGAATACTGATGCCATGAACACATGGTGCAGAGAATGATTGGGGCTAGCATGGGTGCATGTTGTATGGGTAAGTCATGAATCAATTGAAAATAAGTTGCAGATTGATGACAGAAGCTAAGCAGTAGGAAATGGCAGAATGTAAAAGGGAACAGATTAGATGTAAATAAAAGAGGGGGAGAGAAGGGATTTGCACACAAATTTTTTGACTCAGCTGCTGGAAAGCTTGACCGGCATCATGCTCCATTACTTACTGTGCCACGTCCGTAAAGAGAACCTGAGCAACAAATGTGGTCTGGATTTAAACATGTGGTTAAAGGCGACTCGGTGAGTGAGGGTTCCTGACTGGGGGGAGAGCAAGACTCCTGACAGGGATGCAGGGTTAGTGCAGGCACAGTCAAACCTGGAATAGCATCCAGGGGCCCTGGAGAGTCAGTGGGAGTGGGGCACAGAGGGGGAGAAAGGATTTGCAGCTGACAACGGCACACATATCAATTGTAGAAAATATTTATTATTATATTCTTAAGAGTTTAACTTGATTTAAATTCAGATGTTTATTTTAGTGCAACATAAATCAGATAACACTAACGATAATATGGTATTACCAGCTCCCAAATAACTGTATTTATCACTGACTGCAATTGTCTCCACTGAAAGCATAAAAGTAAGTGGGAAGGAAGCAATCTTGTTCAATCCACAATGGAAAAGACTTGATATTTTTGTTAAATGCAGTTATATTTTCTATTTCACAAAATATTTTTTCATAGAATCATAGAGTGGTTTGGGCTGGAAGGGACCTTAAAGACCATCTAGTTCCAACCCCCCTGCCATGGGCAGGGACACCTTCCCCTAGCCCATGTTGCCCGAAGTCCCATTCAATATATCATTTTAAACCAAGTACAAATTTTTGTATTTAAACCAAGAAATACAACTTCTTTTTTTTTGTATTTGTTGGTTTAAAATGTCCTGTAAAGCCATATGAAATTATAACAGATCTCATAATTTTCCCTTTAAGTCTCTATGATGATGATTATTGTGCAATTTGCATTTCAACATACAGTTATGCTTTCTGGACTCCAGCCCTGCTGAAGCACAATCAACTTCAGGATAAACAGCAAAGAGAGGATATAATTATATGTACTCAGAGGAGATGAAAATTAAAACTGTTTTCCAGTTTATAGATGTTAAATGGGTTTGAGTCAATTAGCAAAATTATCTTTCACCATAGGTTAGAGCAATTAATTTATTGAGGTGAGGAGTGGTCACCTAGTGCAACTTCTTCAGCAGCTGTGCTTCTTTCAGTGATAGTCAGACATCTTAAATCTTTCCTCTGCTGCAGAACCCAGCAGCGGAAACTGGTCCTTGCCAAAATCTATAAAGCTGATGCCTTATTCTCCTCTAAATCCCTTCTCAAAACCCTTTTCTGCTGTGATGCTTGCGAACCGCTCCCATCGGTTAGGCAAGTAGTGAGCTGTAGTGAAGTCTGTTTGTTTTACAGTTATTCAGTCTTTCCAATCCACTCCCACCTTGCGGTTTATCTGTTCCATCCGTCACTTTTATCCTGGCTGATAAAAATGCTGTTAGATCTCTGATGCAGGAACTCTTTCTTATTATTGTTTGCAAGACACCTAACTAAATTAAATCCTTTCACTTGGGGTTTCTAGGTGCAACTATAATACAAATAGTAAATAATAACCCTGTAAGATTAGAATTATCTCTAACCCAAAAATCTGAAAATTACTTCAGTGGTGGGTGATTTGCAGTGCACTGGAGGAACTAAGCAGCAGAGAAGGCACCGGGGTGCCACAACAGAATCTTGTCACCAGACAAATCCTGTCCAGTAATATGAAGGAGCACTAATAGATTTGGGGAACTGTGCAGGTGTAAACCTACACAGCTTGCTCTCAAAACATCATCCAGACTAGAAAGTTAGAACAAAAAGTATTTCCATTGTAAGATGGTTTTTAGTCCAGAGCAAATTAATTTCTCCACACTTAGATCTGATTTATCGGTTGTTACTACCCTCTGTCTGACCACCAGTACAAAAAGCTTCCCACATTAATGGAGTTAGGAACCAAATGTAACCTAGGAGTCCTCGTGTCTGAACCACAGTAACATATCTTGTCCTGCAGCGACAAGTGTTTCATCACAGAAGTGAAGATCCATAGTTAAACCTTACAGGAGAGGTTACGGGTGAAAGTCCTGGGTCATAACCTCATTGTGACTTGGCTTTTAGCATGTCACCTTGGCTGTGGTATCGATAATTGGGTCAAAACCAGCAATAAAAAAGAATACACATGCATCACTAAGCCAGGAGGAGAACACGATGTCTTTGGAGCCCTCTGTGTAACTGGTCATACCTGTTCTAAAATGAGTACACTCTCTGAGATGCATTAAAGGGAACTGACCTTACCTTAGTGTCTAATCATAATAAATGACAGGCTGGGTTAATTATAACTTGGTAATTCTTTAGTTAAACTTTGTACTAAGATTCATTTGCAGTGTATTCTTTCATGCAGAACATAAAAGATGTAATTGTGTGCAGAGTGGGCGTGGTGTTTCCCTAGGTCAGGTGAGGAATGATTTGTTCATATACTTGCCCTGTATGAAAAATCCATGCATGCTGTATATGAATATCCCGGTTTATAGGACTGTTTCTACTAGTTCTTTGCACATTTGTGAGGACACTCACTTTCTTAATGCTTGGGGGTCATTCTTCTTCCTAGCCTGATATAAGGTAGCAAGATAAAGTTGTGTTTGCACAGCGCAGCAACTCCTTAATAAAACCTTCCAGACCCAGTCTAGATGTTCATCCTTCCCCACTCCATACATCAGTATTTCTAAATTAGCTGGCCTGATTACTTCATCTTGTAGTCTTGTAGGACTTGTTTATAAGTCAGGGCCCAGACTTTGCTTCCAGGCTGTTGATTAGCCATGTCAGGGATGAAATAAAGTGATTTGTACTGAACCTTTTTTCACTCAGCTGACTGAAGCTGGTCTTCTGCCTTCAAGAAATCTGTTATAGAGAGTACCTCACTGGATCACTTTTTTGAACCAAAACATACGTGCAGCTTTTGTATGTGCTTCACATGTATGGTTGTTTGGTTGTTGCACCAAGGACTTTGTGTGAATTAACAGAGGCGCTGGGCATGTGAAATGAGACGTGGGCAGGTAAAAGTAGAAGTCACTTTGGAAAACATCAGTATCATTTTTACAGAATAATGCAGTATCCTGAGAAAGGGGGAATACTAGCTAGTCCTCAAGGGTTTTGCTTATTCTTCTGCAAAATAAGATTCTTCTTTTTATTTAACTCCCCCCTGCAAAAAAAACCAAAACACAATCAAGCTCCCCCCCCACCCCCCCAAAAAAAAAAAAAAAGTCCCCACAACAACCCTCTAAAAGATTCTGAACCTGACTTCCTTGGATTGCTGTCATCAAAAACAACAAGATCCTGTTGAGATTGAGATAATTCAGTGTCAAAATTGTAGCTCATTCCCAGCCAGGCATGAAAGACTTCTTCCAGCAGATTGCTCCTCACAGCTGCTGCTCTTTCTGCTAAAACCGGCTCTTCTATTTGTTCTCTCTTCCTACAGCTCTCACAGATTTTTTGATCTGGAAGCCCCTGGTTGTTCCCTACCTCAAGAACTGGTGACAAACCAGTACCATCTCCCTGTGCTTATTCTGGATTTTTTAGAATAACATGACTCTCCCAGTGCATGAAGGAGGGAGGATGAACGAGCTGAGTCAACATCAACACAAAGGTTAAGAATGAAAGCCAAAACTAATCGCTTCAATCGCTGCTGGCTGATGTTTGTTAGTAGTATCTGGGCCAGTACAGGTGAAGAAAAAAAGACCAACAAAAGCCTAAACTCCATTGAACTAGTAGCTTCAGAAGTTTCCATAGAGAGGGAAAAGGAAGAAAAGTAATTACCTTTGCTCCAGGGGATCAGGAATGATGTGCTAGCTGCACCACATACACAGAAACAAACTGTAAAAGTCATCTCTGACCATCCTGTGGAAGACTGGAACCACACTTTTCAAAGCTGCTAATCAGCCACTTTAATTAGTGTTAAACTTACTCGCCCTCAAGGCAACTTTCTTTATTAGTAACACTTCTCTGCAAGTATTTTGAGTTCACAGGCACTTACTCTGCTCTTTGGGGATCTCTGCACTGAGGTCTCATTATCTCAGAAGGGTCCAGGCTGTTTGGCTGCACCACAGAGAAATGCAAGCAATTACAGAGGGAAGAAACTTGTTCTTCCAGCAAGGGGAAAATGGATGGACTGCCACAGGGTGCTCACTCTTTCATGAGACAGCCACTGGTTTTTCTGTTATCAGCCATATTTAGAAAGTAAATGTTTTTCTAAGCTCTGCTATTTTTCTGCCCTTTAGATACTCTTATTCTAAGTCCTTTGTCCTGTATTTTTTTCTAATGTTTTCTTTTTTTGTGTGTGTCTTGATGTCCCCTTGATATCTTTAAGTTTTTGTCATGTTTGACTTTTTCAATAAGTTTCCTTTTTAATTTCCTTTCTTTCCTTTATTATCTTCTGCATATTCCTCCCCCTCTTCCCCAATATTATATTTATTTATTAACTGCACTTAAACAGTCTCAATTGAGCATGAGATCCTATTATGTTGATCACAATCTACAAAGCATAGCAGAAAGGAATTTTATCCTTTCACAGATAAGGAAAACATGGCTCTGGCCAGTCAGTCACTTGACCTAACCCGTGTGTGGAAGCCAGATGCTTCCAGGCTTGAGACCGTATAGAATAGAATAGAACAGAATAGAATAGAATAGAATCATTCAGGTGGAAGGGACCTACAACGATCATCTAGTCCAACTGCCTGACCATTTTAGGGCTGACCAAAAGTTAAAGCATGTTATTTAAGAGCATTGTCCAAATGCCTCTTAAACACTGACAGGCTTGGGGCATTGACCAGCTCTCCAGGAAGCCCGTTCCAGTGTTTGACTGCCCTCTTGGTAAAGAAATGCTTCCTAATGTCAGGTCAGGGTTTATCTCCCCTGACGCAGCTTTGAACCATTCCCATAGGTCCTGTCCCTGGATCCCAGCAGGATCAGCACCTCCCTCTCCATGTCCCCTCCTCAGGAAGTCATAGAGAGCCATGAGGTCACCCCTCAGCATCCTTTTCTCCAAACTAGACAAACCCAAAGTCCCCAGCTGCTCCCCATAGGACATGCCTTCCAGCCCTGTCACCAGCTTTGTTACCTTCCTCTGGACACATTCAAGGACTTTCACATCCTTCTTAAATTGTGGGGCCCAGCACTGCACACAGTACTCCAGGTGAGGCCACACCAAGGCTGAATACAGTGGGACAATCCCCTCTCTTGACCAGCTGGTTCCGCTGTGTTTGATGCTCCCTGGGATGTGGTTTGCCCTCTTGACTGCCAGAGCACACTGCTGCCTCCTATTGAGCTGCTGCTGACCAGCTCTCCCAGATCCTCTCCTGCAGGGCTGCTCTCCAGCCACTCCTCTCCCAGTTTATACTTGTGACTGCGGTTACTCCATCCTAGGAGAAGAATCTGTCATTTGGACTTCATAAATTTCATGCCCAGTTCTCCAGTCTATCTAGATCCCTCTGCAAGGCCTCTTGTCCCTCAAGAGAGTCAACAGCACCTCCCAGTTTGGTCTTGTAATGGTGCATTCAACTCCTGCATCCAGATTATTGGTAAATATATTGAAGAGAACCGGCCCTAGGACTGAGCCCTGGGGAACACCGCTGGTGACCAGCCAGATGTAACCCCATTCACCACAACCCTTCGAGCCCTGCCCTCCAGACAGTTCCTCACCCAGCACACAGTGTACCTGCTCATCTCACAGACGGACAACTTGTCCAGAAGGATGCTGTGAGGGACAGTATCAAAACCTTATCAAAATCTAGAAAAACTGGAGTTTTCATGAGTCTACTGATACAAGGCTATCAGTCATATCCTTTTTTTTTTTTTCTTTTTTTTTAACACACATTTCCTTCTCTGTGCTCTCTCTTTTCTCTTTTGTTTTGTACTTTTCCAGAGAGAACAGTTTATTCTCTATGGTTACCAACCCTTGTCCAGTTTGCTGAGTGGATATCTTTTCACCCAAATCAGTGGCAATGATCTCAGGTTACAGGATGTTTCATCAACTACAGAACACCTGTATTGCATAACTCAAGTGAGTTGAACAGTACACCCATCTTGAAATAACACTAGGCACACAAGTTAATTGCATAGTTACTGTGGGAAAAAAAAAAAAAAACAACAACATAAAAATTAATTATTTGGTGGTAACTATTAAGTGACTCTATCAGCAATGGCAGTAACCTGCTTGTTTAACTTAAGATAACACTTTCAGTGCTTGCGATTTTCCAGTAATCATTTAATTGACTGGTGTGCAAACAAAATGACATTTTGGAAAAATGCTTGCACATAAAATCCCAAGCTAACTCAGCAAGAAAAGGTTGCTCCTACTATCTCCATAAGCATTACTGACAACAGTTACCACAGCTTATTCAAAAATAAATGGGGAAAAGTAAAGTAAGAACTTTCATTGAATTCCACCCATGTTCTGCTGCAGGGCAATGGGGAAAGATGCACAACTGGGGGAGAAGGAGGAAGAGGTACTTGATTGGCATGTATAAATGAAGATCAAATAGTCTTTTTGGTTTTGTTGTCCTCCTCTGCAGTAAATGATTTGGGTGAGGGAAGGTTGTTTGGGTTACATGGTGAAACATATGCTTAGGTCTACTGTATTTACAAAGGAAAAGGACCAGTGTCCTGTCACTTCGAGTTATTACTACGTCTAACTCTCCAAACCTAAACTTCTTATTTGAGAGCAAGATAGAATCAGCTTCTATTAATGGGAGTGGAAATTAGACTCCAAGTTTTTAACATGGAAATGAATATTTGGATGTTAAAAGAGAAAACTGAACTTTAGACTTTCTAAATATTAGAAGAAGAACCATTTTTTGGTCAATTTTCTTGAAAGCAGTTTTGAATCAATAGATTTTTCCAATGGATTTTAGCACCCATGCTTGCACGTGGACAGAAGGAACCTCAGTCGATCTACATAAGGATCAACATCAAAATAAAGCAGGAATGAATAAGAGGTTATGTATTCAAGTCTTTAAGTGGATACTCCTATTCTAAGATAAAAACTTATCAGAGTTAAGCCACTTCTTTAGACTAGAAGGCTCCACCAGTTACAGTGATGCTGTTACATGGGTACAACAAACGCCCTTCCTCTGATACAACACACGCAAAGGCCCTTTTTCTGCTTTTCTTTCATTTGAGCTTAACCCCTTTCTAGTCAGAACAATGTAGTATTTAACACAGTAACATTATCTTATTCACAAAGGCACGGTATATCTCTGTTACTGTAGAAATCGCATTTACTCATTTCTATATGTCAGCATTTGAACCGGGCCTGTTATCGTTTTTCCTGGGTGTCTGGAAAATTGGAATGCAGTGTCTTGAGTGCTAACACATTACAAAGATCTTGCAGAAATAGTACCTACTAGAAGTTCACAGCAGCTGTTCTGTCTGTATTTCGTTAAGGTACTTCATTATTAATGGAAATTCTAAGGGAGTTATTATCCCATAGTAACACATAACAAGAGATTTCAATCTATCATTGAGTCATAATAGCTACTGGCATGGTGCTTTTTTTCAGCAGTAACTGGTTGGAGAGCAACCTTTGGACATGTTCCTGCAGCAACACCCACTCTTCTAGGGAAAAGGATTATCAATGCAAATTACAGGGGTGTGTTTATTAAAGGTTACTAATTTGAAAAATGAAAAATTTGCCAAGATGAATGATTGGTAAAAGCATCTATCATCCATTTCAGGACCAAAAGAAGATTATAAGAATCATGGAAAGCAAAAGATGTTTTGTTAAAAGGGAGGCCTGGAAGCTGTAATTGCTCAATTCTTTAGATTTGTTCCAAAGCACCTATTCAAGCCTGCATTTCAAACATCAAGGACTATTCTCAAGCATCTTAAGTATTTCTATTAGAGGTATCTAATCCACAGGTTTTTCCCTTGTCATCTAAATTTCGCCTAGAATTGTGTACAGTCACCAAAAGCCTCAAGTAACCAAGCAACCACATCAAACCTAAACCTTTTCAGGAACCAGAGCCTTGATATATCTTTGGAGGGTGTGAGCACATCTGGCTCAGGCTCTGAATAAAATATTTTTCACAGCTAAGTGACCTAGAAAAGTAGCTTTTTATGTCTCATGCTATATAAATGACACTCATTCAAAAATCTCCAATACACTTGAACTCCTTCTGCTGAAGGGTCTTCATATCTGCGTCTTCCATGATGGAAGCTTTGCTGAGTGACCGTATTTTAACTTCCTTCTGCTGACTCATCTTTCTCTAGTTCAAGCTAAAAAAGAGTGGGACAGAGATTCAAGCATAGATCTATAAATTAAACATAGATCAGAATTCAAGACTCCCCTTCCCCACGTGAATGATCTGTTCATTGCTTGAGGACTCGTAGGTGCCCACTGCTGTCTCTTTCTGAGCCAGTGAATAGTTTCACAGCATCTTCAGCAAGAAGGAATGAGAATACTCCCTCCAAATTTAGAATAACTGAAGTTTTAGCTCTCTTCATGGAGATGGGAGAAACTTGGTTGCAAGTCCTCATTACGAAAAGGTACCAGGTTTTCCTCATTCTGAATGAGACCATTAACTGCCTGAGTACAATTTGAAAGAGCTGCTACTTCCTTCTCCTCAGGAATAAATTAATAATCCTGCTTACATTTTTCTCAAAGACAGTACTTAGACATCCATCTTGAGGGATGCATTCCAGGCTGAGATTTCTCAAACAGGAGGAGGCTGCTCTCTGCTGTGTTCAAAGATACGGCTTAAGATTAAAGACCTACTCTTCATGTTGTTTGCTGCTGGTTGCTTATTTTACCTCACATACAGCTTGTATTTTAAAAATGTAAATCTTATTATACCTTTGAATAGAAATGCTTGTACAGGGAAGTCCATTACAAGTATCAGAAATCTACCTCCATTTTTTGGATGACACTTTCAAGCTGTTACTGCTTGAAAGATGCATAAGGAAGTACAAAGCCTTTACAGAGCTTACGTGTATCATAGATGAGTCAAAGTCCTGATATTACTTCTCTGAACAGGAATTGATATTTACCCAACTAGGAAATCCACCTTTATCCTCTATGAACTCGACCATGGAAGTCATAGTTTGGGCAAGGATTCACTTGAAGCTGAACTTACCAAATAGGATATTTCAGATAGTCACAAGGGACTGTTTGGGCTAAAGAAGCTCTTTCCCAACCACATCTACAAATCCTGAGAAAGTGTTGTACCCTCTGCTCCTGAAATGATTGTCCTATGCTCAGCCCTTAACAGAGAGCTAGCAAGAGTTCTGCAAGGAAAGCTTCAGTTGCTTACACTATTCTCCATCCTTTTGACATTTTAGTCTTTCTACCCAATGTAAAGAGCATAGAAGACCGTGAGAATTTCCTCTACAGACATGAGTTATATTGAACAGTGCAATTTCAGTGCACAGCTGACAAGGTGAGGAAATACAACTCATGAAACTATCCTGACTTTAACCTCTCCTGGCTAACAGCATTTCCGTGATCCCTGCTGTACTTCGGCTGTCTGACTTTTGTTCATTTCTTTGAAAACAAGTTTCTTCTCTTATTTGCAGAATTTGAGCTCTCTTATTTGCAGAATTTGAGCTCTCTCATTTCTGACATCTGTCACAGGTGACATCTGTAGCACCAGTCTAAGTCTGGCCACTTAAGCTATTTAATTTTGTCATCTTCATGACACTTCTCCTAAGCTCTTCGTGGCTGCTTTTCTCTAACATTTTTATGATTATCATTATTATGATTATTTTTATGTTACATTCCCTACTGTATTACTTTGAATTTCTGGGATTTTAACACGCATTCCCTATGGCTTTTAGCTTTCTCCTTCCTGTATTCCTTTGCACTGTATTCCTTTGTTCTGGAATCCTGTGCTCATTCCTTGTGCTCATGATGGAAACTTTTTACTGCATATGAATATTCTGTTGTACTTCTTTCATCCTGAAGCAGTTCTCATGTATGGACACTTCTTCTGTGGGGAAATATTTGTAAAACAATCCCCTGTGTTGTTAGGATCGATTTTTAATACGATATGAGGAAAAAAAAAATCAAGGAGCTGTAAGGCAGCTAGGAACATTGCAGAGATTTATTTACAGAGCGTTGGAGGATTTCTGGAGGTGAAGCTATGAATGGCCTGTCATTGATAATAAAGGAAGTAAGCAAAGTAGGTTTGGGAATTATTTTTTTTTTTCAGATGGTAAGCCTCCTGATGAATTTCTTCATAGAGATTTCTGCATAGATTTCCACATACACAGAAACATGATTAGGGAAAGCTCATAACTTGGGTAATGCTGTTGTATGGCATAATGCCACAACTTCGGTCTCAGTGTTGCAGCCTGGGAACTTTTATCAAGTCAGAGTTGAACATATATATTATGGAGAGACGTTAAACTTAAATACAGCTGGGATGACTGTCTCCCATCTTTTGTCTCCCTGTGGGAACAGCTTGCAATGTATTGTCATTTCATTTTATTTGGTAATTTCGGGTTACACTAAGTTATCTAAGTTATTGTCTACTTGATCAGCCATTGTTCTTTTTCTGTTCTATTTAGAATTAGTTCCTCATCTTCAGTATGTGATAGATTCCTCCTGAATTTTGGAAATGTTAAAACCAAAACTGTGTTGTATTAATTACTTAAAATGTCTAGACCTTCCCTTTCAAATATAGCAGTCTTCCTTATTGAGGACTAGAAATTTCAAACAGGAATACATCTTAACGTAGGTTAGCAGATGACTTTTTTATTAATAATACTGGACTAACTATTCAGGCTACTAGGATTGCGCTGTTTTAATCATAGTTAAAGATAGGAAGACATAGTACTGTTTTCTAGTAGAGTGAAAGTGTTTTATTAGTGCTTCAACTGCAGCAGACAGTGGTCATCACCCTATTTGTTTAACTGTGCTTATCTACTAATGTTGCTACCATTGCTACTAAATGCTTTCTTATTTAGGTGTCTGAGGCCTTAATTATATTCTCTCTCCTTGCCTTTACTACAATTAAATAATTTGTTATCATAATGTTTGCCCTTCCCTCCGCTGAAACATTATTCCCCTCTTATGCAGTGGCTTGAGGCTTGATAGACTGAGCTGTCACTGAAATGCTATTGAATGGGTTCTCCTCCCTCTATTGCTTTTCAGAAACAGCAGCTGCCCTCTTCCTACTCCTACACATCTCTCTGTATCCCCATTTGTTTTAACCATGGCAAGCAAGCATGACAGTAGCCTTGGGTTTTGGTTTTTGTGGTTTGTGTTTTTTGTTTTTTTTTTTTTTTCTTTTTTTCTGGAAACTGGACTTTTGGGTTCATCCAAATTGAGTAAAAAATAAATAACCTTTCAGACACCTCTACAGCACCCCAGCTGTAAGCCTCTAAGCGTGTTTACATGGAGGAATTATCAGGTTACAAGTGTGAGAAATTCTTTACTTTGGCAATGGGATTCTCCTAATAAAAATGTAAAGCATGCAACTGGATTTAAAATGGAAGTCAGGGACCTCCAGCTCTGACTAAGTATTAATCTGTCCAGAAACATTTAAGTGCCTTGATTTTCAATTGCTAATGTACTTTCTCTTGAGGCCCTTCTGCTAAACTTCTATGTGGACACTCCTTTATTTGTATACAAGCTGAAAAAATTACCTGCATTGTGACATGTCATTTGCTTTGGCTATGTTTTTTACAGGTGTAGTCCTGAACCCTTGTTTTTGTGGCGCATGTGATATTTCAGAAGTTACCATAACCTGAAGATGAGGGCAATAAATAAAACAATGACCCAAGATGATGGGGTAGTTTGATTTTGAATATGTGACACAAGTCATGAAAGGAGTAATTTTTTATTGTATGAACTAAGTTACAGGGGGAGTAATTTTTTATTGTATGAACTAAGTTGCAGGGACTGTTAAGTTAAACTTAAAATAACCCTTTTAAAAGTTGTTGAGGATAATGAATTAGCCAGGAGGAGTTAGAGCCTGCTGCTGTCAACTAAAGTGCTTGGGGACTTGAGATAGAAGTGAACGATAAGAAGCAGCTTTCATGCATTCAAATAAATTACATGTTGGGCTTGGCTTAATCTTGGCATCAGAATGATCTCTGGGGTTTTCCCTACATTATCTTAGTCTATGATTATGCAAATATCCTTTTAATGTAGCGACTGCTTAACAGGAAATTAGTCTCATACTTGCTTATATGCTCTTGCAACCAACAAACATTTGCTTGCAAAATCCTCGTGTGTCTGAGGCACAAAAGGCACATTAACCCTTTAAGGTCCAAAATGTTGCAAACATGCAAATAAGAGGACATGCTCGGATATGTCAGGGATGTAGCAAATGAATCAGGGAAGAGATAGGTTTCCTAACACAAAAATATTTCTGGGTTTGAAAGTTCAACCAGAACGCAAATGGTATTAAGTTTACATTTGGTTTCAAAGATCGCAAGGAAAACAGGGGAAGGGAGAAAAATCTTACAGAAAAGTAGGATTAAAACTGAATAAAACACGGAAACGAGACAAAGCATAAAGACAAAAGAAATTAAACATTAGTGTTAAATGCACAGCAACCTGCTGAGCCCAGGTAGTCTGCCATCACCATGCACACGTATAGACGTACTTCAATGTACTGCAGTGGTGTTGTTTTCAGGAACTGCACCCAAATGGGGACTGTGAGGGGAACCCGCTTTGTCTGGAGAACAGGAACTTTAGAATGGGAATCAGATGTCTCATCTGGAAAGCCAGATGGCTGGTATCCTTTGGGAGGGGTGGACTTGAAGTCACAAAAATTGTGTGGTGTTAGTTGTGGGTACATCTCTGAGTAAGCAGGAAAGCTCAGTTCTTGATTTCTTGTTTTTGTAAATCTCTGCTAGGTGAAATTGTCTTGAGTAACCTTATTTCTTAGACTAAGGGTTTCTAGTATAAGAGGTCATGTTTCTTTTTAGGAAAAAAGTACCAGTTAAGCATTTGATATTAATCTGGGCTACACTAGTGATAAATTGGGAGCTAGTACTCGATGTGTGTGTGTGTGTCCGTCCCCCACCCCGTTTTTTAACACCCCTGATTGAAACACAGAGAGCTAAATCCTCAGAGTTACGGGGGAGCCTGATGAAATTAAGCACCTAACTTTCCAATGGGATTGAGGGTAGTATCTGATTCATTCAAGCTCTTTTGAAACTCCCATCAAAGTGAACTGTTCAAGGCATGACCTTAAGGTAACACTTGAATCAGCCACAAAATCTAGACTTCCAGCTCTTTGCTTCAAATGTAAGACCTATTCTTTCTTCTATATCCAGTGTATTCTGTTTGTAATTATCAGAAATTACCATTAGAGAATTTGGAGCTAATCTAGGGCTCATTAAAGAGCAAGAATTTATACTTGACTATTTGAATAAATTCTTGTTGATCTGGTTTCTGGAGATTAAACTCTGTAATTTTATCTGTCATAGATGGGAGAAACTTGCTAGTACAATAGCACAGTAGAGTAAAAAACCCAACACACACTCGTAAGTACAGCGAGAGTGGGTGTTTGCAAATGCTATCCAGGCAACATGAATTTTCATGATTCCCCATTAAATCCCATCTAGTCAAACATGCTCAGTCCATTTTTGGCATTGAGCACTAGCCAGTCACTATTTTTTTCTGACTGCTGTAGCAAAATCTAGCAGATGAGAGATTAAGTCTGAAGACATATAGAAAAAAATTAAAATTTACTATTTGGAATTTATTTTGTTTTCAATAGATTAAAATCCTAAGAAATAGACAACTGTTGTGGTTCCCCTAAAGGTTTCACCTCCAAATAATTTTGCAATGGTGCACTTGCTATGCTGAACCACTAGCACTCAAACTGAGCAGAAACAGGTCTCTGTGCTAATGATGTCAGCCAAAAAATAGTGAGATTTTATTTGCCATCTGATTTATGTAGTGAATCCTTGGGTAATACCAGGATAAATGCCTGAGAGCTCTTTTTCAGACTCAGGGACTTAGAAATTTTCTCTTTTAAAAATCGTATCAGGTAGCACTCTTCTGGAGTAACATTAAGCTTTTGACATTAAGTTGACTTAAAATTAAACCAAACTTACAGATTCACTGACTTCTATGAAAGCTTTGATTAGCTGGTAGCAAAGCACAATCACAGGCACCTCTATATTCTGTTACAGAAGTCGATCTCAGCTCAGAGGGCTGTCCTTGGACATAACCTAGGTCTGTAAAGCACAACTTTTATTTCATTTTATATGTAGGGAAAGTAAGTAAAAACAAAGCCTGCAAGGGTTTACCTCCCCTTACAACAAAAGGGAACTACAAAGTGGCTTCAAAAATGAAGCATTCTCCCAGTTTCTTTATTGCTTATGAATCTGTAGAGTACATGACTGATAACTCCCTTCAACAGGGATACCTTAACTCATATCAGCTCAGAGGTTTTTTGACCTTAATTTTGAAATTAAGCAGCATTAATATCAAACTACACATTTTCTTCTGTTCCTTGATACAGAATCCCTCTAAAGTGCTCCAGGTTTCTTTTGCCAATTTGTCATCCTCTGTACAACGGCAAAATATTGTTACAGAAATATTTGCAAAAAGTCTGGCAAAAAATAATTTAGAGGAAGGCTACTGGTTTATTTGTACTTTTCCGCTATTCAGTGGGCTTTTTCAGATGTTAATTTTTAAATTACGATTCCAGAGTTAAAGGAAATAGGATGCCAGTTGTTCTGCGGTGTAGATGCTGTGTTCTGCAGTTTTATTTCCTTCTTGGAAAGCAAGTAGGATGTCTGCTAGGGAACTACTTTTATTGGGAAACACTAGAACTTAATTAGTTTTTTGGATGACCCACTTGAAATGGGAATTATGTCATTTTTACATAAGCCTATCTGGTGATACTAAACCTAGATAATCGGCTTCGATGGAGATCAAGTCTTTGCTGTACACATAAAAATATCTAGCTGGCTTATTAGCCTACAATTCACATCAGAAAATGATCTAGACTGAGAAATGATGGGAGTTGAGAAGCTTTAAATCCTATAGGAATTTTTCATATTTTTGTTCTACATAATTGGAGCTGAACTTTAAGAGCTTTCTGAACACTTTGGGAAACCGTAATCATTTCACAGGTTTATGAAGCCACCTAAGCTGTGAAGTCATTGATTTCTTTGTTGAGAGTTCACACACAAACAGATGTAAGAAGAGTGTATTTAGCTCATTTCCATACCACTGAATGGGACTCTGAGCATCCTGGCATTCTATATGAAAGAACTTTATACTACTATAGAAATTTGATATTTCACACAGATTTTAGAAAGGTCAGAGTGGCAAATTGTAGCTGGATAAGTGAACATTTGCAATTAACATGACCTGAGAAGAATATATTTCACAAAAAATACCTTTCCTTGTGAGTGTTCTTTTGTAGTTTGTCACTATACATGCAGAACAAAACAACACCTAGTGTAAAATCTTCTTAATCCTTACAAAACATCAGTATTATAGAATGATACAATTACGGCCTATTCTGAGAGCATCATCAGAATACCACAGGAATTTACTTTTTGCAGAATCTAGCAGTTTGAATAAAGAATTAAAGGTCACAATCAATAGATGGCAACTAGATTCGAAGACTAAGTAGTATTTTCATTAGCATGCCCATAGGGAAGACAAGCTAAGGGAAATACTATCTTCTGTCCCTTCATGTCAGCTGCACCTCTGAAGTCTTGAAAATACTTAGAGATGTGTTTTGTGCTTAAGTGGAGTACAGGATTATGCAGCCTGTCCAAAGTCACTCTCTGATCTAAAAAATAACATTTTTCATCAAAGTTCTTACTGCAATCCACATACACTCACAAGATGTGGAGTCACTGTCAAATATTTGTCACTGACAAACAAGTGCCTAATAATGAAAAAATGATGAATAAACATATAGTCAACAACCTGCAGTAACTTAGTGATAACCACTATTCCACATTAATAATGATGGTCACCCTCCCCCTAAGGTTTAAAGGTTGCACACTGCGGGTACAGCATTACGTAGTCAGGAAGGACAAACGTGCCTACGGGTCACAAGTCACCAATCTTAATGAAACCTCTCAGTCTGTCAGCACAGTGCCACTACCCTTTATGAATTTTAAGAATCAGGTAGCACAAGCATTTGGGAAAAAAGTTCAGAAATAAACTTCAGAAAAGTTCAGTGGCATAAACCAAAAAACAGTCAATGCGATACTTGTGTTCCTAAAACGCGTAAGGAAATCCAGAAAAGAGTGAAACGTGGTTATTCCTTTGATGTAAGAATAGAATGGCAAAGATTTTGTTCAATTAAATTCACTGTAATCAATGCTGGTGAGTCCTACAGCCCAATCATCAGGGGAAAAAACCAAAAAGGCCTATCTGAACTATATGGCAATTCTTCTAACAACTCCTTAGTTGATTTCAGACTGATGGGGATGGAAAAATTTGAAAGCAAAGTTTAGGTATTTCCTGTTTAGAAAATCTGAAGCATCCCAGAGAGGTGAGGATATGTTATCTTGGTAGATGAGTACTCAGCAAGTTTCTGATGGCAGATCATTCTATAATAAATCATTCCTGTGGGGTGGTAACTTCATCAGTTGAGGTCTTGATGTCATCTCTGACAGCTGCTGTTGGTCTGGTGGCAGCAGGTGCTGAACATGCTCTCTTGTACAGCACAGAAAGACAGGCTGTAGCTGCTACAAGGATGGGGAGATAAGAGGGATCTGGATGCTGGCAAACTGGCAGCATAGCAGCAACTCTGGTGGCTCCACCAGCCTGTCATGGCACAAGTGATGACATCTTACTGCTTAGAAACAGCCAGTACCCAGCAGGTTGGATCAGGTCAGCAGGCACTTGGCTTGTACCAGATTTTGTCAGAGACCAACGACAGACTGTTATGTGGGGACACGAATACCCACCAAGCCAAAGCAGGATGTTTTTTGTGTAAGAAGTTCAGCACAAAGCAATTACAGTAACTAGAGAGACCAATGGCATATGCTGTGCTATAATCAGTAGTCTGACATACATAGCTAGAGAAAAGTCAGTGCTCATTAACAGGGGAAAAGTATGTTTCTTCCTGACTTCTTGGTTTAGCAGAATACTTTCCACAGATTTCAGTTCTTTCTGAATTTGCCAGAACATCCGCAGCAAATGCCCGTCCACAAGTAGCCAAGTAAGTCTGAACAGTCATCCCCATGAAACGGGGGAAGCAGTGTCTGCCATTTCTGGCTTCAGTCACCTCCTCTTTTGCCCCAGCCCTGGTTCTCTTTGGACCCACCTCCAAGTTGATTCAACATTTCACCAGTGGTTTATTAGGAAACAATATTTTCTTCCCTTGACTCCTGCAGTAGCTTTCTCTTAGGTTGAAGAGCTAATTCACCCCACAGAAGCTCAAAAAAGTGCCAGAGATGATGCAAGGGGAAGTGGTGAAATGCATGGCCCATAGCAGAAAAAAAGGTCAATTGGTGCTTACCCTGTCTCAATTCACCGTTGGGACTAGAGTCTCGATACTCAATCAGAAAGTTGGTCAATCAAGGCTTAGATTGGTGCCACTGGGGGGCCATTCAAGATTTTGAAAGAAGACAATAAGATACATAAATATGTGAGACTATATTTTAATGAGCAGTATGATTAAATCTATCTTAGGCTGGCTAATTATAGGTCATAAAAAGCTGTTTTAAAGTTGTAATAAACATAACCTTATTGGAAGTGAATGAATTTAAAGAGGTAAAAACCAGACAAGACCCAGAGCAGTCTCTCAGTAACAACTTCTAAATGCACACTATAAAATTATGTTTCCTACTCATTATAATGACAATTAAGAGAATTTAAAAAATACATATGCTACAGGCTTAATTTAAAAAAACCCCTATTAACACGGCATGAATGAATCAACAGTTCAAACAATGCTTTAAACTTTATACTTAACTTCTAATTAGGGGTTGTCCTCACTTTTTTCCCCAAGAATAAAGGCTACTGTAACTTTCAGAAATGGAGACCTAGAAGTTAAATGATGTAGCAGTAGAGCAGTATCAACAAATGCAGGTTGTTGAAATATGAACTTTTAAAGCACGCAAACAAAATGCTGCATTAGTTCTCCGTAGCTTTTTTCAAAGTCTTTTTTTTGCATCTGAATCTTCATTCCCCCTACTGTAGCGTTTGACAGGATTCATAAATAGCAATGATTGTTCAGCTTTTTTTGTTTAACTTCTTTTTCTTCTTGGATGTGTTTCACAGTCAAAACTGACTGCTAACATCTGTCAGTCAGCCAAGTATAACTGCACCCCCTTCTGGTTTTAACAGCGTGAGGTAGAATCTGGAATTTCCATCATCATGTAAGAAACCTGTACAGGAGAAACAAAAGTGAAAATATTCTAAAACTAGGTATTTAGTCATAAGACATAGGCAGAGGAGTATTAATGCCACTGTGTTAGCCCAACCTATGCAACTGCAGGGGCCGAGGGGCAATTTTAGAATGGTTCTTGTGGGCCGTGAGGTAGCTCTGTGCAGGTGTGGTAGCCAGTGTCTCCAAATACCTGTTCATGCAGAGACTCACTTGACAGAAAGCCTCCTGTCCCACTGCGTCCTACTCTAGTGTGGGCATAAAGGCTACTGATCCAAGCACCTGTCTGTTCTGGGGTCAGGCTGCCCGAGCAGCCACTTGTCATCTTTTCCGATGCAAACGTGGTGGGTGGAGATTATCTGATGGGCCAACTCTGTGCAACAAGTTAGCCTATCCTGTTTCATCAGAACACCACTTTGGGTTAGCAACTCCTTTATATTCTCAGTACTGGTATCTTTACACTTGCTTAGATTTTCAGCAAGAAGCGTCCCAGACCCTGAAATGTTACGCTACCACTGTGTTTTGCCATACCGAGCTGTACACTGCTTACCTGAGAATTGTTTCAGGGACCCTTCATGTAAAGTACTGCCTGATCACACTATCTATGTGCTTTTACTTTAAAGTGTTCGTTAGGAAAACTTTCAAAACATTGATCATTGCTACATTAGAAAACAAAGTGTCATGGAAATTTGCCGTATGAGGTAAACAGGTGACAATAATCAATAAAACTTAATCAAATTGCAACCAGACATTTCTGCTGAAGGAAAAGTAATACCACTGAGATGGACTGAAAGCAGACTTGATCCTGCAAGCTGAAGAACAAAAGTAGGTGTTCAGGCACCTCTGTATAGATTAGCTTACTAGACTAAGGTCTTTTTTCTCCATTGGCTTTTTCTAGTAATGCTTGATACAATTTAGTCTTAAAAAGCAATTGCACTCCATGATGTACATAGGTGCTAAAATATGGACAGGACATACTTAACTATTAATACGTATCTTTTTGTTGCATTGTGTGGTAAAGGAGCACACTTCAGGCATAGATACAATTGCAGTGGTAATGGGGCGGAGCAGGGGAGATGTGCAATACTGAAGCAGACTGAAGCGATGGTGTCATCTGTAAGTCTCTCCCTCCAAACAGATCATCTCTACAGATAAATTCACACCTGAACATCAATGTTGCTGTCATTTACAAGATCCCATTTTCTCCTGCTGGATGTTTGGAAGGATCTAGCCCATGCTGCTTCATCTGCACTGCGATATCAAACAAGTAATCGTAACACTCACACCTAAAATTAAAAGGAAAAAAAAGTGAAATGTAAAGTAGGGCTCAAGTTTTACCATGTTTTATGGAAATTAATATTTTTCTTCCTTGAGCTTTACATCACCAATGTGATGGTCTGACTGGACAGTTCTATTATCATTTATTCACATTACTGCGGTATGGAAAGTCCCAGCACTTTTGCTATGTGATCTGGATTTGCTGCATTTCCATCAGCAAATGAAGAAGTAAATTCCAATAAATGGCACTAGGGAAGACTACAGAAACAGTATTGGCAGGTGTCATGTAGAGGCAAGAGATTGCCTGCAGGTTTCATATGAGGAGAGACTTGTCCATATGAAAGGAAAATGCTGGCAACCCTATCAGCCGGCACTGATATGAGAGGAAAACCAAGCGGTGGAATCACAGATTAACCCATTCCCAAAAGCTCCCTACATATTCAGTGAGGCCAGAATTTAATGTTCTGAATCATTTTCCATGGGTTGGAAACACACATGACATCAAGGGCATTAAGATTTTGAGGTATAATGGCAAAAGATACCATATTCCTAAATTGTACTCACATCGTTTTGGCTTTTTCCCATGTTTCTCCCCATACGTAAACTCCGTGACGTCTGACCAATACAGCACAAGAGTCTGGGTATTTTTCCAGTGCACGTGCCATTCTTTCCTTGAGATCCTTCTCTTCTGGTGTATTCTCAATAATGGGAACCACTAGTGTATCATCATACCTAAAAGAAAAAGGAATGCATTTAAAAAACCGCTGTGTTTGGATGTATGGAAGCTTTTCCCTAAGCAAGAGGCTGTGTAAAGATGTAAAGATTCTCAACGCTAGTGATTTTATGCTCTTCCCTTGTGAGTCATGCTGTAACATAAGAACTCTCAGGAACATCTCTCACTCCAAAATGTGTTCTCTGTTGGCAATACCTGAGCTACACTTGAGGCACAAAAAGAAAATAACACTTTGATGTATTAGGTGTAGCTGTTTGTTCATATATCACTTTGTAGTTGGGTCCCTTTACAACTTTTTCAGACTCTCATCATCCTGTATTGGCATCACCTACAAGCTTTATCTCAGATTAAATTATTTAAAAGAATCACATCATGAAGAAGGAAATGAAGCTGTTTGCTGGAGAGCAGAAAAAAAAATAGTTTAGGTAGTCCAAAAAGCCCCTGGAAATAAGATTGTCCTGCTAAGGCATATAAATAGAAAGTAGAGTCAACACATGAAAAATAAATTCTCTGTGATGGAGTCATTGGTGGGCTATATGTGATCTTAAGAGAGCCTGAGAACCCCAGTTCCAAAGACAAGATGATGCATGTTACACAGTGGAACTTGCCTAAGAGTTTCTTCTGAAGGAGGACTGGGATATTTGGCATTGTCTGAACTTTAATTAACACTGGCAGAAACTTGTTTAAATAGTTTTAATAAGTCCCCAGTTCAGGTTCAGATTTATCATTGAGATCACATAGATATTTCATGAGTGGATGCTAGTAGTACTTTTATAAAACACAGAGAGAAAGTAATGGTAAAAATAATACCAAAAAAAAAAGTCTCATCCCTTACACAGTTTTCAATGCTGATGCTTTCCCAAGGAAGTCTATAAAAATAGCGAATGAAGAAAATTAAGTGGTTTTGTAGGTTTACTTCGACTCTTACATATTCTGATCATGAAAATTAGATTTGGAGTGTTTACTACTAGTGAGGCCAAATGAGCCAAGGGATTGGTTTCCTAGGTTCTGCTTTCTACTTGGACATGAGTTTGGAAGCAGGTATAAATACCGTAACTGATTCCTAATCATAACCGTAAGCTTTTTATCAAGAACTAGTATCTAGAAAACCCCCAAAAGACTCTGAATGAGTTAATTACTTGGTATCTCTTTAGTTTCACTGAAATATAAGCAGCCTCCATTTAGTCAAACCTTCATATAAAATATCTCGGGACAGTCTGAGACTTTCAAAGCTATTTGCTACAGATCTAGTTCTCCTTCTGCTGAAGTCAAAGATAAAACTGTTCTGGCACCAGTGGGATCATATTTAGGCCAACAAATACTTCTGATCATCTCATCTGTACCATTTTCCCGAAGAGCTTCCAGAAAAGGTCTGTGTAATTAGAAATAATACACTGTCAATCCCTTTTCTGCAAGGTTCCATTCTGCACTATCAAATTTCTTTTGAATTCAATGGGGAGCCTTGTGTGAGGCAAGACAATGGAATCAGTCTAGTATGGACAAATACATACTTAGGAACCATGTAGTCTGGAGCTTTGATTTCTTTAGTTTTTCTGGTAAATTAACAGGATGACACCAGACAACTCAGAGATATATACAATGAATGATAAATACAACGTCTCCTGACTAACAACTAGGAATGTTTGAAAATTCAACGTGCATATTCAATAAAGAAAACTCCTGTGTTTTTTTTCTAAAACCAGTGTTGATAGACAATTCAATATAAGGGGTGTCTTTTGCCACATTAAAAATACAAATTGACAAGAAGGTAAACCTGGCAAGTCAACCAACACTGATTAAAATATACCTGGGCATAAAATCACACACCAGACATAAGGCGTGCTCCCTTGTCAAAGGGCAATAGTTACAAAAATTAACATCAAAAAGTGGGAAGAATTTAGCATTTCAATTTGTCATCTAATTGTCACATATTATATAAATATTGTTTGCAGATCCCAATTCAACACTCTGTGGGTGGAGTCCTCAAAACAAGCCATCACACATACTTTGGAATAACTCAGCACTTACCTCAGAGCTCATCCTTGAAAAGTAATAACATTATCTTTAATGAGCTGTTTATTCTGAATTTTCTTTCAAAGTCTGTCAAGTAAAATCTGAAACCCTCTACTCTCTTAACATGCCCTAAACTAGCACAGGCAGTGATATGTGAAGCCCACCCAAATGTAGTTTGTACATTATCAATCCAACCTAATTTTGGTTGGCTCCAGTTTCAGCTTAACGCTGTATAGATGCGTTAACATCTCTGTTCGTGAGATATTTGTCAAGACATAGCTCTTTATTTGGTTTGTTTCTGTAGCTCAACAGACCACAGTTGCCTTGACATTACAAGATTTTATCTCACATCTCTTCCATAGGCTTGAGACCTTCTTACAGAAAGCCAGTCTCTGATTTATTACAGAGGTATTTTTACTTCTTATTCCTAACACTTTATATTACACACTTTAACACACGTAACTCAAATGACTTGTCATTTATTTATATTGCTGAAAACAAATGATCACACAGCATGCCTCTTTTTTTAAATATAGAGAAGTACCGGTAATAGCCTCCTGAGGTACACTTCTGGATTCCTTTTATCATCTCCTGGTGAGTAATACTGAACTCACTCCCTGGGTAAAGAAGGGTAGCCATAACAGCAGCCTTGGAATGAGTATGGATCACTGCGCCTGCCCCTAAGAACAGCAAAAGAAGAAAAAAATATATTTTTGGAATTCATTTTAAAATATGTCTATTAAGAAAATGTTTTTCACTTATTTGATTCAATTTCTTTGCCTAGGCATCTTAGCAAATGGTGCTCTACTGCATTAGAGGAAAAAATATACAGCAACCTAAATGAAGCTATGATACAATTACTCATCTACAAAGGATAATTATGGATTGTCTCAGCACACCAGTGTTCATTTTCAGTTAGCGACAAATTCCAGGAGAAAAACTACTTGCACAAATTCAAGGAGAAACACTACTTGTACATCTCTTTACATACTGCAATGACTGAATCACTATTAATTTTATCAGAGTTCGGAGATTCTAAAGAACTCCCAAACTTATTTGAGAGACAAAAATTTGAAGACCTTTACTTTCTTTTTAGGCTAGTACTCTACTTCGATTATGCACTGGTTCTCTAAAAAAATATTTAACGTTATCTTACTGTGTCATGATGGAAAGATAGGTAGACAATAATTATAATTTACTCATAAAGTTGCAATGTTGCCAAAAACATGAAATGAGTTTTCCTCTGGTACATGTGTAAGCTTCTTGTGCAGGAAGATCAGAAGACTCCCTAAATCCTTTCTAAAGTTACAGATGTAAATCCCCCAGCTCCTCCTGCAACCTGCGAATATACTGCATTAAAAATTAGTGCTGAAAAGATGATCACAGGTATAGATAACTACATGAGAAGATTAAAATGTGAATGACTCATAGGATGTTACCACAGATTACCTTCCACTGTACATATTTCTTTGCAAAACAATTTATTCTATAGTGTCATATTTACTTCACTGTAACTTCCACGTATGAAGAATATGGTACTGAATATCGACTTTGTGGATGTGTATATACAGTGTTTCAGTCGTTGCTGAACTGAAAACATTTGCTACACACCTCTCATAGTGTAGGCATTCATAAAAAGAGGCGTGCACTGGCTTTTCTTTAGTTTCTTGTGTGGTGGAGGACCACTGATGTCCTGTTCGTTCATGTCACAAACAAACATATCTTCTGGCTGTAAGAAAGAAGAAACTATTTTGACCTGTGATGACCTGAATAGTTTAGTTTTCCTTCTAGGGAGACAAATATAAACACCACATATTTAATACAGAAAGTGATTCTAACTTTGTAAAAGTGCTGTAACACACCGCATTTATTCTAGCTTCTAATACTACTTACTGACATTGTGTAATGCGAATTAGTATTAGGTAGTCTTTTTATTCAGACTGCTGCCAAGCAGATACTTGTAAAACTAACATTTTCTCAGAAAGGAGACAGCCTGTATCTAATTACAGACAATAGATCAAAAGGAAAAGTAGTAACTGATTCAAAAAATAATGTAGATGTACTTTTCCTTCTCCCTTAAAGAGCCAACAAAGGTCATGAATTAAACCTACATATATTTAACTTGTCGAATTATGTTTTTAAACCTTGTTTTTAGTAGCTTTACATGAATGTTACCTTTGCATCAATCGGCTACTCATAATAGTCCAAAGAATTGTTCAGGGCAGTAATCAAACTTTCTTCTTTAATGTTATTTTAAAAAATCAGCGGGAAATAGCTTTGCAAGAGATTTCCTTACTCACTGTACTCAATCCACTGCTACTGCTAGCAAAGACCAGGCCATCACAATCTTCCCATGTTACCCCTTTGCCTGACCTCACTGCTACCATCCCCAGGGATCACTGCTGTGAAACCCCAAGTTTCTATCAGCGAAGGGATTCCTTTCACTTCTCATTGTATTTACCCTCAGACCTATAAAACAACAAATCCTTTACATATATTCTATTGTGGGGGAGTTTCTGCTGTCATAAAATAGTTATTTACCATTCTTCCCTCTGCTTATATTTTGGGTTTTTTTTGGAAAGGAGACAGATAGACAAGGTCACCTTTTCATTGGGAGAGCCCATCTATTTACTGAGAATATCAAGACAAAGATTTATAACCACTCAAATGAAAATAGAGATGAGGTGTTAATGCTTAATTATGTATGTACCACAGTAACTTGAAACTGTAGCCAGACAGCTATAAAGCCATTCAAGCTTGACAAACAATAAAGCTGGACTTGAGTCTCTCACAGTCTTCTGTGTTACTTTAAAACAAAGAGATCATAAAAACTGGCCACTGAAACACACGTTGGCTTGCTATGCTAGTGGAGTACCGAGTGAAATCCTCAGTTGTTTCAATAAGGCAGTCAACAGTATAACAAGTTTCTAACTTTACATAAGGAAAAATGAAACTCTAAACAAAGGTACTTCCATCCATCTCAAGATGAACTCTGAGGTAAAAATACAGTTCAACATACCTGTATTCTTTCCTTTTGGACTCCTGAAGGAGCGATGTAGATCTCATTCCTAAGAAAAGTTACAGACAGGGAAAACTGGTAAACACAGAGTTGTTGAACTGCACAAGCATTAGAGCTCTCCATCCACTGAGAAGGAAATAGCAAATCTAGCCTCTCATAATTTCATAACTTTCTTGCTCCTTTCATAGACTGACATGTAGATGTTTTCAAAATCGAACTGAATCATACATGGGCATATGAAATCTCTAACTTACAGGGGTACAAAACTCTACTTTCAACTTGACGAGAGATCGAAAACACACATAGGAAGTGCAGCCTTATTTTTCCTACAAAGAAAACCACAAAGCTTCCCGCTGCAATAATTCCAAATTCAGATTCCCAGAATTCAGAATAAAAATGGAATAAGAGAAATTGCAAGCAGATACTGGTCTATGACAAAACAGGTGACAAAACTATTACTAGAAAATCCACAGACTACCTATAACCAATATTAAATATCTGTAGTATTCTACAATGTAAATACTTTTGGTTTTTGTTATAACTATGTAGTTTAGTTTTTTAATGCCTTTATACATTTATTTGCATTGATAAAAAGATAACACTAATTCAATGCAATTAAACAACTGGAATTCAAGTGCATCACTTTTTGTAAGGTTTACATGAAGAAAGAAGATGAAAAATTGATTTAAATTAAAATGATTTTAAGATGGTATCTGAAATAATTTTAATGATAGCAAAAACAAACCCCAGATTATCTCTCTCCATTGTAATCACTATTTGGTTTCAACAGTAACATACTAAATTTAGGAGCACAGAGACATCTAGTGAATAATTAGTCAAGTTACAGATACATTTCCTAAGGACCACAAGATGTTTATATTTCTGGACAAGAGAAGTTAGAAGAGCAACAAAGCTGGTGAAGGATCTGGAGCACAAGTTTTACGAGGAGCGACTGAGGGAACTGGGGCTGTTTAGTCTGGAGAAGAGGAGGCTGCGGGGAGACCTGGTTGGTCTCTAAAATTATCTGAAAGGAGGCTGTAGCGAGGTGGATGTTGGTCTGTTTTCCCAAGTAATAAGTGATAGGACAAGAGGAAATGGCCTCAAGTTGCACCAGGAGAGGCTTAGACTGGATATTAGGAAAAATTTCTTCACCAAAAGAGTTGTTGAGGATTGTAACAGGCTGCCCAAGGAAGTGGTTGAGTCACCATCCCTGGAGGTATTTAAAAGATGTGTAGACGTGGTACACAGGGACATGGTTTAGTGGTGGAGTTGGTAGTGTTAGGTTTATAGCTGGAGTCGCGATCTTAAGGGTCTTTTCCAACCTAAATGATTCTATGATTCTAACTCTTCCAAAAATAAAATGATATAATCTTCACAGTGTTAAAATGGCTTTATCACATTTGTGCTTTTTAACATTCATGAATTAACACTGCTAACATTGCATTAATTTAGTCTTAATTCCTTTGCATGAGCAAGATGATTCAGAGTGCAACACATTGAGAAATCAAGGGGTAATTCAGTTACTAATGGAAGACATGCATTTTTCCTTAATTTTTTTTTTTTTTTTTTTTTAAGAAATTAATCACAAAGGGAAAACCTGATGATAGAATACAGCCTTTAAAACACATGATACCTGAAAAAGAATTCTAGATCCACTTTAAATATTCAATCCCATGTACAAATTGGCATTTTTATTCTGAGTAGCTGACACGAACTGCACACTGAGTAATGCTGATTAGGATTAGCTGGTAAGACCAGTTGTTAGAACTTCAATCAAATTTCAATTGTTCTTTCACTGTTTCCTATGTAACAATTCTAAACTAGTCTGATCTCTGCCTCATAACTATTAATTTTGAAACACAGCTACTGTTACTCTAGGTATAAACCAGTACAGTCACATAGATTACTATTCCTAGACCATGTACAATATTGGTACCAACTCGAATATGTATTTTGGTGTAGTCTGAGCAACCAAGTTCTATAACTGCTGAGGAAAACTGTACTACTATGTTAGTGTAATCTCTGTTGACACCATTTGTCTTGCCACAGCCAACATGAATTGCACTGAAATGATGAACAGGCCATATTTAGCTACTGCTGAGAAATTAGTGCTAGAAAGATCTTTCCACAGATGAAGAGCTTCAAAAACAAGAACTAATCCTCTTATCATTCCTCTCATTATTATTATTGCTGTTGCTTCTCTTGCAAAATCAAGCAGGGAAGTGAAATAACCTGCATAAAGCAATTAGAACAGCACAAATGTTAGCATTTAGAGCCTTTACTTCAGATATATAGCTCTCATATATTTGAGTAGCAATGGCTGTGTCTGCGTGCGAGTGTATGTCAGAAAAATGAGTGAGAGGTCAGACACTTTCAAGTTAGAGAGTCAAAACACCCTGTGACTGGGGACAGAATATCAGGCACTGTGCAAGGTGTTTTGCAGAATGAGGACTTCTGTTTTTTCAGTGGCCACTGAGAGGAGCTCTGTCTCCATTAAAAGCTTGGAAAGTATGAATGGGGAGAGACAACCAAATTAAAAAGTAAAGTGGTGCTCCTTAGTAGTGGATACACACCAAAAAATGTTTTGCTGTTACCTGTCCTGCTTTAATTATATGTTAAAAATATCTCCTTAGAAATTATCTCAGAAGAACAGTAATTTCCTTTCTTAAAGGTAATGTCTTGCCTGCAAAATGTGTAGGGTGGGATTCATGTCATCTAAACACAGGCATGTGAAAGCCCTGTGCCTAGTGTAACCCACTCTAAATTCAATAGTCAGTGAAATGAAAAAGGAGGAATGCACTGTTCCTTATAGACAATTCATCTACCTTAAAAAAAGACAGGAAAAGGACAGAAAAAAGGCACTCTCTGAAGTTGGCTCTCTCCACTGAAGGGACTGCAATGATTAATTCAGACCAGCCACCTCCCTTCTACATGGTTGAGTATAGCGTACTGTTCATTTCCTTCTCTACCTTCTTGCTCACTTGACTTTCAAAGATTTTTCATGGGACTGAAATGCCCTCACCAACTACTAAACACAGTCCCTCTCTCTCTCTAACCATCACATTCTTTCTCGTCCATCTCTACTTACCCATGTTTCAAGCTGATTCCTCCACCAGTTCCTGTTACCCAGCCCAAACCATAAAACAGTCTACAAAGCTCTGGGATAAGATTTCTTGGGTGTAACTTCTCCTAAAAATAAATTAAAGAAATAGATTAAAAATCATCAGAAACATCACAAACCTAAGGATTTCAATTCTGACATTGAGTTTAAAGGGGTAGTACTTTCATACTGCAGTCTATACGATCTTCAGTTACAAACTGACTGCGTGTTTGCACAATGCCCTTTACACTTTGCAGGCACCATTCACATCTCGAAAGGAACAAACAAACCCCCCAGATAAAATGCATGTCTGATTATCCTTTACAGGAAAGGTCTCATCTCACATTTATTTGAGTGCAGTGGCCCAGAGGTATTACACTAGCGAGATTAAGTCATAGATTATTGCCATAAAAAAAGAAAAATAAATGCATCTAACCTGATCCATTTTGAAAAGCTCAACTAATAACTTTTCCCATTGAATCAGTTTTCTGTAGGTTTATTTTGCTTGATTGACAAATTTCAGTAGAACAGCCTTTATTAGTTCTGTTATACAATATTTTTACATAGCAGTCAAAAATACCATAGAAAACATAGTCAAATTATTTGATGAACTTCACATTCCCATATTTTTACAACGTGAGGTTACTTCACAAGCAGGTTGGCTAGAAGGCAAATTGCCCTATTTTAATATTTCTTTCAGAAGGAAAAAAAGTTCTTAAATTTTTCCATATTCCATTGTTTGTTACATCAATAAACATATTTATATTTATCTATTCGGTATCTGTAGTATCAGAGATTCATTCATAGTTAATCTAAACCAGAGTGGCTTTACAGTACAGGCTAAAACTATTTATTGGAAATCCTAAACATTGCTCTGCACTGAACATATAAAACTAAGCAAGCTGTACCTAACAGCAGTCTTTGATAAGCGAGTACTAATCTGGAAAATTAAAAATGTTGAATGATGGAATCATTTACATGAGAAATACAACCAGAATACACAGAGACAACTGTGAGATGCTACTTTAATTCATGCTGTGTGCTTGAATTTATTCATTTGGATGTTGTCTTGAGGATTTCTTTTAGCTTATCTGAAAGAATAAAAAGCCAAAGTCTTCCCCCATTTACCAGTGTAAAAATAAAAATCATATGTGCTTTCACAAAGATCCCGATACAACTGAACCCATCAAATAAGGAACTAAACAGTAGAGAAACAGAGCAATCATTCTATTTACGTCAATTTATCTCCCTGGGATGGGGTGAGATTTCCACCTACATTACCACAGTAATACAGCTGGGTTTGTTTCTTATATGGGTGTGTGACAGAAATCAGCAATTAAGCGCAATAGATGTGCTCCTTGCATTGTTTTCAGGAGAAAAATGTATTAGTTTTAGGAAGGCTAAACACTTAGGTCACCAAATACAGTCCCCTGCTACTGCAGTCATCTCTTACATGATTCTTTTTATATATGCATGAAGCCTGATCAGGACTTCAAACTTCAACTTAACACTGTAGCACCATATTCTTCAGTGGCGCTTGCTTCTGAAGTGATTATATTAAAAAATCATCTGTTCGTTCAAGTGACAGAAACAAGACTCTAACCAGCACTGCTCGAAACTTGTGTAAGAAGATTTTTAAAGCACTGTGAACCTCCACGAGTTCACATTACCTGAAAAAACAGAACAGAATATACAAGAGTACATGAAGGAAAAAGACCCCAAGCCAAACACAAACTCCTATGTTTACATTGAAAAAAATCTGAAGTCTTCCCCATTCACCCAGCTGAAAATAAAAGCCCTCTTTCCCAGCTCCTTTCCACTGAAGACAGTAATACACATCAAGTATACTCTAACCAAACATTCCTCAAATACTAACGACTCTGAAATGTACTGTGAATCTGAAAATATTAATGCATGTGTCGCATGTTTACAAACACAAACCAGGCCCATAGTATGTGTAAATTATGGGTCCCTGGTTTGTTGTTCTGGTTTACTTATACAAAATTAATGGCTGTACATAACTTTTATCTATTTGCCTGTCACAAAACTGAGTCCCACAGTATCTTGTTCTGACTCTTACTCAAAATGACATCACTGTCACTGTAGTACCTAGTAGCACCTACAGCAGTATTTTCGATTTCAAAGAAAAATTATGTCTCTTCTACTTTTGATGGAATAAGCTTATATTAAACAGGTTTACACTGCTATTATTTATTGAATGTACACAGCCATAAAAAACCTATAACACTCCTACAGTTGTTTTGTACCTTCCCTCTTTGATGAAGCCAGACATTTACTGCAAAATTCATATTCATGGGAGAACATGAGTGCTTTTCACCACTGTGAATCATTAAAAATAATCTTTTAAAGTTCAAATTCAGAAGCTACTTTCATCAAGAACATATGAAATAAATATAACCAAGGAATTTTGACTATTTTTCTGAAGAGTTCCAGGATTATAAATCAATCTTCAGAGTTTAACAGCATCTTTCCAGGATCAGTGAATACTGATTATAACCATAAACTATCTAAAGAAAAATATTATTGTATTTCATGTTTAAAATTACTGATAATAAAAATGACAGTTCTTTCCATAACTAAAAAAGGGCACTTGCTGTAATAAACCTGGGAGTAAACATGTGTGAAAGCAGTAGGCAACTCAACAGGATTACTTTCTGTCAAATCTCAATTAGCAGTACTTTTAAATTTGATTTTTAAGTTGAAGTATGGATGCCAGTGGTTATCTCTTCCTTCACATCTTCAACTCAGGATCTGGCCCACTAGTTTTCTGATACAGCTAACACGAACAATTTCGCTTCTTTGCTGCTATGCTGCTACCATCTTAGCCTCAGTTACTACATGCTGTTAGGTATGAAGGAAAATGCCACAAATTTCTATGAACTAAAAGATGTAACTAATTTTTCAATCCATTAAATTATTATTTTGAAAACAAACTTGCTGGCAAATTTCTAAACAGAAAGTGACTGAAAGTACTCACTGAAAATTCAGAATATTTCCATTTTCAAAAAACTATTATTTTATTCTGCAAGACTGTGGTTGCTCAAGGAAAATTAGCTTTTCCTTTTTTAATCCAAATTACTGTACCTAATACAATTTAAAAACCAAAACAAACCCAACCTCCCAACCCAAAAACCCAGAAAATGATGTGGATCTAAGACAATGGAAACCAAGGTGGATCCAGGCTACTTGTGGAACAGACACATCTGTAAAGGTTTTGGGGATAATTTTAAAAAGATGTAAAACTGAACTCCAAAGTGGATGTTTTAAGATATTATAGTAAATAAGCAGTGCCTGAAATACGTACCTCCCTTTCATAAATTGCTTAGAAATCATGTATTTTCCACAGAAATAAGCACAGCCTGCATAGATTAAATCATACCGTTGATATTTCATACTGACAGGTAGTAAACTATGATGAGGTTTCTCTGCATAGCCACGTCGTGGTAAGTTTGATGTGGTAAAACAGATTTGTGCTACACTGTATACAGAAAGTGAGAAAAGTACCCTTAATAAGCTGGTAGATCTCTGCTTAAAATCTGTCTTCAGCATCAAAATGGATCAAATAAACCAAAACGGCAAAAATATTGTCCTGATCCTTTTAAAAAGTTTATTTTCTACAACACCTTCAGGACCATACAAGGATTTTATAATGCAAAAGGGAGTTTTATTAAGTGAGAAAAGAAATAATTATAAGGAAGAGACAGGAAAGCAACGTGGTGAGGATTCCTACTCTGCTTGAAAGCCTCAAACTGTCAATTTTTGTAACAAGTACAGACCTCCAAGTGAAACTGATTATTCATCTTGTGCCTTTTTGGTTTTGAATTGTTTTTATTGCAGCAATTAGAAGCTTTAATAGTTTTTTAAAAAATGGTAAGTGATTACATGTTCTGCACTTAGCTTAGTCACTTATGCCCCATGAAAGGACATTTCCAAGAGAAACCTTTGTTCAGCAGCAGGAACTCACATGAAGGCAGGTATTCTGTTAACACCCACGGAATAAGACAACAAAAGCAAAAAATATGTAGCGTATTCCAAAACTAGTTACTTAGTACCAATACCTTTGCTGAAACATTAAGAAAAAAGTGCCGTTGTCTCTATTCTCTCCCCCCGTCCCAATACCACTGCGACTCTAAAGTTGAAGACCTGAGTGATCCTTGATGATCTAAAGTAAGACTGTCTTAAGCAAAGGGGAACTGGGATTTTGTGAGCCACTCGGATTGTCTCCTAGCCCACTCGGATTGTCTCCTAGCCCTTGGAATCACAGCAAAGCAGAGGCTTTGTTTAACGCAGCCCCTCTGGACAGCCAGCCAGCTTGCATCTCGTTGCAGATGCTACAGGAAAATGCTTCCCGTTGGTGTTGGACTTGCAGAACCAGGAGCGGGGAGGCAGCAGCACGGCAGGAACAGGCAGGGGTGCAAGGCAGCGTCTGAGGCAGGAGACAGGGAAGGTGAAGTGATGGAAACCGCAGCCTGGGGCAAGTCTGACAGGGTTTGGAAGCTCCTGCTTTAAGCTCATCTTTAAAACCTCCAACGACAGTGAGTCGCAAACTCCTTAGGCAATCTGTTTAACTGTCCCAGGTTAGAACTGTTTTCCTAATGTCTAACCTAAACCTTGCTTGCTGAAACTTAAGCTTGGTATCTCTTACCAAACAGTTACTAAACATAAAGAAAGCATTCTTCCCTTTCATCTCTGTGACAGCATTTTACTTATTAAGACAAGTCCATTTGCTCTTTTTTTTTTTTTTTTTTTTTTGGACTAAGATTCTTTCCCTCTTTCCTGACAGGCCACATTATCCAGCCTGTTGATGATTCTCATCTCCCTGCTGTCAGTCGCACACTGTTCCTGACACCCGGGCTGCTCTCTCGACCAGTTCCACATACAAACAGGAGAGGTATCTCAAGCTTCACTCAAGCTGATGCTCCCATACGGTCCAGCACGATGTTTGCTTTGTCCGATGAAGCACAGCACTGCTGACTCATGTTCGGGTTGTGATGACTTATAGTATAGACTTATAAAAAACCCCAATCAAAGACAGAAAAAAACCCCAAACAAATCTAAAAAACCCCGAGAGTTATCGTAAATAAATAAATGGGCCACAAGTCCTGTACCTGCAGCCTGTCAGCTGGCGTGTACCTGTCAGCTACCAACAGTTTGGGAAGCACAGTAAATTTCATAACGTCTCCATAGTCTCTGCTAATTAGTAACTACGAAGGCTACTAGCTAATTGTTAGAGTTAGAAGAATTGCCTCAAGAAGCGCAGTCGCGGGCTGCTCTCCTGCAGCGCCCGCTGAGGGGGCGGCGGGCCGAGCGCGGGGCCGCCCGCAGCGGCCGGGCCGGCACAGGGGGCCGCGGCCCGTTCGCTGTCCCGCCTCGGGACCCCGGCAGACGGTCTCTCCGCACCGGGGAAGGGCCCCGGCAGCGAGGGAGGGGGCGAGGGAGCGCCAGAGAGGGGCCCCCGGGGCGCTCGGCCCCACCTGCAAGCAGGGGGTGTCCAGCCCCGCATGGCGCGGCGCCGGGCTCCTTAAAGGGGACGCTGCCGGGACGAGACGCCCGCGTGCGGGCCCGCCCGCCGCCCCGCGCCCCTCAGGGCCCGCGTTACCTGCGCGGCGTCGCGGTCGTTGGCGGCGGCTGCCATGGCGCCGGCCGGTCGGCGAGGGCGGGGGGTCCTTGCGTGGGGACCCCGAGCGGTGCAGCCCTGTCCCCGCTCCCCGCCCAGGGCGGGAGGGAAGGCAGGAAAGGGCCGGTAGCGGGAGCAGCTGTAGAGCAGCCGCGGGCGCACCCCGAGGGCGGGTGGGCAGGGCCGGGAGAGGCGCGGGTGCGCCGGTGGGAGGTATTCGCTCGTACCTGGCGCGATAGAGGCAGTCAGGCCCGAGCAGGCGAGCGGCTGAGCGCCCGCGGCTGGTGCTGTGGGAGGGCTCGCCGCGGTGCCAGGCGCAGGCGGGGAGCCCGCGGCAGGGCAGGGACCGTTGGTGAAGGCGCTCCTCCGCGCTGAGGCGGCTTGGCCGAGGGGTAGAGGGGGGCGTGTCGCTTTTTTTCTGCTCAGGCAGTGAGAGAGGCAGCCCCGGCGCCGGGGAGGGCAGGGACGCGAGGAGAAGCAAGATGGCGGCTTCCTGGCGGCTGAGCTGTGGCGGCAAGGGGCTGGCGATGTTGCTGCTGGGGAGGGGGTCAGCTCTGGGCGCCGGCGTGTCTTTCCCCGCTCGAGGGGGCTGGAGGCGTCTGCACAGGACCCGAGAGCTGCTGGGTGAGTGATGGTCGGGATCCCGCACCTTTCGTTGTGCTGTGGGCCTGCTGCAGATCCGTGTGGAGGAGCTGCGGCCGTGAGTAAAGGATGAGGGTAGGTGGTGCTGGAAGAGAACTAAAGGCTGAGCAAGGTGGTGGGGAAGCGTGAGCACCTGGTGTTACCAGGTAGGTGTGTAGGGTGGCAAGGCCGAGCAGGGCCGTTGATGTACTGAGCAGGAGAAACTTCGTAGCAGCGACCAACTGGGGAGAGGATGAGAGGCTGTGGAGATGGATTAGCTTGGCAGGGTGCTGTTTGGTTTGGCCTCTGGAGGTACTGGAAGTACAGCAGGAAGGGTGTGGGCTGAGGGGAGAGAATTCGGAGAGAAGAGTGAGAATTACTGAAGAAACAAGCTCTTGCTAACCCTGTGTAATAAAACTATGTGCATTTTACAGTAAAACTCAGTAGTCGTTTAGACACTTGTTAATCATTGTGGTTTAAGTCTAAGTATACCCTTCTTTCCACCACTGGTTGACTTTGCTGCTTTGCAGTATAAAAATATTTTTCTTTGCAAAGCCTGCTGTGTATGATATGGGGAAGGCTAACCCTGTTCTTGAAACAAATGTTATTTATTCTCAATTTTTATTAGAAAAAATTTGCTTCATCATAAAATATGTTTGTCTTTTTGTCCAATGCAGGATTAGCTATCTCTACATTACTCTTATTGAAGATCTCTTGTCTACAGGCCTTCCAGGCAATCTATTGTAGTACTTCATATCTTTATGATGAGAAAGGCTTCATTGCATTTTTTTTTGGTTTGACAATGCTGTTTCCATATCAAAGGAGGTCAAAAAGATGCAATGAACCCGTGTTTTGTTGAGTAAGTTTAAATACAAAATTCACAGTCAGTGGGATTCTCAGATTGTAGTTAATAGGATATTACAGAGGTCTTCTGGTCTGCTCTTCTCTTAAACCCCTGCTTTTCAGTCTGTTTGATAGACAGCCTAAACATGCATTGAATCTCTTCATGGAGAAGGAAGGAGGCAAAAATCTCTGCCCAGACTCAACTTGATTCTTAAAATATGTCACCAAGAACAAATTCTCTTGGATTTTCTTTAAAATAGTAGCTACTGTTTATGTGAAGGTTTTTTTAAGTCTTCCTTCTTTTTTATTCAGAAAGTTGCTATGTAATAACAGTTACTGTTGATGGCAATAAAACTAATGGATGATGACAGGGAGTTCAGAAGTTTCATATGCTCATGGCTCTAATTTCTGTTATGCTGATGAGCTCTGTCTTTGAGATTCTGTGTGAATTGCCAGAACTTCTTCCTTATGCATAATGAAAAAGTAACAATATTTACTTCCCAGTGTACTTGTAAGGACTGCCTGTGCAGTAAAACTAACCTACATGAACGCAATGACTCCTTTTATTAGCATTTTAATTTAACAAGGGAGAATTCAATGAAGGGAATTGTTCATTGTAAGATTGCTTCATTTTTTTTTTTTTCAGACATACTTGAGCCTGTTTTTTGGATGTGTGTGGTCATTAACTGAAAAGTGACTAAAATAACTTTGAAAGGAGCCCATTGTTGTAGCTAGTGTTCTCGTGTATCTGTTGCTGAACAAGGCTCTTAATTGCAACACTACTGGACTTCTCTGAATGGAAGCATCTCTATGCATGAGCATTAAATGAATGCACAGGGGATGGGTAGGTTGGTGAGCTTGGAGGATGAGAAAGGAGTGGAGAAAATGGAGCTGAAGTGCACCTAATTTTTTCCTTTTCTTTGCATAAAAGTACTTGGATTGTAGTTTCACAGTTGCTTTAACTTAAATTCTATTCTGATTTCCACTGCCTATTTTGTGATGAGCCAGATCAGGAAGCTAACTTGACTGAAAGTGTTTTTGGTTTTGTGATCAGGTTGACTTCCAGCAAAATCCATTCCCCAGTCTGGGTAACTGGGTGGCCGCATGAGTATTAGAACTACTGGCAGTATGAATAAAGGTGTGAACCTGAACAACTGGAGCAGAAGACTAACCAGCTCCTTTTGGTTGCATCATGAACTTAAGTTAACATGGAACAAGAGGCAATCAGGCATGGCTTTTTCCCTGAATTGACCCCATTCAAAATGCAATCGTTGCCCCACCTTGCAAAATTAGATTTGTGATACAGCATAGGGAGAAGAAATGCTTTTCTTGTTTAAAAAGCACTTTGATTTTGTAGCTATGAAATTACTTTAAAGCATCCAAGTAATGTTAATAAATGTGTTCTCTTGGAAGTTTTTCAATGAACTTGCTGACTGCATCTGACCTCCAGACAACTGAAAGTAATTAGAAATGGGGTTTTAAAAATCAGTGCCGCAGAATTGCCAAGTCTGCTGAAATCTTCTTGTACATTAGTGTAATGGATGCTGTAACTATTATAATTTTGTTGTATAATTCTGCATAGTTCAGATCAGGCTGCATATATGTGAGGAGGAAAAAAGTTCTGTGCAAAGTAAAGTAATAGAAGTAAAGCAATTTGTTGGTATACTTTGTCCACTTTTTTTGCTGCCATGGTTTTCCATGTTATCAACATTATTTCTAAAGATAAAGTTCTTCCCTAGATAGCCCGATTTAAAAATTACTTGAGATAACACAACACTAAAAAAAGTAATAAGTTCTCTCAAGTCCTCTGTCTGCAAATTTCTTACAGAGTGTCAGGAATATTTTTCTTCGTTTGATATGCCAGCAAAAGCAGCCTAGAAATAGACTTTAAGTTTTGCTGGTGAGTAGAAGAGTTGGGAGAGAGGGGAAAAAAACCCAAACCCCTGCACGTGGTTTTCCAGTGTAGGGATAAATCGTATCAGCTCTCTGCTGATTCAGTTTCTATGTGTGGTTTTTTTCTGAACAACTTGCTGCAGGTGACTGGAGGTTTGCAATGATTTTCTAAATAATTCATATTAGCTTTATGCCGTATACCTTAGTTGCTATATAACAATCAGCATTCAGCTATAATTACCACAAACAATAAAATAGATTAAAAATGTATGTAACTCCCATGTGGGAGAATACAGCAGAATTTCAAATGCTAACACGTAGCAACTATAAGTAAACTGGTATTTTCTTTTTAAATTAAGATCTATGATGTATCTGTTAAATTCTTTTTTGTTTGAATCCATTTGGGAAGCAAAGTGTTTCCATATACAAATTATTTTGTAATTTAAGCAGTATGTTGCACTTCCAGTGAACAGTTTAAGGGAAAACATCTGTGACATCAGCAGTCATCTTGCAATATGTTTTAAGTCTGCAGGGACAATTCACGGAATTTTACAGCCAGATATTTCTTTTTCTGAATGAAATCACCACATAGTATAGTATATTTATATGTAATTATGTTTTGAAGTAAAATGTCAGCAGCCTTCCAGGTAGTAGTAAACTTTGTTACCCACAACTTGCAAGGTCTTGTGTTAGGCATCTTCAAAGAAAGTGGAGCATAGGGCTAGTTCTCAAACTTTATTTTTCTTACAGTTTCTAGATGTACTTGCAAATTTGTGAGGGTAGAATTACACTGAAGTGTCCAGAAGGGAAATAAGGTTATTTGAGTTATAATACTCTATTTACAGCATAAAACAGGAGACTAGAATAGAAAGGTGGATGTTCTTTTGTTTTGTGATGCAGAGTGAGCTATATGGAGATGATGTAAGCTCATTGAAAGGGTTTATATTCTCTTGCCTGCTGAAGCTGCTGAGTAGCCCTCAGCTCTCCATGTCTTCCCAAATAGGAGTAGCAGAACACTGTAGGTTTTTTTCCAAAAAAGAATTTTCATTTGAGCTATATAATGGTCTTTTTCCGGGAGCAGAAAAGTTTCCCTATGTACTAATAACAAGCCTTTACTAGTTGCTGGGATCTTGCAAGTCAAATATTCTGAGTACCTGGTGGAAAGCTGGAGAAGGATGAAAGAAAGAAATTTTTTTTAGTTACCATTATAAGTACTTGTCTGGTCTCCCACTTAATAGAGGTTTGGCAAAGTTTTTATCTAGTGATAAGTGTCTTTATTCAGTGTGGTGTGGTTGTGTTTTAGTGTGACCGTTAGTAATAAGTTAAGTGCCTGAGAAGACTGTTAGCCTACTGTATTGGCTGTTAAAGTCATCGTCATATACCTTGGAAGGTCAGTTTGAATGCTGTTCCTCAGTGACATTTACCATTCTTGCAGTGAGGCACTATAGTATAGAAAATGGCAGTTTCTCATTTTCAGGTTTGACATGTGCCTTGATTTTTGGATTCTTCATTCTGCTTTGAACCCTGTTTATTTTTTATACACACTTCACGTGTACTTGCTGCTGGATCTTCTCTCTTGATCAAAGGACCAGAATGCACTGCGTGTCTTGTGGTAGTTGCTCATAACACAAAAAGGAAAATGTTAGTGGCACAAACTCGCTGCTCAGTTTTGCTCCATACTTCGGCATACGTACATATTCTGGGAAATGGATCAAGTGACTTTACTGAAGTGAAACATGTGAACCACCATGTTAAAAAGTATTTTTTTCCTCATTAGAAATGTGGAATGCTTTTACTTTTTCAGTGAAGTATCTCCACTTGTTCTGGGTAGTCCTAGATATTTATGGGATATGACTTCAAAATCATGTTTCGATTGTCAGAGTTGACTTTGTCAACTTTCGACTGTCAAGTTAGACAAATGAAACAGAAAACACTTACTTGTATCCTGTAACATATTTTCTACATGCTGTTATCTGTAAATATTTTTTCTGGGTGAACATGTATAGTGTAAAGAAAGTTGTGAAATTATGTTTTAATTTGTAGTATTTGACAAATGATCATGGACAGAACATGATTTGGTAGATGAACACAGATAGGCATTCACAGAATAATACACATTAACATAGTTTGTTTTTCTGTGTATTGGTCCAAGATGAGAGGTTGCAAGAAAAAACTGTTTAAAGAAAATCCTTGGAGGTAATTTGGATGGGAATTGCCAGTGTTACAAGGAACATTGTCTGGATATGTTTCTAAGCTTTACAGTAACGAGGAATACTAAACTAACAAGCATTTAAGTACCTTGGAAAGGCTGAGACAGATATGTGTGTTTCCTCATGCAGTCTTCTGGGAACATGAACCATGTGTACACCGGGCTCATTTCCTCAGTTCAGTGTTTTGGGGAGCGTGATCCTGATTCTGTTGCTCTCCTGGGGACTTTGGGGAGTAAAGAACTCACTTTCTGCTCTTGGTGGGTTTTAAAATGTCAGGATCATTGATGGCTACTAAGGTTATCAGAGGTTTGCGACAATGTTTCCATTTCACATTTGGGAAAAAAAAAATCATAGAATCCTAGAATGGTTTGGGTTAGAAGGGAACTTTAAAGCTCTTCTAGTCCAACCTCCCCTGCAATGAGCAGGGACATCTTCAACTAGATCAGGCTGCTCACAGCCCTGTCCAACCTGGCCTTGACTGTTCCAGGGATGGGACATCTACCACCTCTCTGGGCAACCTCTGCCAGTGTCTCACCACTCTCATAATAAAAAAAAATATTCCTTATCTAGTCTGAATCTACCCTATTGTACTTTAAAACCATTACCCCTTGTCCTATTGCTAAAAAGTTTGTCCCCATCTTCCTTATAAGCCCTTTTTAAGTATTGAAAGGCTGCAGTAACATCTCCCCAGAGCTTTCCCTTCCCCAGACTAAACTCCACCTCTCTCAGCCTGTCCTCACAGGGAAGATGTTCCATTCCTCTGGTTATTTTTGTGGCCTCCTCTGGACCTGGCCCAGCAGGGCCATGTCTTTCCTGTGCTGAGAACTCTGGAGCTGGACCCAGCACTGCAGGGGGGGGTCTCACGAGAGTGGAGCAGAGGGAGAGAATCCCCTCCCTCGACCTGCTGCCCACACTGCTCTGGATGCAGCCCAGCACACGGGTGGCTTTCTGGGCTGAGAGCGCACATTGCTGGCTCACAGTCAGTTTTCCATCTACTACTATTCCTAAGTCCTTTGCAGGCTGCTCTCAATCCACTCATCCCTCATCCTGTGTTTGTGCATGGAATTGCCCTGACCCATGTGCAGGACCATGCACTTGGCCTTGTTGAACTCCATGAGGTTTGCATGGGCCCACCTCTCCAGCCTGTCCAGGTCCCTCTGGATGGCACATCCCATCCCTCAGGTGTGTCAACCACACCACTCAGCTTGGGGTCATGTGCAAACTTGCTGAGGGTGCCTCGATCCCACTGTCTGTGTCACTGCTGAAGGTATTAAACAGTCCTGGTCCCAGTACAGACCCCTGAGGGACACCACTCATCACCAACCTCCATCTGGAGATTGAGCCGTTGACCACTACTCCCTGGATGTGACCATCCAGCCGATTCCTTATTCACCAAATACTCCACCCATCAGACCCATCTCTCTCCCATTTGGAGAGAAGGATGTTGAGGGGGACTGTGTCAAAGGCCTTTCAAAAGTCCAGATAGACGACATCTGTAGCTTTTCCCTTGTCCACTGATGTAGTCACTCCATCATAGGCCATTAGGTTGGTCAGGCAGGACTTGCCCTTGGTGAAGCCGTGCTGGCTGTCTCGAATCACCTCCCTGTGCTCCGTGTGCCTCAGCACAGCTTCTAGGAGGATCTGACCCATGATCTTCTCAGGCACAGAGGTGAGGCTGACAGGTCGCTAGTTCCCAGGGTCCTCCTTTCTACCCTTTTGAAAAATGGGTGCAGCGTTTCCATTTTTCCAGTCAGCAGGGCGTTCACCTGACTGCCATGACTCTTCAAATATCGTGGAGAGTGGTTTGGCAACTACATCAGCCAGTTTCCCCAGGACTCTGGGATGCACCTTGTCGGGTCCCATAGGCTTATGTATGTTCAGGTTCCTCAGGAGGTCACAAACCTGATCTTCTCTTGCAGTGGGAGGGACTTTGCTCCCCCAGATGGACCTTGAGGTCCATCTACCAGAGAGGTACAGGAAGAGACATTAAATAATAATGGAAATAATGGAAATGGAAATAATGGAAAAACTATGTAATGTTTTTAACTCTACCTAACCTCTGAAATATTTATGGTTCAATACCTACGTTCTTTTACAAGTGTAGTGTTTTATTCTTTCATAATCCTGTAGCAACGAGAAAGACAAGGTCGGATTTATTGGATGTATCAACATTAATGAATTACAGAACATGGGTGGACACTTTTAATTCCCTTAAATCATTGTGTATTAGTTAAAGTTTCACTTTTGTCTTCATCGTCTCTGAGATTGTAACCATGGTAGTTGTAAGGATGAGAAGCATTCTCACTGTAGGTGACACATGCTTTTCAGCTCAGAATTCTTCTAGTTTTTTTCATTGTCCTTTTTCTTCCAGATAATGAGAGGGAAAAAAGAAAGGATTATTTTTTATTTTTTTTAAAGCTGTTTAAGCTTACTCTGAGCAAATCAGCAACTGGAAGGAGTGTGGTGGTGTTTCCTGTGGAACAATAGTAAGCCTTAATGCTGGGTATTAGAAAAAAGGGAATATGAAGCAGAATCGATTCTTGCAATGTACTTTCTATGTGACTATTTCCCTCTCTAACTGAATATAGATTCAGATATAATTGTTTGAGAAAGAGCCTCAAAAATCAGTCAAGTACTGGAAAACTCTTACAAACTGTTATCTAAAAATATATTTATTTGGCCTCATAACTATCCTTGTAAGTTCAGAGAGATAGCAGCTGTATGTCAGAATACTACTACTGGATCAAATGACAAGAGGTGTAGTGTGCTACGAAGCCCAGGAATGTGCTGTATCATGAGCCCTGTCCTCGAAGAAGCCCGGTTACATGGCACACAGCTTGCTGCTGCGCAGTGACGCTTCTCCCTGTGTCGGGGTTTACAAAGCAGTCAGTGGGAGGCTGAAGCCGTCTGCTAGCTAGCTGTGTCTAGTAGGTGGTGTTGCAGGGCCAAGAGAGGTCGTGGTGTTGGGTTGCTTAAATACATTGGACTTTTCAGATCTTTTTATTTGGCTTGTGAAAGGAAAGAAAAGGCTAAGAATTTATCTGGTCTCTGTATATAGACCCCCATTAGAAGGATCTCTGTAATGAGAAATCTTTCAAGCTTTTTAACAGAGACATAAGATCCAATTACTGAAACTGGAAATTAGGCAATGTCAGTCTGTGAAGTAGATAGTTTCCTAGCAGAAAGGATAAATAAGGATTGGAAAAGGTTATCAGTGAAAGAGGTGGATCATAAGTGTCCGGAGTACTAGGATCAGGGGGGCTTTATTAATTTAAAAGATAAGCTTTAATCTGTCGTCTGGAAAAAAATCCACAGCCTGTGGCAAAGAGGAGGAGGGAAGGAGATAGCAAAATCCACCACAAACACTGCATCCTAAGACCAACAAAACTTCTGGTTTAGAAATTCAGGACTCTGAATGCCCATTTCTTTTTTTTCATGTTTGAACTTTGGGGGAATGGGATTACATGCTTTGCCTTGGTGTGCTCTGAATATTGCAGTTCAGCATTAAGACAGAGGTCATATTCAAGTTACAACCATCGAGCCTTTGGTTAAGGGTCAGAAAGGATCCTAACAATTGGCTAGATTTGTTCTGCACAGTTACTCCCCACTCTGTCCCCACACTTGCATGCCCATGACTAGAAGCCTGAGGATGGATAAGTAGTCTGAGACAGAAGAGAGGATGCCTGCCTGGCTGGTGCTCTGGTCAAGCATTCAGAACCATACTGCTGACATACTGCATAACTAGGAAGAAAAATTTTGTGAGGAAATTTTTCTGCATAACTAGGAAGAGGATTTTGTGAGTGGAGTTATGCTATCCTCTGTAGTAAGTCATGGTTCATCAGCAGGGAACATATCAATACCTCTCCCCCAATTTCTTGTGATTGCAGCAGTTTTGGCCTCTTGAGGAGGGAGATGTGTGTGCATGCATGTGTCTGTGTGTGTGTTCTCTCCTCTGGGCTTGCTTCTATCTGACAAATCTTATGTTCAGACTTCCTTTCCTGCCAAGCAAGCAGGAAATGAGAGGAGAAGTCTTGGAGATTTATCTCATTCACTTCTGTCCTGGAGTCAATGGAAGACTGTGGCACAGCATTTTAACCAAGGTTTTGCTCAAAGAGACCTTGGCAGAGGCAGAACTAAACAGATGCAGGGCCATGAGTGGAAAGCCCCCCAAAATGGAAATGTGGTTTGGTTTAATACATACTCCCCTGATACACAAGAGGCAGGGGGTATTAGCTGGGTCAACTTTGAAATTTATGGCATTTTGGGGGTGAGGGGTGAATAAAAAAAAATAATCACAGCTTCATGCTAGCTACTGATTTTTTTTTTCTAATGTCTGTTCCTATTTTATAGCTGCTTTTTCATTCTACACATGACAGCTTGTGTGTAGTTGGAGCTCTAAACAAACTGTAGATTTTTTTTTTTTTTTCTGTCTACATTTCTTTTGGACAAAAGTTATATAACCCTGTTTCACTTGCATCCACTGTAGGATTGTTCAGTAGGTCAGGCTGAACTGAGGGGCACTTGAACTACTAGTTTGTGTATTTTTAATAATGCAGTAAGACTTGGTTGTGAAGAAAGTTTCTATTAAAAATTGACTGAAAGATGAAGCAGCATGAGTATCTAAAGTTGTTTTAATCATATCCAAGGTTTCTAGATAATATTTTTACTTAAGACAGAGTTTAATTTGCATAATACTTTGTATTATTTATGACTTCATACTCAAGTTGGCCCTTGTTCTCTGTGAAACATAGATTCTGCACTTAGTGCCTTGTTTTTCTTGGTGCTCTTCGGAGTGCATGTTGGTATGTAAGCTTAAAAAAAGAGCATCATAGTGAACCTTTTGTTCAACTGTCTTTCAGACAGTTTGTGTTAAGCAGTTAACTGCGGAAATAATTATACTGAAAAAGTGTTTAGTCTAGATAATCATGTGCTTGTTTTACAGGTACGCCTGGTATTAAAGTGCTCATGCCTGCACTTTCTCCTACAATGGAAGAAGGAAACATTGTAAAATGGTTAAAAAAGGAAGGTAAGATAGCATTTTCTATGGCCACATTTGTTGTAATTCTTCAGTTATATAAATCTATCCTGTAAGAATAAGATCATTCTTTCTGGTTGTACCTTAATATTTTGAAGCAAAATGTTTGGTATATGGATGTTGTCTTCTTGGACAATACCTGCTTTGAAATTGTTGGTTCTGGAAACATTTTTCCTTTAGTTGTCTTCCAAAAGGTTGCATTGATCATATTTTTGAAAAATTTCCATAAGGCTCTTGCAGGGTGTGAGTGTGTGTGTTGTTTTTAATTCCCAGTGTTGTTGTGCTAATCAGCAACTTTGGAAGCCTTGAGAGCCTTTGACTTTGGGGAGGGTCTCTGTTTCATTACTTCACTGCATTATGAAATAACATGAAAGATACGGCATTTTTATAGTTGGTATTCAGGGCTTTTTTAATATCTAAATTATAGTCTACAATTAAAACTGATAGAAAAATTTAAATTACTTTCATAACCCAAATTCCAAATGGGGAAATCTCTTTCGAAAAAAACAAACCACCAACCCACAACCCAAACAAAAACCCAAACTATTCCTCTAAAAATGCAAAACTATTCCTCTAAAAATGCAAAACTATTCCTCTAAAAATAACAACCTTGGTTATCTTAGGTTCTCTGACAACTGAAATGTACTTCTGTTAAAATATGTTGGAGCAGCTAGATAAATAGTTTGAATGTATGCTTTGTTTTCACATAGGTTGTATGTAAATGCAAAATGATCTGCAGAAGAATGGGCAGTCCCTGTTCTGTCAGGACACCTTTCTCCACTCTCCTCCTACCATTTCCCCTCTCCAATTTGATATTAAAACTGGATTTTGACTGTAGTTTTGTAGCAGTTGTCCACTGGTATAGGATGCATTGCAGAGTTCTAGATGATTGTAGGGGTATATCTTGTTCTCAGACATTTTTAAATTTCCTGAAGAGATTAACACATTTGGAGAAAAGAAAATTCTTAAAGCATATTATTTTTGACAGACACAATATGGTGAGCTAAACGTGTGTGTTGTCTATTCTGCCTAGATAAGCCTTTTCCTTTGGCTTACCAACCTCCATCATTGTTACTGGAGCACTTTGCTTTTATACATTTTGAATATGTTTTGAGAGGTGGCCAGAAGGCAGCTTGTTGCTCTAGTAGTGGACATGACCTTTTGCTTGTAATACTTTTAGTAAGAATTTCTGCAGAATTTACTCGGAACAATGTGACAATCCATGTCTGTAAAAAGTAAATTGCACCAGTGTGCTTGAAGCTTCAGTTAGTGAAGTATCAAGTCCAAGATTATGCAGAAAGGAATGATCCAAAGTCCTTTTTCTAGTCATTGGTTGTCAATAACTGTAAGACATTAAAAATCAACAGTAGTATGTTTTACAATAAATATGGCATTCAAAATGGCTAGAGAAAACAAAGAAGAGAGCATGCTAGGAGTTGAAGTATATTCCAGTTTGCTCCACAACACAAATGAATGAGTTTTCCTCAGAAAAAGGTCTTAGGACACAACAGCTATACAACGTTTTTTTTTCAATCTTTCCACTACTCTTCCACCCCAACACTGAAGGAAAAAAAAGCTCCACACCTCTTCTAATTAAATTAAAATCAAATCTTAATTGATGGTTGGACTTTGAGAGAAAACTATTTTAGGATTTTTATTGCTCTACTTTCTATTTAGAAACAATCAAAACTGAATACAGTATATTGTGTTATTTCGTACATCTGAGACCATAATTAGTTCCTATGAGTATTTTTTTTCCTTTGACAGTCTGGAAAATAAACATAATGACAACATTAAGAAAAGTGAAGATAAATTTTGAAGAAAAAAGCGAAGTGATTTAATGCTTATACTCTTTCTGTCTGCAAGGAATGCTCATAACTACATAATCCTCCAATGAGTTGGCCATCTAAATGTAGTGGCATTGCTGAATATAAATGTTTGATAATCTCATATCCAAGAAAATAAATATTTTTAAAGCAATTGAAAGAAGAAAGCTGATGATTGCATTTGAGATGTTTTTCCCACTGTATGACCAGCAGGGGTCAGTAGAATACTCTTTTGATAATTTTTCTGCTCTTTGTGTAAATATCAAATGTTTTGATTTTATGGTTTCACAGGATGAATGGATGACTTCAGCACTGCAGAAGGAGAAATGCTGAATTTAACTGACAGCTTTACTATTTCTGTCTCATTGTTAATTCAGTGTCATACTGATTCCTGCGGCTAATAAAGTTGTTCTCATAAAAATAAAACTCTGTTTCTAAAAACTTGTACTTATTATGTATGAATGTAATGTTGATGAAAGATGATAGATTGACAGCCCAGGAGACCAAAATCCTTTTCTTATTGTGGGCAGGAAACAGAATAGGCAACAGTGCTAGCAATTTCTTTGTGCGGTGTAACTCTGCCGCCTTCTGAGACGTTGCCTCCAGGGACTTCAGTCTCTGTGCTCAGTCAGCTTTGATTTGATTTGCAAAGAGTTCATCAAGGAATGCAGTTTGTGTCTTGTGATTTGGATACTTGTCTGTCAGGGATTGAACAGAGCGCTGTAGGCTGTTGAATGCCAACTGGATCTGATCTCCTAGAGGGAAACTCAGCTTCAGTAGAGGTCCTAATCATTCAGCCTAGCTATAAGAACTTAATCATTTAAAAAAACCCAAAGAAACGCTACCCAAGATTTTTCAGGAGCATTATGAAATGAACTCTAGGAGAGTTGCCATTCAGGCAACTTCTGTTGAGCGTAAGAGAGAGATATGCTCTGTAAAAGTGTTCTTTCCAATCCTGTCTATTGGGAAAGCTGGTTGACATCAAAGTGGGCATTGATTAGGAGCTCTCACAAATTTTGCAATCTAATGAAAATAACTATGATCCTTTCTGCTGCACTTTGATACTGAAACACATGAGATTTTTGAATGCTGCTATGAAATATTCTTCTTAAAATGGCATTCAATCAATTGCCTTCCAAACTTATGACCAGTTCTTGGCTGCAGCAGTGAAAGGAAAATGAAAAGTAGAGGAAAAGTGGTTTGCCCAGTTCTCTGAAGACTTTTCCTCTTTCCTTCCCTGTGCGAGGGAATCCTTAGCTTTCTGTGAAGAGCCTCACGTACACGAGTTAAGAGATATGTCAATATGACAAACACGTGGATGGAGATACTTGCTTTGGCGAGCTTGCCCTGTTGGAGTTCCTGCCGTAGGTTGCTTAGGGCTGAGCTTTCTAATGGTGCAGAATGCTTATAGTCTGATTGCAGGTTGGGAGAAGAGAATAATTAAGATACGGAGTTAAGCCCCTTTCTGCTTGCCTATTTTGTCGCTGTTGGTTACAGAATTTGCCCAACAATTTGATTTCTTAACATCTATGAAGTAGTTGTCTAATGATCTGGTATATGGGCTGCTTGAATTAATGATCCAATGGAATTTTAACACCGGTATAGAGCTTGGCATTTTGACTTCTGTTATAAACTATTTATGCTCTAGTTATTGCATGGTTAAATAGATCTGAAAGGAAGTTTAGGCTAAGTATTCTGAAGTTCTGTTGTATTTTGCAGGTGAAACAGTGAATGCTGGAGATGCGTTGTGTGAAATCGAAACGGACAAAGCGGTGATTACCATGGAATCAAGTGATGATGGCATATTGGCTAAAATACTGGTAGGGATTCTGCCTTTCTGCATAGGATGATGTAACTTCAGGCTGTCGTTTAGCATATTGCCTCAAAACTAGTTTAGATATCTAAATTTCCTTCTGCTCAGGTTTCAGAATAATGCACTCATTTGCATTCCTAGTGAGAAATAATTTCTCTGTGTACCCGACTACTGGTACATGGTACATGATTCTATATATGTTTAATGGATTTTCTGTTCACCTGGTTGAATTATGTTGTTTTGTATGTTTTGTGCCTTATGAATTACGTCCATGAAATTTTGCAGTTTGTGACATTTCTTAACTCTGAGTTATAGAAAAACAAGTTACAATCAGTTAGTTGAAATATGGAATTTTGGATTGTACTTTACCCAGGAAATGTGATCTCCGTGCTAGAATATCTTGTGCTGGCCGTTGAAGATGGAACATCATACAAAATGGGCTGACCCAGAGGACAGTTCTTAGAATTATTAATTTCCTGTATTCTTAAAATTAGATTGATTAGGCTTAATATAAAGAATGAGAACTGGGAGGAAGCATCATCTCTGAGCATCATTTTGGAGTATTTGTTTGTATGTGCATGTATAACAGAGAGAATGCTCAGTTTGTTTGGGTTCCTTGTTTATGTTTGGCTTTAAATCCTGTTCTGTACCAAGATGGAAGCAATAACAACTGGACTACAGAGATGAGGATGAAGGACTTAGTTCTAACCCTGCATTGCTTAAGGTCTGCGTGCAAGTCCTGTGCTGTTCTTTACTTACTGTATTCTAAAAAGACAAGTCAAATTCTGTATCTTTTCCTTTCTTCTCCTCTTTTCTAATGTTTTTGAAAATTGTTTGCTATTTCAAGATGACCTGATGTTAATTCTTACCAGAAATTAGAAGGGTGGGGCTGTAATTCTGAGGCCTTCTGTTGCTGCTTCTGCGTAAAAATGACATTTTCTGAAAGCTCACATTTGATGCTTAAAAATTAAGGAAGACAAGATTTTTCTTGTCCGCTGAATATGTATAATGGGAAATGTATTTTAGACTTTCTTATCTTTAGGGTGGGGAATGAGAGTTGTTATTATGTGTAAGGAAGGGGAAAGGTTTTTCCCTCCCTTTCAGTGTTCACCACTCTTTTCTAAAAACACTTCCAACAAGAACACTGGTATCATTTCTTTTTCCCTTTTAAAAATTGGGTAGATAAACATGGATAATCTTAAATATGAATTTGCAATGTATTAGCAGTTTGGTTAAGATGAAACAACTTGTTCAATTAAAATTGTAGAAAATCTAGTTATAGGCAGCTAAATGGGGAAACAAGGTTCTGCAGCATAGTATTTCTCACATTTAATGCTTATACTGATATATAAAGTGTGTCTTACCACACTTAAACATCCTACCTGTGAGCTGGTGTCCCCAAGAAAAGTTATGAAACACTTAGTAATGTTCGAACCGTAGAATACTGAAGAAATCTACTTGAACCACTGTGCAGCTTAGCTTTTTTTGGTGGCAGACGTGTTAAAATGAGTATTAATCCTGTTATTTTGTTTTAACTCCTAGAGCGTTTAACAGACACTTTGGCTGTCTTGGTACACAGTATGTCAGATTTGGTTATTCCAGGGCTATTAATGTAGCTTGTATTCTTTCTGTCAAAGGATCCTTTGTGTCTTGAAGCGTTACTTAATAACTCAGGTTTCCAGCACCGTGGTATTTGCCTTTCTCTGGCTCCTTACCCTTGCATGCTTGGCCAACCCATTGCATCTACAAAGTGCTGTTGAACCTGGCGTGAAATGAGCACCGTGCACTAGGCATGGATATTTGCCTTTGCTTAGGTGCAGTCCAGCATGATTTGGTGCAGAGGGGGATGCATGACTGTGCAGCTGTGTGGTGCCACGCTTTTACCACCTTACAGTGAACAAAGAGTGCTTTTTTCTTAGTTGGGCTTTCTATTTAAATTCTGTTGCAGCTTCAGCTGCAAGTTTTCATACTTCAACTTGTACCTAAGAGTTTCAACTCCTGCATTCAAGGGAAAAGAATGTGCCATTAATGTTCATATGAAAAGTCTGGTTTTAAATGCCTTGGCCTATATTGTGTGGGAACTCGGTAATAGAAAGGACTAGATTTCAGTTTTCCTGGACAAGATTCAGTTGTCTTTGATGATATTTTCCTTTCAGTTCTTTGCCTCATTCCTTATATATCTTTTCTATCATTAAAAAAAAAAACCAACCATAAATGAAAGGCTGCAAAAAATGATGAAGCAGAAATGTCCTAGAGACGAAACTCCATCTCTTTGTACAATCTTGATACAGCTTCATAGAAAATGGAAGAAATACAAGTGAGCATGAGACTAAATGATGCCTATACAGAACTTGTACTGATTGAATGTTTGACTTTCCAGCAATACAATAATGATCTTTTACTGTTCTTGTGTGTGGAAACCATTCATAAAGCTGTAATAACTTTTTGTTGCAAATGACATCTTCCAAATTTTCATGGTGCTTATAGGCTGGTCTATGCCTCATTTGAAAGAAAAGAACTTACGTAAATTATAGTCTGTGTTCCTAACCCTCACAAGACTCCATCCTTGTGGTTTGCTTGGGAGGACTAAAATTTTGTTTCTTCATTCCTTATGCTTTTCTCTCCCAAATGCCTCACTTCTTGAAAATTTCAGCACAGTCTCATTTCCATTCTGGTGGAGTATTGCAGCTGTTTCTTCCCTCCCTCCAGAATAATTAAACAACGGGATGAATTGGAAGAACTTTGAATAAAATAAAAAATTATGAGAAATTATTTTGCTATATGTGTAATAGATTATGAAACCCTTTGTCAAAATGTTTAGTTCAAATTGGTATGTTAGGAGAGAAGGGAGTGGAAAAAATGTAGAGATTGAGAAGTAAAATGTAACAAGATGAGTGGAATGAACTTGAAAGGGAAAATTCTTGGCTGAACAGAGGTGGTGGTGGTTTAGAGTGAACATACTGCAGTTACAGAATTCTCCACTAGAACAGATCCAAACCCCAGTGAAAAGCTGTATTGAACGAAATCCTTTTTGTGATAGAAAGAAGGGGAGGAAAAAAAAAAAGAAACAAACTACAACCACCACCACCCCCCAAAACAGAACAAAAAAAAAAGAAACCCCTCTTGCATCAACAGTAAGAGCCATCTGAGAGATCCAGCCTTTAATATGAAACTTTAATGGACAAAAGTAAGTTTTATGAGGCTGTCAATAAAATGTAATTTACTATATAGGTTTTTATTAACTGAGTGCTCACTAACATGACCTGGGGAGACACTTTGTTGACTTTTCACTGAGATCCTTTATGGTCTATGGTAGAAATATTTTTGCCATTTTAAACTGGTAATATGAACTCTTAAAATGGTTATTTTTGGTTTGGATGATCTGTTTAAAGGGTTATTAGCTCATAATCTGCATACCAATTTTGTTAGTGTTTTCAGAACCTGTTGATAACTGGAAAATATGATTTCAACATTAAATGTGAGATTCCTTTTAAGCTATAGAATCTTTCCTCTTCCTAACATGCAGCGGTCAAATATCAGATTAGAAGTAGTTTGTAGACTGCAGTGCATCTGACATGCAGGAAGAAATAATAAAAATTCCACTGTGTTTAGGATGAAATGAAGTTAAAAGTATTTCTAGTTTTAGTATGCAAAGTTGTGTAAGAATAAAGTGATTGTATTTTGAAACTTAAATAAAGATTTCAACTATCAATACCTCTTCTGGAAAAAACAGTTGTTCTCTATCCATTTTAGCTCCATGTGATCATATCTTTTGATCAATAAATATTAAGAAGTCTGAAACTTTCCTAACTCTGCCCAGTACTCTAAATCCCTTTGTGAATATGATATCCACTATTTCAGTCATGCTTCTGAGCATGAATACTTATTTTAGCTCCATGGAGCTGTTGGACTTTATCTAAAAAATGCAACTGTTTTTGTAGTTCCACACTAAACAAAGCATATCAGATGCTGCCCTGCAAATGTTGCTTTATATAGATGAACTTGTTAATAATGAGATTATTTAAAGCTTAGTGGCATTCAGTCAAAATTGAAAAGGATTTATTGTCTGAAAAATGAAACAGGCGTGAAATTTAAATGTCTGTTTCCTTGATGTTTGCTATGTTCTATTGTTTCACTGTGTTTAATACAAACATTTCACAATCAGATTATGTAGAAAGTAGGAAGAAGAATTAAAACCTGGGGGGCTGGCTTTCCACAGAAGCCTTACTCTGTTTCTGAAGGCAGTAGTTACGAAAATTTGTTGTGACCACAAATGTCGCTAGTAAAATTTCCCTGGAAGATACTGCATTTTTTGGTCTTAACACTTCACTCTATTTGTAGTTCTAAAAAGGATGGATATTGACTTAATTAGTTAACTGCAAAAACCTGGAAGAGAATAGAGATGATGAGAATGTGATCAGAATGGATAAAAAGGGGTGACATTTGGCAGTGTAACGTGCAGTCAAAGAGCTATAGATAAGTAGGTTGGAAAAGGACAAGTCATTAATTACTGTGGCCTCCTGTACCCATAGCAGCTCAAATTTACCTCGACTGTTTGCTGACAGAGACTCTACATGCTATGACACCATTCTGGTTTTGCATTTCGGAAAAAGTATTTTCTCAGCCATCAAAAGTAAATCATTGTAAAAAGTAAAGTGGTTTTCTTATTTTCTTGACGCAGTGGCCACAAAATGCAGGTGGTATCTATTCCATTTATCACAGTAGTTTATGTACTGGAAGACTCTTAACATCTCTCTCCAAGGTATTCTCTTTTGCAAATATGAAAAAGATTGAGTCCTTCAACTTCCAAAGGATTGTTTTCAGAATTCTCTATTGTTCTGTTATAGTGCTTCAAGCTCTCTTTAATAACTTGTCTTGGAAGTGTGGTGCTCTAAACTGGCTTAAATATTCCATTTAAAGCCTCATCAGGACTTTATAGAGTGAAATACTTCTCGAGTATTTAATGAAACATTTCCCAAACGAAATATGCTATGCTTCTCTCACCCTTCCTTTTTTGCAGCAATGTCTATATTGACTCATGTTTAGCTAGTAATTCTTTGTAATCTTAGAGCCTTTCCTGCTTAACTAAACCAGTGTTATTGTACTAACAGTCCTACAGGCTTCAAGAACTAAGATTGCACTCTGAAAGAAAATGCTGTTGAAGGCAATCTTTTAGGTCAGGGAGGTCCCATCTAGGGAGGATCTACACAGCAGGTGAAGACTGCATAATTAGATACAAGCATACTGGTATTAGTTGCCATCTAGCTACTTGAGAATCAACAGAATGGGCGTAGCTACAAACTAGTTCCTGGATCCCTCCGCATGCAAGAGAAAATTCTACCCTACGCATGTTTCTGCTGCTATTGCAAAAGCTATTTGGGTTGGTATATTAGGTTGCATCTCTGCTACAGTTGCATTTTCTTAGAACAGCATGTATTTGCAGTTTTCCTTTGCAAAAAAAGGGAGAGTAGTTTCCTGTGTGGCAGCGTTTAAGAAGTGATTGTCTGTTTAGTGTCTTCCTTTTTTGTATAAGCAAAGGGAACATCCTTTGCAAAAATGAAAGCATCAGAATAGGTGGGGGACTGGGTGGGGAGGAGAGATGATGTAAAATGCAACTCAGCTGCAAGGGAAGTCTATCAGGACTTACAAGAAATTGTCATTGGTGTTTAATTTCTACAGGATAACTTGCATTTTAAACACAAGTTTATATAAGCAAATAAGTTTTGTAAATCTTTTCCTTCTTTTAATTTACATCATTAAATAGTAATTTTTCCCAGATGTTCAGTTTTTGTGTTCAGCTGTGGAGCAACACATCCAGTAAGTTTCAGCAAATCTGTTATATCCCAGGACAAAATCTGACATCAGATGTATTTTTAATGCTTTCACTATTTTTAATTCTCTCCTCTTCAATTTTACATGTTTCTGAAAATTATTTCGCATCTAATAGCCTTGACAAAAAATTGGGCAACCTCTTCATTTTTTTTAAATATGAAGTACCTATTTGGCATTTACAGATACTGCTTTGTTAGATTATGTGAAGGGGAGATACGGGGATTGTCTCTGTCTAAAGTATTAAAGAATGATTCCCAGAGAGACATTAAGAAGAGAATAGCAGAGTCCAATATTGATTTTTGAAGTTTCTTTAATAGTAATTCATGATGACTACAAGTAGCATCAGTATTTCAGAAGCTCTGTTTTTCCCGTTTCCTGCCTCGTATTCCAAATGCATTCCAAAAGTTCTTTGTGTTATTGCTGTTGTGACACGTTTTTTCACAGATCAAAACCAGACTCTCCAGCAGCTACATGACACCAATGTTGTGGAGCAGTGACACTCAGCCTTAGCCAAGATATCAACGTCATCCAATAACAGTCACACACCAAGAGCTGAGTCTGAGAAGGAGGTGCCAGGAGGTTGAAAATAACTATGTTGTCTTTCAGATTAAGGGAAGAGAGGCAGCTTTATTGGAGTAACATGGACAGAGTATTATGCAAATCCAATAGATTCTTTTAATCCCTCTTTTTAGAATCTAGAAATGGTGAGTTTAAATATTAGAGTACAGAATAGATACACAAACAGGCTTTTATTCCAGTCTCCTAAAAAGTACAGAACCAGCCTGATGTTTTGGAAACTGAAATGATAGGGGAGCAGTAAGATTGGAAGCTGATTGTTTTTTCCTAGCTCTAGTATGATGCTTAGTAGTCTTTCTTCAGTATCCTGAGGATATTTCTGCACTCTACTGGGTGTTCAGTAGATGTTTGTGTAAGGTTTATAACATTAAGATGTCTTAGGTTTGTGGATGGGAGACATTGCATATTGAAAACACTGTCCTTCCAAAGCCACTCAGAAGTTTCAAATGTGCTGTAGTTGATGGGAAATTAAGAATCTTTGATGCGTGTGAGCAATCAGCATCTGGCTGAAGTTTACTCGCTTCCTAAAAGAAATGAAGCAACAATGTTATTTTCTTTGATGCCAACTACAGTTCTACACCATCTTAACTGAGTTCAATATGGAAAACTGAGTCAAATAAACACACTATCTGACTAACACTTTGTTTCTTAGCGTAATTTAATTCAACTTCTGTAACATTTCCTGGGTTTTTTGACTGTATAATGTAAGTATGTATGGTTTAAGAAAGAACAGGCTAACAGTAAAACAGATACTCGTGCATATATTCCTTTTCTGTCTATTAATGATCACATCTGATTCAGTGTAAAATGCAGTAAAAGATTAAATGACTGAAAGTACTAAAAGGGTAATTTCAGAATGGTGATTATTCTTTCAGTAGAGTTGCTTCTGAAATTAACACTTTTTTTGCCTAAAATACTGATTAGCTCAATTTGGACCAAAACCAGATGATGAATGGTTAAGAACTGGATTTAATATCCATTACCATTTTCTCATTCATGACCTAAATGAGCCTTGGTATGAACTCAAAGTACTTTGTATAAAACTTCCACTGCAGAGTGAGCCATCCTAGGTTCTGTTCCCCTTTCCTCACAGTGTAGGAAATAAACCTACTTTGGTATATGTGTGTTAGTGACTAAAGCACTGCTGCAGTGGCAACAGCTCCGAGGGAACTTTATTCCTCTGTGCACTTAATCTCCTCCAATTTTTTCTCCCTGTCATGGCTCACCTGTGCTTTGTTGGTTTGTCAGCAAAGTTAGAATCTTTTTGACTCTTCTTGGCTACGCATACACACAGTAATAGAAGTATTGCAAAGCGACTGACTTCAGCTCTTTCTAAATAAGAGATTCTGGAGTTCATTGAGATTTATGCAGAGAGGTTTTCTGGTATTGTGAATTATGAAAATGTAGATGTGTCTCAAAAATCCAGGAGATGAAAAGTTAAGCAAAATAACAACAATTTTTCTGTCTACTCTAGTTCCGAGCTGCAAAGGCTGTGTGTTTAAAAACATGTTTTAAAAAAAAATACATGCGTACACTTTTAAAAAGTATAAACTCTGCATCATCTGGGCTGGAAATTTGCATTGGAAAATAAGGAATGCTGGAGTTTCCACATAACTGTCTTGAAGTGGTGAACGGGAAAAAACACAGTTGGCTTGCTCTGAAGAGTGAGAGTTGACAGCACTGATGGCTTTGAATGCTCGTGTAGTGCTGGGTTATAAACAAAGCCTAACTAGTGTAAGTGTTGTGTTATGTTTCTGAAGGCTTAACCATCCCTGCTGGATTTCTGCATGTGTTATCACAGCACCATTAAAGCACTCTGATACCAAAATTGTGGTCAGGACTGGACACCACAAGCATGTCCTAGTGCTCCTTAGTCTAGTCAGTTATGATATGTGGGCTGCTTATGTAAATAAGGGTCTCTGTTGTCTGTGCAAGCCTTTGTGAAGGAAAGAGAAGACATACCAACAATTTTGGTTTATTCTTATTTTGGGGGAAAAAAAGTTAACTGCTGCATATTAATGGGGAGTATTTTGAACTTGGACATACCTGTTTTGCTGTCTGTATTGGTATGGAGAAAACATCTGAGTATTATGCTGATAAACATAGTTTTCCTAACTACATTGTTCAGTGCTAAGTATGATAATGCTGTAAAATTCTTAGAGTGAATAACTTCAGTATTTTGTATGTTTATAGCTTTGTTTTCTTTTGTTTGTCCTAGTTTTTGTGTTTCGGTGACTACATTAAGTAGATTCTGTTTGTACTGGCTTCAGGCTGCTGTTGTGTTTGATTGTGAGTGGCAGTAACATTGCAATTATACATAATTTTACAATTTTGTTTATCAATGGGCCTTTCTGTGGTAGGATCTTTCAACCTTAGACAAATCAGTTCAGGACTTTGGGCATTCTGTCATCCCCAAGTACTTTAAAGTCATCTTAATAAAATAAAATATGATCAAGTCTTGATGGACTCTCCAGATTTGCTTCTCTCAAATTAAGCTTTTCAGAATATTAATGGAGAAGAATGTATCAAGAGCTCAGAACAAGAAATATTGAACTAAGTCTTAAATTTTTTCATGTAATAAATACTCTTAAAGAAGTATTACACTAGAATTTACCTAGTGGTCATGGGGAAAAAGAAGTGAACTGACAAAACTGTAAATGTGAGATGTTTTATCAGAACATACTGAGAACAAATTGTCTTTGCCATTCCTTCTTAAGTCTGTTGTTGGCCCTTCTAGCGAGGGAGCTGGGTAATCCTGTGAAATCTGATACGTTCTCTCAGTGGACTTAACAGTGTGCAGACAACAATTTTATCTGAGTAGTAACGTTCTAGTATTTGCATCTGCCTAGTACAGTCTCTACAGCATTCTGTTTTATTTATTAGTGTTTAAATGCCTAGAAAACCCACTTAAGGTAGAGTGTGATGCCTCATACAATGTATATTTTTATTTTGTGTGTCTGTCTCTGGGCTTTTCAAATGATAGTGATTTGCATTTTCTTGGGTAAAATGTCAGATACGTACCAGCTTCATGTGAGACAAATGAATGTGCAGTATGGGTTTCTGGTGCAAATATAACGTCCATTTTCCTTTGTTAGGAAATCAACTCCGTTTGGGCTGGTACAGTCTAAGTTGTATTTGACTAACTGTGGTCCTGTCTTTACATTTGGCCTGATACCCTGAAAATGTTACTGCTGTGGAGAACCTGAAGAGTTGCACTTCTGCAACCATTTCAGAGGCTGTAGGAGGAGCCCTTCATTAGTCACGACGTTAACATGACTGCCATGCCTTTATCTGCCAAAGCTTCAAAGAGGTGTTTCTCTATGATACGGATATCTTTTTGGTTTAAAAGGAACACCTGGAATAGATCAACCTTATGCAAACTACTTAGGTTATAATTAGATCAGATTAGATTTATCTTTCTATAAGACTTCTGTTCACATGTTCTTTGAAACAGTGTTTTACATAGCACGTAAGTGCTGTCGCTTGCTTGGTGGACAGACTTGTTATGTTAAAATAGACAAACTCAGAGGTGGAAGTTAGTGGAAAGCAAGTGTTATCTTTTTCAAAAAGAAGTAATGGGGCGCTGTTGTTGTTGCAGAGTTTCAGTCTCTTTCTGTTTCCTTAGCTTCTGAATTTACAAGCTTGGGTTTTAAAAAGTAACAGGGTAGATACCTCAAAGTACAACTGCTCAACGTGTCCCGCAAAATTTTCAGCCTCTGTTCGCAAAGATTAGGCATCCATATTTGTTTTCAGTAGCTAATGTGACTTTATCCTTGGAGGTACCCAGTAGTCTGTAACTTGCTTACTTTGATTTTTGAATGCTAACTTTGATGTATGGGATTTTGGGGCATAAGTTAATATTCCTTGCCTTATAATAGCAACTGTAATTAATTTCAGTCATGAGTCCTCTTATTAATGGTAGGAATAAAATGGGATATATTTTCTTGATGAAGTGTCATTAATATGCCTGAAATTTTCACATCTACCATCTTTAGTCATATTAGTCCAGACAGTACAATATGTAACTTAATGTTCTCATTGCCTTAAATTTAGATGGAAGAAGGAAGCAAAAATGTACTCTTGGGCTCACTAATAGCTCTGCTGGTAGAGGAAGGACAGGACTGGAAGCAAGTTGAAATACCAGCTGATGGTAGTGATCCATCCTCTCTGGCTCCACCAGCACCTGTGCTTACCTCAACTCCTGCAGGTCCTTCAGTTTCAGCCCCTCCTAAACTGGAACATCAACCTGGAAAATTGCAGTAAGTTTTTATGTTTGGTAGGAAACAGAACTCAGTTAGTTCAGTACAGCTGAACCAAGAAGAATCGTGTCTATTTTTACCTACTATTAATCTGTTAATTTAAGAGAGTGTTTTAGTATGTGTGAGGTAATAAAGTTTGCCTGCCCAGAATATTTCTTTGCTTGTAAGCAATTTGAAAAACATAGTTTTATTAGAACACCTTCTATGGATGTGCTTTTCTTCTAACATACAATTGCTTTGTGAGGGATTCTAAGCTTAGATTAGGAAGAAGTTGTGTTTATATATGATGGACACTAATGCTGATGCATCAGATACTCAGTTTACCTATAACTTGTTTTCTATTTCTTTTTTAGGAGAAAAAATAAACAAACAAATGGCACACTCCAAAACTCTTCCAAGCTCTTGCGTGTTTGATATTAGAAATTTTTAAATTTTATTTTCATAACAGTGAAGTGCAAAAAACTCAGAACTGTGGGTTTACATGCTCTTTGCTTTGTTTTGATCTGTTAGGGTGCTCTAAGCATTGCAAACATCTTAGGGGGTGAGTAAATTAACCCCAAAGTGTTAGTTAGGTAATAGTAATCTGTAAATCACTGGTTTGTGTCACAGGATGTACCTTATTTGGAGGTATCACTCCTTATTTGGAGTGAATTGTGATAACACAAAAGCTGTAAAATTACAGCCTATTAAAGAAAAGAATAGAAAACTAATTTTGGTATCATGTGCTATGCAAACTGTTTGGTTTTGGTTGTTTTGGGGTTTGTCTGATTTGAGCCCAGAGGGCAACTGAGCTCCAGGCAGCTGTTCCCCCTCAGGGATGGGGAGGAGAAAATACAACAAAAGACTCGGGAATTGAGACAAGGACAGGGAGGGATGACTCACGAATTATGGTCACGAGCAAAAGACAGACTCCTTAGGGGAAGAAAAAGAATATCACTTTAATTTGAACACCACCACTACTTAATTTACCAATCAAACAGAGTAAGACAGTGAGAAATACAACCACATATTAAAAACACCTTTCCCCCACCCATTCCTTCTTCCCAGGCTCACCTTTACTCCCGGTTTCTCTCCCTCCTCCACCCGGGTGGCACAGTGGGGCAGGGAATGGGGGTTGCAGTCAGTTCATCACCTGTTGTCTCTGCTGCTCCTTCTTCCTCAGGGGGAGAATTCCTCGTGCTCTTCCCCTGCTCCAGGGTGGGGTCCCTTTCACAGGAGGCAGTCCTCCACAAACTTTCTCCAACATGAGTCCTTCCCACGGGCTGCAGCTCTTCCCAGACTGCTCCAGCGTGGGCCCCTTCCATGGGTCACAATCCTCCCAGCAATGGACTGCCCCAGTGTGGGCTTCCCTCAGAGTCCCAGCCTCCTCCGGGCACAGCCCCTGCTCCAGCGTGGGGTCCTCCACAGATTGCAGGAGGGCATCTGCTCCCCCCATCACCTCCACGGGTGCAGGGCACAGCCTGCCCTCCCACCATGGGCTGCAGGGGAGTCTCTGCTCTGGCGCACCTCCGCCTTCCTCCTCCTTTCTTCCACTGACCTTGGTGTTCGCAGAGGTGTCTCCCAGGTTCCTTGTCTTAAATACATTATCGCAGAGGTGCAGCCATAGTCAGTAATTGGCTCAGCCTTGGCGCAGAGGCAGGTCTGACTTGGAGCCGGGGGAGCTTCAAGAAGCTTCTCACAGGGGTCACCACTGTAGCTCCCTCCCTTGCTGCCAAAACCCTGCCACACACAAAACCAACACAGTGGGGTTTTTTTGGTTTTCTGGTTTGGTTTGGGTTTTTTTCCCAAGGCTGTTTACTTTTCTGTCTGGTTTGCTATGTTTACTTTTGCTGTCAGCATTTAGGCTCTTCTCATGCAAGTGGAAGATGACTAATTGAGGTCATTGCCCAAACCTTACCTGTGGTAGGGGGATGATCCAAGTAAAGGCTTGAAAGGATTAAGTCTTGCATTTTGGTACCAAAGAACATCAGAAGTGCATCTCTTTCACTGCAGCTGTTAATTAGAGATGTATCAGCTTCTTTGGAATCAAGTGATCATTGATGACATCAGTTTTTTGTCAAGGGCTTATGGATAGTTCTTAAAACTCGATGTGGTGCAAATACAGTCTCCTTTAGGAAATAACAAACTGGAGATTTTGTGGAAAGACTTGAAACCAAGTATTCTTTTATGAAAGTGTTGCTGCTTTTGTATCTAAGAATTCTCCAATCACTTTTCTACATGTTGTGTTTTTCCTCATTTTGGAAAGCAAATCATGCTAAGGTGCACTGGGTGCTCTGTAGCTATGTCCTGTGCTTTGTAGTTGATCACTGCTTCTGTTTCCAAGCAGAAATGTTACTACTGGGCGTACCCCATCTAGGCCAAGATGGCAGGTACAGGTTTACTAGTGTTATAGTATATCTTAGGTATATGCTGATTAAAATGTTTGAGTGTGGGAGGGCTTAGTATTTAGTCTTCTAAAGCACATACTGAATTATGCAACTACATCTATTTGGCTTTTGCTTTCTGAAAAAGTTGCCATTTCATTAAATCAATTCTATAAAATAAAATTGAAGCTAGGGTGAAGATAGTGTTATAATTAGAATAAAGCTGCGTAAATGATGCAATTACAGCTAGCTAAACAAATAATAGAGATGAACAAACCTCTTGTCTGCGCTCCTAAACCCCGTTTTTTAATATTACTACAACAAGCTGGTCTTAAAAAAAGTATTTGGTTCTTCAGTAATGACCCTTTTCTGGAAGAGTCCACAAGTATATTGCATCGCTGCTGTAAAAGGGAAGTTTGGAGATGAGTTTTCCTCTCTTCATTTTGATCCCTTTAAGGTCATTGCTGTGTTTTTAAATTCAACCTTGCAGTAAAGCTTGATGAAGGGGCACAGTCTGACTTCAGTGTTACTCACCTTTGTACATGTCCTGGTTTTGGCTGAGGTAGAGTTCATTTTCTTCCTAGTAGCTGGTACAGTGCTGTGTTTTGGAAGTCGTATGAGAATAATGTTGATCTCACACTGATGTTTTAGTTGTTGCTAAGTAGTGCTTATCCTAAGTCAAGGACTACTCAGTTTCCCATGCTCTGCCAGTGGGGAGGTGCACAAGAAGCTTGAGAGGGCACAGCCAGGAAAGCTGCCCTGAACTAGCCAAAGGGGTATTTCATACCATAGGGTGTTACGCTCAGTGTATAAACTGGGGGGAGATGGCTGGGGGGGGGGATCACTGCTCGGGGAATGGCTGAGCATTGGTCAGCAGGTGGTGAGCAATCACATTGTGCATCACTTGTCTTTTCTTGGGGTTCATGTCTCTCTCTTTTTGTTATCTATCTTCCTTTTCATTATTATATTTTACCTCAGTTATTAAACTGTTCTTTATATCAACCCATGAGATCTACTTTTTTCAGTTCTCTTCCCCATCCCACCAGGGACAGGGAGGATTGAGCAAGCAGGTGTGTGATGCTTAGTTGCCAGTTGGGATTAAACCACAACAGTCCTTTTTGGTGCCCAACATGGGGCATGACGGGTTGAGATAACAACCAATGTGACTGGGATGCGTTAGAACAGATTTGTTATAAGCATTCATTATATTGGTTCAATAGTCGCTGGTCACAATGTTTATTTATTTGCTCTCAAACTTGGTGTGCTTGTTCCTGAAGTCGCGTTATGTAATACCATACTCACAGTATATGCTCCATGTTGTGCTGTTTCTTCGTATTCCCCTTCTCCTCCAGGGTAATCACAATAGCTCTTGAGGATTTTTAATATCCTTGGGATGTTCAAACTAGCATGTTCCTATTGCTGTGTCTCTTGAATGTGTTCCAGGTCTTGTTTAAGGTTAAGAGATCTGCCCTGAGGCCAGATAATTATGAGTGACAGGGTGTGTGGGATCGCATGAGCAAGTACCTAGGACAGTGGGCACCTCCGGTGATTTGGAACTTTACGCAGGAAAAGTGCAGAATCTGGAAAAACTAGTAAAATATTTGGAAAAAGTATGCTGTCACCCTGGCAGTTCCAGAGATGCAAATCACTGCAATGTGCTGGGGCCTGGCCCATGCCTATCAAGCCTTGTCCAAAACAATTCAGTACCCTCAAGGGGAAGAGAAGTTCTCTAGATCTGACGACAAAGCAACAGGCACTGTGGCTACTCCAACCCCCATGACAGGCACTGCAGCTGAACCAGAGAACCAACCAGTGGCAGTGTCGGTTGTCCCTATGCACAATAAGAAATGGACATGAAAGTCATCTCGTTTAGTAAAGGAGGGTGAAGCAGGACCATCACAGGAACAGGAGGAGGAGGCAGAAGAAGAGGTAATCGCCTGATCCCTATCCCTGAGTGAGCTGTGGGGTATGTGAAAAGATTTCAGCTGTGGTCAAGTGAGCACATTATCACCTGGCTGCTCCAGTGCTGGGATAATGGGGCTAGTAGCCTGGAATTAGAGGGTAGGGAAGCCAGTCAGCTGGGCTCACTTTCTAGGGAAGGGGCCATTGACAAGGTCATTGGAAGAGACATAAGTCCTCAGCCTCTTGAGGCGACTCCTGTCAAGTGCGAAGGAAAGGTGTCCTTTCAAGGAAGATGTTATGTGTCACCCAAGGAAGTGGACGACCATGGAGAGAGGTATCTAGTACCTGAGGGAATTAGCCATGTTAGAGATGATTTGTTATGACTGGGACAACACAGTTATCCACAGATCCAGACCAGTAGAAAGTTATACAGAGCACACCATCGTCATACGCCAAGTCATTGTCAGTCATGAAATGGAGAGATGAAGAGGTGCTGATGGTGGGTGATGTGGCTTGCCAACTCTGGGAATGCAAAGAAAATCTCTCTGCGGGACTGCGTCTTGGCTGTGGAAAAACTGAAAAGTGTGAAAATCTGTTCCAGGAGTTCCAGCAGTGGAAAGAGGATAGGTCCTACTTCCCACCTGTACAGACCAGGATCTCGGCTATTAAGAGCAAGCGTTACTCTGCTCAAGAGAGAGGATATAGAGGGTACATACACATCATGGGGTACCCTCTGGTTCTACCTGCAGGACATGAGGAAGTGGGATGGAAAATCCACCTCAACCCTAGAGGCATGGGTATGTGAATTGCAGGGAAAAACAACCACAAATGGGTGTTCTTCCAGGAAAATTGCTGCTCTGGTCTCCAGTGGGCAGTTCCCCAGATAGAGTGGAAGGGCTGATCTTACTCCTGATCCCATGGAAAGGAATTCTAATCCATTTTTACAAGAAGTGAGTAACAATTCCTATGACCAGGACTAGAGGGGCCCTGCTTCCAGCCAGATGGAGGAGAGGGACAACTGGATTTATTGGACTGTGTGGATTCAGTGGCCTGGCATATCAGACCCACAGGCTCTGATGGACACTGATGCAGTGTACAACAACAGCATCAAGTTATAAAGGGGCAGAACTCACCTGTATTTCTGGAGTGTCAGGGGGATTCCAACAGCTAACTGTATTGGAGGCTGAAAGAAGCCTAACTGGGAATGAGTGGCGTAAACACCCCATTGTGACTGGCCCAGAGGCTCCGTGCATCTTTGGCATAGACTATCTCAGGAGAGGGTATTTTAAGGACCCAAAAAGGGTACTGGTGGGCTTTTGGTATAGCTGCCTTGGAGGTGGAGGAAATCAAAGAGCTGTCAACAGTGTCAGGTCTCTCAAAAGACCCTTCTGCTGTGGGATTGCTGCAGGTTGAAGAACAACAGGTGCCAATTGCTACTACAACAGTGCACCAGTGGCAGTACCTCACCAACTGAGACTTCCCAGATTCCCATCCATAAGCTGATTCGTCGACTGGAGAGTCAAGGGGTGATGAGCAGGGCTTGCTCACCCTTTAACAGCCCAATAGAGCCAGTGTGAAAGTCTAATGGGGAGCAGAGACTAACAGTAGACTATCATGGCCTGAATGAAATCGCGTCACCGCTGAGTGCTGCTGTGACAGACGTGCTAGAGCTTCAATATGAATTGGAGCCAAAGGCAGCCATGTAGTATGCCACAGCTGGTATTGCTGATGTGTTTTTCTCCATCCCTTTGGCAGCAGAGTGCAGGCCACGGTTTGCTTTCACTTGGAGGGTTGTCCAGTACACTTGGAATCAACTGCCCCAGGGGCAGAAACACAGCCCCACCATTTGCCATGGACTGATCCACACTGCAGTGGTACCGGGTGAAGCTCCAGAACACCTGCAGGACATTGGTGACATCATTGTATGGGTGGCAGCACAGCAGAAGAAGTTTTTGAGAAAGGGAAGAAAATAATCCAAATCCTTCTGAAAGCCGATTTTGCCATAAACCAAAATAAGGTCAAGGGACCTGCTCAGGAGATCCAGTTTGTAGGAATAAAAAGGCAAGATGGGCATTGTCAGAACCCAGTGGGTGTGATCAACGAAATAGCAGCTATGTCTCCACCAACTAATAAAAAGGAAACACAAGCTTTCTTAGGCATTGTGGGTTTTTGGAGAACGTACGTTCCAAATTACAGTCTGATTGTAAGCTCTCTCTATCAGGTGACCCAGAAAAAGAATGACCTATGTGTATGTATGTCAAGAGACAGGAAAGGTGGTGGTGATTAATTGGAATGTTTTGGAAGATGGGACCTGGGCATGGCATGAATGGTATAGAGTAAGGAGTGGGTGTTGTTCTGGTTTTGGCTGGGATGGAGTGGTATCTTCCTAGTAGCTGGTACAGGGCTGTGTTTTGGATGCACAATTTTGCATTGTGCATCACTTGTCTTTCTTGGGTATTACTTCTGGTTTTGTTATCTTCCTGTCCATTACTATTATTATATTTCAGTTATTAAACTGTTCTTATTTCAGCCCATGAGTTTTACTTTTTTCAGTTCTGCCCCCCATCCTAGCAGGGGGAGGAGACAGCGAGCAGCTGCATGATGCTTAGTTGCCGACTGGGGTTGAACTAAGACAGTACAGAACTCTGTTTTCTTCCCTAGCTGTTGCTTCTGAAATAGAGCATATATTGTGTAGTTTCTCTTGATATACATTAAATGAAATAAGTTAATCTTATTAAATAGTTTATTTTTCTTCTCATTTCTTTAGGGTTCGCTTAAGTCCTGCAGCTCGCAACATTCTGGAGACACATGGACTAGATCCAAGCAATGTTACACCTTCTGGACCTCGAGGAATCTTCACTAAAGAGTCTGTATATATTTCAGTAAAGCTAGAACCTCGTATTCCTTATTTCTCCCTTTGAATCTAGAGCAATCTCCGTGAACTTGACAAGTCCATTTATTTAAAAAGCCAACTTTTTGTTCTAGTTTTTTTGGGGGGGGAAATGGCTTTGTTAAATTTGAAAAACCTGTTGAGAAGATATGGAGAAGAGGTCAGGAAATATTGTAAGAAGCCTTTAATTAAAATTTTTTTTTTTTTTTATATGCTATCTGAGCTGCATGGTACTGCTGTCACATTTCCTGCAGCTCAGCCTAATGGTGGCTATCAACTCCTAGGCACCACTGTTAGCTACCATTGTAGATCTCAAGAATTTTGCTACTCAGAAATCTATTCAGTGCCAAAATAAAATACCAGTGGCCTGTTTTCTTCAACTCCTTCTCTGGGGAGTTCAGATCTTTTGCTTCTTTCACTGAAGTTCAGTTACGAAGTCTCTCAGGATTTAATTTGTTCCATTTTTTTATTAGGCTGGGGAGAGCAATGAAGTGTAGTGGTAAGAAATCCAGAGTTCTGTTTTTCTCCCATATTTGTTTTTTTCCCTGTCTTTGATTTAAAGAACGTTTGTTTACAAACCTGTGGTTTGTTATGATCAGGCTTCTAGTATTTTCCTATACTTTTTGAGTATTCTGATGTAATAATTGGCACTTAAGCCTTGGAAGGAGGAACCCGTGTACAAAAATGTGTTGTGGTAGATCCAGAGCCCTTAGCCTTGAAATGGTGCATTATCTACACATTAGTGTGTGTGTAAGTGGAGGTGAGGATTTTGACAGAAGTACTTATTTTTGTTCTCAATTAAATTATTCCTTTTGACAAATGCCATCATTCACCTACACAGACCTTGTTAGCTGCTGTAATTTTAGTTCCATTCAAAGACAACCAGGTCAGCATAACTTGGAGTTGAACCCAGAGAAGCAGACAGTGGAAGCCTGCTGTTTTTTCAAAAGTCTTTTTCATATGGTCTTTGGCTGAGTTGAGATAAATTATGGAGCTGAATAGATATAATATCCTATGTAACAGCAAATTGTCAGAGATAGTTTTTTCTTAATTATGTACGTGTAATGGTATTTTATGGTGTGCTACTAGGCTATGGCAGGTGGAAACCCTCTAGGACTTTTAGCTACCTAATTAACATTCACTAGTTGTCACGGAGATGTAGCAAAGACTTTTCTGTAGCTATGAGAATTACCTGACAAAACCTTCTTTTTTCAAAACTGCTTTCTTCCATATAAAAGATTCAACTTTTAAATATCATTTTAAGATACAGACTGTCTGGGGTTTTTTTAACCATTCTTCTGAAATGGTGTTAATCTTGCAGATGCCTACAGGCTCTGCTATTATATTCAGTTGGAAATTAAATGTTCGTAGATTTTTATAGAGAGCTGCTACAGATATTCAGGGAAATATTTCTTTTCCTAACTCGAGATTACTGTTAAAATTCATGCCATGCTTTATAGCAGAGTGACTCATGGTCTCTTTTCCAAGTAGACTAGTGATTGATTCTTTGAGGGGGTGTTGCAAGTTCACTTTTCACTTCTAAACTCTGAATTTCCTTATTGAACAGGGCTCACACTCACTAGATTACAAGAAACAAAGAAAGATAGTGAGTTACGTAAGCAAGCAAGATTCTTTCCCCCCAACCTTCTATCTTTAAATTCAGTTCACTTTTAACAGCAATAGGAGCTTTCACTTAATGGTTTCCTGTCATAATCTGCTCCCTTAGTAGGCTGATACTTCATTTCTCTTACATATCTGTGCAAGGCTTAATTACTGTTGTCATCTTCGTGCTTGTTTTTGTTTTATGGAATGGCAACTTTTTTTTATCTTTCAGCAATATCCTCTGCTTTCTTCAGAAATACACTAGCAAATTGATGTGTCAGTACCGAGTAACTCCCAACTTCCGTCAAAGATTGCACCATGTTCCTATTCATCAGCTCAGACACTGTGTTTGGAAGAGCAATGTTAAAATTGTTGGTTGTTTCAGACTACTTCTGCCCTTTCTCATCCTATTTACTAGTGATCTAGGGATTTATAAATGCAACCTTAAAAAGGTGGGGGGGGGTAGTTACCAATAATAACTGGTTTTCTGAGGCCATGTTCCTCCCAGCTGTACCTTCCTACCAGCTGTCACTAAGTGTGATTTGGGATCTCAGAGCTGCTGAGGCATTTGCATTTTCAGCTTGCAAATAAGGCACAGGCACACATGTAGTTTTCCAGAGAGTAATTTCATGTGCATGTCTTGAGCACAGATTTACAGTGGGATCTGTGCTGCATGCAATTTGTCAGCTGCCATTATGGAGCAATGAGTTGTTCCTATAATGTTGATAGTGCAGTAAGTCTGAGACCTAGAAGTTTCTGATGTGTAACATTCTCTGCTCACCTTTTTCCTTCCTCCATGACATCTTCTATGAATTGAGTAATTGGATATTCAGATGAAAGGGGATTGGGACAATTTAGTAACAGTAACTGCCACCAGAGGGAAGCTAGTGTCAATCCGTGCATCTCCTGTTGCACCACTTGGTGACTTTTAGGTGTGTGTATAGTCCCTGACTTGTGTGTTTCAAAGTATATTTTGAGCACAAAATAGTTTTCTTTCACCATTCTTTGAGTTTTGGCTAACACAAAGTGGAAAGACTACACGCTTCTGTAGTAGTGGAAATCTCAAGTGTAACAGAGTTGCCAGAGTCTGCATAATAATAACAGTTTGGTAAGGCATATTTCTGTTTAACAAATGTTTACCAAGCTCTGGTATCCTTTCTGCTTAGCAGACAGCTCTCTTTCATGTTTGTTACCTCTCTCTCTCTCATCTTTCTCCATTACTATCCTGTGTTGATGGAGGCTGATAGAGTAGTTAGATGTGTCCTTTTCCAGTTCTGATAAAATATTTGCCTGACTTGTACTGAAATCGGTTTAATTTGATTTGCTTTGGTGGTTCCTCCAACTCTACTCGTACGCAGGCTCGCAGTCTTGCACCCATGACAGTCATAACATTGATGTATATATTTTTCTTATTCAGTTAAATCATGTGGAATTGGTGGTGGTGAAATTATTTTTATATGTATGTATTGAATATATAATATGTAAAATATGAATACATATGAAAGATGATTTCTATATATGTATTTTTTTATATATTTATATCTCATATCATACATGAGTTTCAAAAACCCCTGAGTGAATCTTCTAATCTAAAAATAAACTAAATTTGGGCAATGCATTTTTCAGTTAACACACTGAAAGCCACCAAAATTATTAAAGCATTTTGACGTGACTATGATAGGTAGGACCATCTGGTTTTTGTCATTTGCATAATGTATGGAAGTAATTTTAAAGCATTTCCTTAACTCTAAAAAATTTATGAGAAGCTATAAAAGCTTTATTTTATGTATTATGGAATATAATGAGCAGATGGTCTGTCTTATGCCTGCCAAGTTAAAACAGTTAAGTAATTTTTGATAGCTTCTAGTATGTTAACTAGGAAAGTTACATTATATCATGCAGTTACTTTTTTTGTCTTAAATTGTAATGATGGGATAATTTTTGTTCAATGAAATTAATTTTTTTTCCCCAATATAGCAGTTATGTTAAATACTAAACACTTATTTTTAAAAGAAATTTTGGCTAACATGTTAATTTGGAAAAAGAAGGAACAACTTTAATAATGACAAATTTACGTCCTGACCTTAGTCATTTTTTAATTTTTAATATCATTTGCTGAAGTAGGTACTGAAGCTAAAGCTAAATTGAAGCAAGTCAGCAGTCAGTAGAAGGCATTCTGTAGAACGTACAGAGCTTTTCAGTTTTCAGTTTTTGGTTCTGGAGTGCTACTTTGTTAGGAAGAACTAAGAATGCATGATGTTCTGAGATTTTGTCCTTTCTGCAAAGATTAAATAACACAGAAACTGTTGACTGTCACTCAAGAATAGACTCTCACTCAAGCAGTAATCTAATGAAATTGGATAGCTTTGATGTTTAGTATTTACGGCTTATGTTTCAAAGCCATGGTATGGTTCTAAGTAGTCTGATTTTCACATTTATTTTTAATTTCCTCTGCCAGTTTATGTAATAAAACTGTGTACGTAAACCTTCGTGTACGTGCTGTGGTGACGTCTTCATGAACTGATAGAGATTTACCTGGGGGGTGTGATACAGACTTGTGATCAGATCTGGAGCATAAAAAAAGGAGATCTATGACTGATACAACTCTTCTAACAAGTCGCTAGGATAGGTGCAGTTACAACTGCAAACCAGAAGTTTTGCTTACATCCCTTGCAGCTGGGAAGGGAAGTGGTGGTGGAAATGCAGTCTCTTGTGTTTAGCCTCATAGGTGCTAATCCTTTTCTATGTTGCTTTATAAACACAATGCACCTACGGTAGATGTAGTGTTGTAGCTTAAAGATGGTAGTTTACTTATGTCTGTCATACTGTGCCCACAAGAGGGAAGTGTTGTGGTGGTAGCTGTATCAGTATAAATATTCTCCCAGGGTCTTTATAGGGTAGATGAGGTTCAGCCACACCTGGGACTGGTAGATGTTACTCTCTTTTTGGCTTTGGTTCTCTAGTGTTGTGCTGTCTTTCAAATTGCTTATAAAGTATTAACTTGTATACTATCTACACCTGTTTGTGCGTATTTATGTCAGAAAGGTACAGAGAAAGGAATGATAAATGTACTACTCAATTTTCTGTGAGTACTAATTAATTACATTAAATTCAAATGATTACAGATATAGCACATGAAACAGCTTATATTTGAGACTCTGTAGCCTAAGTGTACTGTAAATCTTATTTAGAAGAATTGTTAGTGCAATTCACAAATTACCTTGTATACTCACTAGTGATGATGAATGTTACACTTCTCTAACACAAATGTTTTCTGTTACTGCATATTCAGATCCTTTTATTCACAGAAGTTAATGAGAATTTGATAAAAAGATATGACAAGAGAGACACAAAATTCCTATCAGTTAATAATAATCACCTTCTTAATGTTTGGTTTGACAACAGAAATTTAAATGCACAGAAGTGACTAATTAATTAAGTGATGGAATAGCAATACTTTGGGAATTTTGAGATCGTTTCTTTGTGGTCAGTATTTCACTGTGTTTAATCACCAGGGATGCTCTCAAACTTCTGCAAGAGAAGCAGAAGGGCAAGCCCAGTGAATTGAAACCTGTGATTTCTCCAGCTCCTCCTCAGCCTACTGCAGTGCCTTCTGCTTCGCAAGCAGCAGCTGTGACTTCTGCTTATCCAAGGCCAGCAGTTCCACCAGTTTCCACACCAGGACAACCTGCTGCACTGGTAATACTTCTGTTAAGTTCTCAACATTTCTACATTAAATATTGCCATAGCCACTTAAGTAGCTATATGAGATTTCCAGAACTGGAGAGACAAAGGAAACTAAGGCCACCCAGATGCCAAGCCCGGTCATGTGCAGTTCTCAGTATGTTGAGTGAATCTAAAGCATTGTAATTCAAACTGCAGAGCTCTTGAAACTCTGGTCTGCACACTACTTTATGTAACTTGCAATTTGAACTCATGAAAAAATTGACATTGCAAGCCTTGGAAAGGGGAAAGTCAGAGACAGCAGTTTTGTTTCAGTCCCCAAACAAGAAGATGCCACTAGCTTGGAAATCAACAATACAACCTTTCTCTCAATCCCTGCGGGATCAATACGTCAGCGTGTATTTCCAAACTCAGATAAACTTGAATCCTGATTTAATTTTAGTGTACTACATTTGTTTGCTTTCCTGCAATATAAGTATATGTAAATGTCCGCTGATGAGTTGTGAAGAAGCAAGTAAGGAAAGAACTTAGTGGGTGCTTTGAAGAGCAAACTCTAGCACCTAAATACAGTTTCTATGTTAATTTGAAATATTAGATATACCAGAAATTATTTTTTAAGAGTAAATGCCCGTGCTGAAATGTACATTAGTAGAAATTGAAAAGCTTTTATGGAAAATGGAGGGGAAAACCTTTGTGGTCTAGAACTAAATTTGAAGTATCTTTACAGGCTGAAGTTTACAATGTAGTTACAGTTCATAACATTCAGAAAGTGCTGCTTTCTTTTGCACTGTAGAAAGAAGCAAATAGCACACAGAAAACTCAAACTTAGATATTTTTCCATTACAGAAAAAAAATCTTTCTGTGATTGCACCATAATACACATACTGCGATTTGTTGTGTGTTGAGTACTACTCAGTATGAAGTATAGGTACTATAGGTTAGGTATACAAAATAATGTTTTACAAAATCACTTATTTCCTTGCTTTCTGTAGTCACTGATACTTTAAGAGATTCCTTGAAAGTTGACTCGCTTCTGTGAAGAAGCTGGAAAAACTTCTACATTGAAACATTACTGAATATGTCTGGAAGGAGAGAGAACAACAAAAGATGCACAGTAAAGCCTTTCTTAAGGAGCAACTCAGGGAACTGAAAAAGCAGTAGCTTACTGAGTAAATATTCTATTATCATTTGAATGGAACAAAGCATGTCCTGAGCAATATGCCAGCTCCGGCAGATGGAACAGTGCTTATGTACTCTGAGAATTAATGCCTGAATATTTGAAATATTTTTACTAAGCAGTCTGCTAGAATAGTAAGATTAGTTCTATACTGTAAAGTGAAACTGTCCTTACTCTGTAAAACCTGTTGTGTTGATCCAAGTTAAGTGGAATACACTAAAACGCTCAATGGTCTTTATTGTATTAATTTAAGTAGTTGGAATGTATCACTTTTTGATATCTAGGGGATATTTGAAGTGAGCAGGAGTCACTGATGATAACACATCAGTGCTAGAGTCCTGTTTCAACAAAGGGGAAGTATGTTTGCACTCTTGATAATTAATATGCAGCATATGATTTCTTTCAGGGCACATTCACAGAAATCCCAGCTAGCAACATCCGAAGAGTTATTGCTAAGAGATTAACAGAGTCTAAAACTACTATACCTCATGCATATGCTGCTGCTGACTGTGACATTGAAGCTATTTTGAAATTAAGAAAAGAATTGGCCAAAGGTTAGTGATTAAAATGATTTACTATAACGTGGTACTAATGCATAGTTTATCTTGTTTACATAATCTTGCCCAGAAGTGTAGATTTTTGTATAGGCAGAACACTATGCAGTCAAACAATCTTTTTCAGTATTCTGTATGTTGGACTCAAGATGTAGTTCCCTGTGATTATTGAATTGGACAATTCACCAAGATATAAGAAGACAGGTGTTACTTTGCCAACTAACAAAACACTCTGTACACAACTGCAGTTTAACCCAGGACTACACATTGTCCAGTAGGTTTTTGTTTCCTTCCATCCAGATGCAGCAATATTTAGCTTCTTGATGGTTACAGTCTCAAAGTATTCATGTGAAAGGTAATACAGAAAGCTTCAAATTAAAATATGCAAGGTTGGACCAGATGATCCTTGGGGTCCCTTCCAACCTGGTGTTCGTTGATTCTATAATTCTGTCCTTCTTGGTACAATGTTAAAATTTAGTTTTGCTGGCCTCTTTGTTGCATTTACTGGAAAAGGAAAGCTAATGCAACTTCTCAAATTCTGAGTGAGAATGACTTTACCCATGGCGAGGAAAGAAGGTTTAGCACATGTCAGCCAATGCATGGTAAATTCCTCTCAAAGGCAAAGTAATGGTATTAATGTGAAGGAGGCTTACTGAAATTTGTATATATGTTTAAAGCTATGTTAAGCTGTTGGAATAGAAATCTGTCCCACAGAAAACTGGATCATTTTAAAATGTACATTGAGTTTTGGGTTAAAAGTTATAAATCTCAATGTGTGTATATATGTGTAAACGCCAGTTTTCATGTGTCCACTGTGTCTTATTTAAATTTTTCCCTTTTTGTCTCAACTTGTATTCACTTGAAGTGACTTATTTAGAGAAAGTTCTTGAAGTTTAAGGTCATAATCAAAGATTGCTTTGTTTTTGCTAAAACTGTTTGGTTTTGCTAAAATCAGCTGAGGATACTGTGCAACAGGATGTTTTAATCATTTCAAAATTAACTATGCAGACTGGAATCTTCTTTCCAAAATCTCAGTTCAACAAAGTATATATGACATGCATTTAAAAAAACAAGATGATTTTTCAATAGAACATTCTTCAGGCAAGTACTTAATTTTCATGCAAAATATCAAAAGTGTTGTTTGCTTGGTGTCTTTTTGTTTAAAGACTTCTACTTAGTTGGTGTAAAAAAACCTGAGTGAAAGTGTTTTTATTACTTTAACATCATAATCTTCTTAATGTAAATAAATTCTATTATATTTAGAAATATTTGGTCAATATACTGACTTTAATGTTGTCTACAGGAAGTGGCTTCAGTTTCATAATTCATGAAGGTCTTAAACCAAAACCTGTGGAAACTTTAGGAAAACATTGTTTTATATTATGTCAGCTCTTGCAATTGCCTGCAGTTACTAGCATTTTCATTTTTCCTTTTTTTTTTTTTTTTTTAATTTGGTATTTGGTTTAATATTCTGTTAAGAGGACACCCACACAGTGCAATCAGTTTCTAAATACCAGTGTCAAAAATATGGAAACAAATGTTTTCATAAAGCTTTGACATCTGTATGTTAATTTGTTGAAGCCAGATTTACAGCTGAGTAGATTAGATTTGTATTAATCTAGGTCATCCTTCTCGTCAGCGGCCCACCTTAAGTTAGAGGATTTTCTAAAAATTCGATCTTTTGACGCAGAGATAGTTAAGCCTGAGAAAAAATTAATTTTGTAATGTTATGATTCTTTTTTCCATCATTCTTAAGGATATTTTCCATTAAATACACATCTTGAACAAGAATTTAAAGGTCTGTAATGGAATCAGATGAGAGAGAGATTTGTTGAGCAGTTGCAATGTAAGATGTATTTTTCTCAGCAAAGTCATATCTCTGTCACCAATGTGGAAAAAAATAATGAATGAATTCACTGTCCTTTTTCAGTCACATCTTCCATCTTCACTTACCTCCTAAGCTACTTGCAGAGGTTATAGGTTTTTTTGAGATATTCTTCTTCGCAGAAAAGCTGGATTAAACAGCTGAAAACATATGCTGCATGTTTCTGCCTCTGTACTATCTTCATTCCCTCTGATGCCAAAACTTGAGTTATTTTAAGTTGTCCCAACCCACTGACACATTTTGGCATCAGACCTGTCAAAGTTATACAAGCACAATTGAGGTGATGTTGCAAAGTAGGAAGCAGTAGCTGACAGTAAGGGAGACGTGCCTAGGTGGGGGCAATGCCTGTCTTCAATTCACTGCTCGTCCCTGGAGCTCTGACTAATTCTAATACACTGAGAAATGAGGTTTGACTGCAGCCGGCCTGGAACAGCAGCCTTCTCAGGAAATCGATCTGATTTTAAGGCAGAACTTGGTAAATGAGTCAAGATCATGTAGTATGATTGACAGTAACATCTGTAAGTGATTCTTCTGGTCTTAAGTTTCCATAAAATGTGGAATATTCTTCATAAAGAATAACATTTATTTCTAGTGTCTGAGGTTAGCACTATTTTATTATTGAATTGACAATATCTTATCTCTGCCTAAAATGACATCTGTTGTGTTTTATCTGCTGGAAATCAGTTGAGATCTGTTGATGTCTACTTTATCAGTTGCAGTCAAACTAATTAGGCTTTTAAAATTAATTTTCATTCTTTTAGAGGAGAGATCCCTTTTCAAATTAAATTGGGAAAATACTGATTACTTTTGATAAGTTTCGCTAATTATGCTGGTGAAAGAATAATTTATGTGTTTACAAAACTTGACTCTTCAATACCCACAAAGTTTGGATACTATTCCAGGTATGCAGATTAATCTCTGCCACTTCATAAATTTAATTTTCATCATTCATTCCATTTTATGAAATCTCATTTTCCATGCTATTCGGGCTGCATATGCAAGTAGTGAGGTCCTTTTTGCTGAAGGAGACATGCACACATACACCTCATAGCCTGGTACTAAGTCTGTTACTTGGGTAAAAAATTCAGAAGGCCTGTTATTTTATAATGAGGAGAAACGGTGTTTTTTTTTTTAAATTTCCTACTAATACTTTTTTTTAAAGACCAAAGTTGCTTTCTAAAGAGTAAGGACATTCGTGGGAGAATACAGGTGTCTACACAAGAGGAAGGTACATAAAAAAATCTCACATAGTTTCTTTTTGATGTTGTTCAATTAGTACTTTTTTCTGGTATCATTTAAATCATTTAGTCTCAATAGTTCAGCTTTTAGATGTGTAACCTCAGTGTTACACAAAGTAGTAGAAATAGAATTAACAGTGTGAGCTGTTGTAGACATTACAACAATATTGAAAAGTGAATATTTATAGGTCTAAGGCACGTGACACCAACTTTTGTTCTAAAGCTTTATCATTGCTATCATGGTTTGAAAGCTTATAGGTTCAGGTTCAAATGATCGTTTTTCTGGAGCCACGTCAACTCTGCATTCAGTATAGCATAGCAGGATAATTTTAATTTACATTTTTATTGCTGTACTGATTGAGAAACTGAGTGCTTTCTTCTCCTTTATTGAAGCATTTAGAGAAGAGCCTGAAAGCTGGGGCCACCTATTGCTGACATTGCTGTGACTTTCTTTAGCCTGCACAAATTAGGTCCAGTTTCAAGAAATACTGCATGTTTAACTGGAGTCTGAAACCTAAAGACTTCTACTCACAGAATCAGGCCACAAATAACCTTCACACTCGTACAAGCCAGTTAGAGGGGTCTGAACAGTAGCTGAGAAAACTGACCCCAAATCACAAGGATTGTTAGGCTGTAGAAAGAGAAGCACTGTTAATCATTAATTATTGCACCTTCATTCAATTTCAGTCATTACTTTTTCCATAACAATTTTTTCAGAGGCTGCATGTTACACTAATACTAAGGAAAAATCTAAATTACCTTCAGTATTTATGCCAGTTTTGAGACTAGTTATCATCAGTCAGTTACTGCTTTCAACGTAAAATATAGTAATGACTTTGAAAAGTCATGAAAAAGTAAGAGGACCTCTTTAAGTTAAAGTTTTCTAGGTAAGTAAGTAGAACTATGTTTAAGCAAAGCTTCTGAAAGGATGTAGAACCTAATAATCCAAGATTACAAGGAAAAGAGCTTGGAAGATTGACAGGGGAGGAAATACGAGTTGTTACAGTGTATTGCTGTATATCTGAAGGCTGCATGTCTTGAAAATAAGAATGAGGAAATAAGACTAAAGGAAGAAAAGATGTCAGCTTGGAGGGCTCTCGATGTAAGCAGTTCTGGAGTTAGGAGAGTGAATTTGATGGGTCCCACAGTCAGTTTTCAAGGTCTGTTCTAGAGGGTGGTCCCCGTGAGGTGTGATTCTGTCAAATTGCAGTAGCTAAGCAACATCTTGCAGAAACCTTAAATCACAGCCTGGAAAAAATGTGTATCATGTATATTTAAAATTTCATAGGGGTTTTTTTACACTAAGCTTATTCTTTTATACGTAATTGGAAACACAGTATTTCAATCAATATGATTTGTAAAAATAAACCTTGTTCTTCATTTGCAGCTTTACTGGTAATTGAAATGGATTAAAGCAAATCTGAAAAAAGACATGTTGGTTTTCTTTCAGAAATACAGAAATGATGAGTGCACATAGTGCTTCAGGTGATCTTTTGGGGTATCTGCAACTTGAAATATATTTGAGCATCCTAGAGGTAGAAGATTCAGTTTGGACTGATGTCAAATAAGAGAAGAAAGGGAGGGGGTGGGGTTTTTTTCTAGCTAGCAATGAGCAGTAATAAAGCAGTTTGTGCTTTTGTGAATACATGTCCTGATGTCACATCCCTTTTCAGTTCCTGAAAGAGAAGAACTGGGGGCCGAACCTTGGAAAATAGATGGGGGTGGATCTTTCATTGATAAGGCACTTGTACCAATGCACAGAGGGGTAAAAGTTGTCATTTCTTGGTATCCCAGGGAGATAAACACTTCCATGTGCCCCTTTATTCTTAGGTGCAAAGTACACATTGCACAATGTGCATTAAATAACTGCGCTAATAAATAATTTCGTAGAGAGCAAAATATGGTTTTCTGTCACTCAGGAGACAACTGTCAGTTTTAAGTCAACAAAATACAGACCCAAAAGTCACATAAATACTTCTGACCGGTGATACATTGTGAACTGGTAATCTTAAAGTAACATTTTTATTACTGTAGTAATTATTACTGGGTGTTTTTATTATTTATTACTGGGTGTTGATCCACTATTGGTTATTCTTCAAGCAAGTGATGACAAAATCTTTCACTGAGTTAACCAAAACTTTCCTGGTGCTATTTACTTGTCTTTATTTCTTCTTACGAGTTTTGTTTGTTTGTTTGTTGGCGTTTTTCTAGAATGATGAAGGGGAAAAAGAATAGAACAAGAGTTGAAAGATATCTTTAGCCTCTGTGGTTTTTGTGGGGTGTTTTTTGTTTGTTTGTTTTCCAAAAGAAATGGTAGTTGCCCTAGACAGAGTGCCTACGTCTTCAGAAGCTTTCTTGGTCTCATCTGTAAATGTTTTGTATGACAAGACCGACATAACTCAAAGGAGTAATTTTCTTGTCTTCAGGGAAAGGCAGGCATGTTAGTAATCCAATATTCACTGTATATTATCCCAGGTAGAGCTGTAGGTAGGTGGGGGGTTTTTTGTTGTTGCCCCACACCCCTCCACCCCAGAATGATACTATAGCTTTTATATGTGGTATCTCTTCCATCTTAAATCTTTAGTAGGGTTCCACCACGTAGGTCATTTAGATACTAGTGCTCAGCCGTAGAAGGATTTTTGATTTACTGAAGGTTTGGCTCTGGTGCCAGGTTAAAAACCACCTTTGTTATCACAGGGTAACATCAGAAAATATCTTCAAGGTCCAAGTTAACTTTCTTTACATGAATGTGTTATCACGTGGGTATGTTAGAAAAGGGTTTTCAAGATTAATCTAACAAAGTTAGCCTTGAAACGCTCCATACACAGAGGCACCAGCTAGATTTAGACACAGACATGTGTTCATGGGGTGATATGTCTGTCTGTCAAAGAGGTGGATGCTCTTTTCTCTCTCCTTGACCCATGTTTTTGTTGATATAACAAAAGATCTGCTTGCAACCAGATCTAGCAATTTAGACTGTTTTGTTTTTCCTGGGGGTATCCCAACATAGAGATCTTTTGATGTGTCATTATAGCACAAGACGTAAGTCCTCCAGGAGTCTTGTTTGCTGTTCCTGAGACTTTACCCTGTGAGTGGATTTTTCTCTCAGCGTAGTGTCACCGAGCTGTACACGTAGGAAGTAGAATGCTGGCATTGAAGGGCTAATGTTATGTACTGGTGACTAGCCCATGCTTGTCTATCCATTTGTGAGGTCCTAAATTAAATTAGACTGGTATATTCAGATTTTCTAGATGATGGTACAGGAGCTGCCTCTCCTTTCACTGAAGTTTCGAATGACTACTTTTTAATGCAAAAGTACCCAAGTCGTTTTTCTACATGTTTTTTTTGTTTGTTTTAATGCTATCTTATTCACAAGTTAATGTCAAAGACAATTTATGAGGTTGATATTTTCTTTTAAACAGCAGCAGGTCAGAAGAACTTAAGTAAAAAATTGTCTTAGGAATGCTCACTTAAAATTTTTCACGTCTCTCCTGCTGTTGTGGATTCTGAACGAATATTTTTAAAAAATGTAGTGGTGAGAAAGAGCCATATGTCATTGCATAAAACTGAGTTGCAGAGATGGCCCTGGTAGATTTTTTATTTTTTTTTTCCTGATGGAAATGATGGTGGTTTCTACTACATGGTGAGTCGTAATATGGAAGGTTTGTGCAGCGTGTACTGTAAGCTGCTTTGTCTTGGGGGTAAAATATAGCAATTTTCCCTACTGTAAACTTCAGTGATTGAGGGTAAAATATTATCAGACATATTTTATTTAACCATACTCCTATATTTTCACAGTATTCCTGCCCTCTTAGTACGGACAGTGACGTTTTTGGCAAGAGTTAGGAATGTAATATAGAAATCAAAATATAAAATACCGAAATATGTTTGATGACCAACGTACAGGTTTGTCTGATGTGAAATTCTGTCAATGCAACACAGTACTTGCAAATTCCATTGTGTTACATTAGAATTCTGGTTCTCTTCTCATACATAGATTGCTAATTGTGGCAAATGTTGCAGGTCAGTTACGTGGTAAGTGGATACTTGGTTCATTCCTCCAAATTTATGATCACTTAATATAATTTTCCCTTTACAAAAGCATTTCTAAAGTGTGTGTATTACATGCCGTAAAGCAGACTCAAAAATGAAGTAGTTTTACTTCTTGATCTGTTGAGCTGACAGCAGTGCTGATGGTAGCAGAGTAATGTAGTTTTATTGGGAGAATGATGCATTTAATATTGTGTCAATATGATGCATCTTCAGGATAATCTTGTAGCACCTGTGGCATATCCTGCATTGTATCTGTAGTCTTTGCTTCTGCTGCCAGTCCTGATTTTAGTTAGTGCTTTGGTCTCCTAACACTTGGAAAAAAATAATACAGAGCAAATACAGCTGTTGTTTCCATCCGTCCTTTCTCCCGAGCTTTTGAGGAAAGGAAGCAAATGTACTAAGTGTTATGCAGTATTTCTTAGGCTCACACTGAAAAAATCCAGTCCTCTCAAGGTTATTTTATCTGCTTCTGGCCAATGCTGCCTTTTTTGTGTGTAGCTTTGCTTTTAATTTAAAAACTTTGTCACTCTCCTATTATTTTGCAGCCTGCTTTATAATATATTTGCCTATTTTAAAGATTGACAGATGCCTTCACCTTGCTAATCCTTGCATTATAAGACCCCAAAGGTCACTGGAGAATAACATACTTATGATTTACAGCTGAATAAAAGCTGATGTTTGCAGTTATTCCAGTTAATGCATCACGTTACATAAAGAATAGTAGTCTCCAGTATTGTCTCTGTGTATTTAAATCCTACAATAGATTTCTACATAGACAATAAATATATAAAGCATAAAACATATATGGGCTGCTACTTATAGTAATACCCAAGTTTGCAGCTTTTTTGACCTTCTAGTAACAGCTAGCAAGAATGTCTCTGCTCAGGAGACTTTTCTTTGATGATTCCTCTCCTTTTGTCCCAAGGGAGAGAAAAGTTTTCTTGCTTTTATGATTGTAGTCTGAAGATGAGTTACTTCCCGGCAATGTTTCAAAGAAGCAAACCTGCTGAATCACTGGAAGATCTTGTCATTGAACAAATGCTGATAAACAAATCTTATGAGCAATGATTGTTGTCTTTTTTTTTTTTTCTTTTTGCAGATGACATTAAAGTATCTGTAAATGATTTTATTATCAAGGCAACTGCAGTTACTCTGAAGGTAAGTGAATAATTGACTTTGAAAAAATATGTTTTATCATAAACCGCCAAGGAGACAAGAAGTATTTTGTGAGCCTATACGGAGATATGAATGTGATCATAGCAAAGCTTGTAATTTATCACTTATTGTCAAGAGGTTTTTTTAAGCTCTCCAGGTAGAACTCTCTACATTGTCTATGCTGTGGACTGTAAAAATGAGAACTTCTTACTGAAGATCCAGTTACTATAGTTATCATCCGCAGATAACGGTAGATGCTTTGTCAGCAGACTAAAGCAGTTGGCAAGATAAGTCTTCTATTCCTTGTTGTTGCATCTTATTTTCTCTTACAGTTATAAACAAATATTCATCCAAGTCTTATACCAACCTTGTGTATTACCTCAGATGTATTCTGATGGCCTACTCAGTGACTTCTGCTTTGAATTAAAAATTCCTCAGGCAGCCCATCTTTGCTCATTGCAAAGAATTGTCATTGTTCCCTTTGTCAATGTAAAACTTAAACAATTGCAATACATCCTGAAGTTAAGATCTTAAATTTAATTAGGGTCTACTTATTCCATGCTAAACTACAGAGGCTTTCCAGTCTGCATAAGCTATTTGCATGTTCTCTAGGTGAAACTGGATACATTGCCTTCCAATTTGTGTCGATTGCTCTGCTTGGAAAACACTCCCAGTGCCACTTAATTTTTTGAAACTAAAAGGTATCAGAGATCTTTCTTTAGGAGAAATCCCACGCTTTGGAACTGTCTCCTCTTAGTCCAGAGTGTCTCAAATATAATCACTTGGAAAACATAATGTGAAATTGATCTTATTTCCAAACTTGTGACAACACAGAACTGTGATGGTTTCACTTAGATGTGGAGTGGCTTTGGTTTAAATTCAGTTTGCACTTAATTTTAGAATAAGTCATAGGTGGGAGCTCTGACAAGCCTGAAGGCCAGTATTTTTAAGGTTCAGGAGGAAATGGTGTCTTTTAGTGATCACTGACAGCTGGAAAAGATCTCTGGGGGACACACGCTTGATCCTGAAATTATCCTGTGGGGTTTGCCCTTGTCATCAAGGCAATGTACTTATGTGTGACAATGAGTGAATGCATATTCTGAAGCAGTTTGGTATTGCCGTGGGTTTGTTATCTGTACCTTCTTGATTGCACAGGAATCACACCTAGCTATATGGTAAATGACTAGAAAAACTAAACTTTTCTGATATCATTGCATTGTTTGAGCAGCAGGATCTAAAAGCTACAGACAAGATAAAGCAGAACAAGGATCCACCCTAGTTGCATTACCTCACAACAACATAAAAACGTCAGAAAAAGAGTGAGAGCCATTTTTGTCATTTACAAGGATTATTTTAACTATTCAAAAGCTGAAGGAGGAAGTTACATTTAAATTGGGGAACTATTCCCCTGGATGTGTGGAATTAAGAAAGAACGCTGCAGTGGAATGGACTTGGGAAATTTCTAGCTAAACATGATCTAAATATTAATATATAGCTATAGAATTTGACAGAAAATAGACAGGATTCTAGGCAGTTTCATAAGCAAGTGCCTGAGAGAAATTCTGGGCATTGTATAGATTGGAAAAAATTTCCTAAGTTGTTCTTTACCAGAAATAGAAGGAAGAGATCTATATGCTTGCTATGCATTTGTTAGATGTGAACATAGCAAGAAGCTTCTTTTTGTGGTCTAATGAGACCTTATGCAAGGAAATGGTGACATCCAAAAATTACTGTGAACTGCTAGCTGTGAGCGTGGGATGACAAATCTCTGCACCAGAGAGTAGATGAAAGGAACAGGAGACAGAGAGAGGAGTGAAAGATTAGGTTTTGTGGTTTTGTTGTCTACACAAAAAAGGCCAGCCAAGAAAGATAAGGGATGTAATCCTAGTTTACAGTTTGTCTATATGTGAGGGAATGACTGGGATTCTGTAATACGATCATTCAATGTACTTTTTTGTTACTCCTGCTTATATAATAAGTTTTTTGTTTGTCATTTGTGATTTTTTTTTTTTAGATTACTGTCTGAAACTTAAAAGATGAGTAGCTTCCTGTCCATTTAACTGTTATGCTGCTTTACTGTACTTTGAAGGAACATACATGTGGATTGTGCATGTTGTTCATTGCCATTATCTAGAACAAGATTTCCTTCTCTGCCATCATAAAATGACCTCACCAATGAATTCCATAAATATGATTTTCTGATATACAAAAAAAAAAATACTTGTCTGTGATTAGATTTGTATTCTTTTTCCTAGTATTTTCAGCTGACACTTATAATAGAGCATTAGAATCTTGAACCTAAGGATTAGAGAGTTCTATGCTGCACACACGAGAAAGTCATCTGGGGCGTGTCAATAGGCAAACCAAGTAAATGATAACGCATACAGCTTTGTAAAGTCATGCATCTTTGGTTATAAATTAGTTGGTGTTCCAGGTCTCATTCTGAGAAGCTGGAGTTCTTGTGCATTGGGTTAGAAGAAATTGAGGTGTTTTTTCTGAGTTTTCGGGTTTTGAGGCTTTTTTTAAATATTGTGTTTATATGGAAGTAATCATTAAACTGTCTGTCCTATCCTATCGCTTTGTTAGAAATATATGCTAACATTTGTTTGACTATTAAAATAATAGATTAAAACAAAAAATCAACCAGATTTAACTCAGTACGCCAGGAAATAAGTTCATGATCAAGCTCATGTCTCAACTACTTTCTGTCAGTGTTTCAGGAAAACATGTGACTACTAGTTTAAAAAAGAAACCCCACCTCTGCGTCCTCCTCCCTACTTACATTCAAGACAGTTTTATTGCCTCTTTTCTGGGCACTGTTCAAATCATATTTTGTTAATATTTTCTTTATGAACAATGCAAGACATGCTCTTCTAGCTTGAATGAACTGACAGCGGCTGGTTTGACAGTTTCTGATTGGTTGGCAAACACCTCAAGACACTGTTTGTATCAGTTCTTTAACATGCTAAATTTCTCTTTCATAGTTCTTAGGATCCCCAAATCTACTTTTCAGCTTGGTCTTGCTATTTGACAGCCAGAGTTTTGTGAATGTGTCAGTGGGCTCATCAGATGATAGCCCGTTAGCTTTCTGGAACAATGAGGGAGGAGTAAGGCTGGAGGAAGGGATAAAAGCTTCGGGCTGATATCCAGAAGTGGTTGGGCTTAGTAACAACAGCCAGTATAGCAGCTGGCCTTAAAAAATAAACAATTTTTCATTGCTGAAGTGATGGGAGAAATAATACTATCTGGTCTACATCAAAATCAAGACTGTTCTAATGATATAAAATTTGATAGGAGAAACTCCTTGTCCCTAACCATCTCTTTTGGATACCTTATATAGAGTCATACTTGCACAACACCTACTTGGAGGCATCTTACAACTGTGTAACTGTGGGATTTTCCTGAAGGTTATTTAACTTGCAAAGAGGTGTACTCCCATCTTATCTTTCTTTTTTTTTTAATGTACATTTTGGTGTTGAAGAATAGGAACTGAGAATATAGTTACACTGCTTCTTCTAGGAGTGGAGTTAGTTTAGATAGAGAGTAGATAGATAGACAGTGGAGTGAGTTAGATAGAGATAATGTATCCCTCATGTACTTTTTTCTGGAATACTTTCTCCACTATGAAGTCAACTTCCTAATTCCTAATTTCATTAAGGTCACTAAATACTAATCTTGGATTTATTGGAAATAGTACCTTCACAGTATCTATCTGTGACCAGTTACCTGACACTTCACCTGTATTTTGGGGTATTTTTTCCCCTATGCTGTTTCAGCTTTATATGATAAAACTCAAAAACCTCACTGAAACTATCAGTAAACATTATCTCAATTTTAATTGAGTCCACACACACACAAAAAAAATCTGATACATTTTAGGAGAGCCTTATCTGAATAATAGTGAGTGTACCTGCAGCATATTCTATTTGTAGTTTACTCTGTTGAGAGTCATGCTGGAGACATGAGTGGAAAACAGTACATGGGCATGTATAGTAGGATGTCCATTTCCATGCTTTTTAAATCATTACCCTGTGATTTATTTTGGGGGAGAAATGACACTGCTTTGTAACTTTGCTTGCTGGGCATCCCTATGGTGGTATCGGTGACTCCTGAAGGAATTTGTAGGCTTTTGTTAATTTTTTTGCCAGCAGCACCAAAAAAATTCCTGGCTGCCCTGCCATTTTCAGTTCCTGGAGCATACATTCATGCTTTTTGACAAAGTAAGTTTAAATAAAATAAAATAAATGCAAACTAATCATATACATCTATTCTTAGACACCCCCCCCCCACAGTGATTTGGTTTTTGATTTTTTTTTTTTTTTTTTTGTCTTGCTTATGGCAGTCCCCATGACAGATGTGATCTGTTCTTTTGCCTTAATTTACAGACTGCAGTCTGTGATGCACTAATTAATTTGGTGAATGCCTGTATGTAGCTGTGTGTCTTAAAGGATTTTCCTTTTTCTTGATAATTGATTGCACCATTGTTCTTCTAACAGATGTCTTTTCTACTCTCTCTCTCTCTTCTAGCAAATGCCAGATGTGAATGTAACCTGGGATGGAGAAGTCTGCAGGCAGCTGCAGTCCATTGACATTTCTATTGCTGTGGCAACAGACCGAGGTCTCATTACACCAATCATAAAAGATGTTGCTGCCAAGGGAATAAGGGAAATTGCTGCCTCTGCAAAGGTAGGTCAGTACAGTACAGCAGGCTGAGGAATATAGTAGCTGTATAGATTTTTGTAGCAGAAAATGTAGCATGACCTAGATACACATCAGTAATAATAGAGGCAGTTTCAAAACGGATCTAAAGCAGTTTCAGCATTCCTTAGACTTCAAAATTACTATTAATTTTGCAACTCTGTTAATTTTTAGTTCACAATAACTTAGCCATCATGTTATTTAGTTGAATGCTGGCTAGACTGAAACATAAACTTGTACAGACTGCTGCAATTCAGTATGTTTCTTTATCTAGCTTTCTCATGAGGATTAATGTTAATTTGTTTAGTATTTCCAGTCTTCGGGTTTGAGATCTTGTTTGGGAGGTTTTTTCCCCTTTTGTTACTCTCTGTGCAGACTTATTTCTGTCTGCATTTTTTCAATATGCAGTTCAGTTGAGAATGTCACCCAAAAGGTAACAAATTCCTCAGACTAGTGAGCAGCATTTTGCATAGGCTAGGTGCCAGTTAAAGTGACTTCGATCTGTGGCAGTTGTTATAACCACAGAAGTAGTATTTTGTGGCAGGTAAAACACAATGAATGATGAAATGCCCCAACACAAGCCTTTTTTTGGCACTTAATGAGTGCTGAGGCCTACAGGATCTGAGGAATGCAATGGAAGTAGTTGCTAGGACATAAAACTGTCCCAAAACTAGACACAAGCTGCACTTCCTAAATTTTTGTCTTTTACTAAAAACTACAAAAATCGTAATAGTCTGTGATGGTGGAGGGGAACAACCAACAAAGCCGTAGCAGAAAAAAGCATGTCATGCCCCAAAACATTCATAATTGGATGGTGTTAAGATTTTTCCGGTCCATATTGCTTACTTCATGTTGAATGTGTTGTGAAAGCAAATCCTTTCACTAATACAATAGCCAACCAAGGAGGAAGATCTGCTGAGATTGCCACATTATTCTGTGATTAGAGATAGAATGACAAGAAGACAAACACTGAGAAGTGAAGTATAGGCTGTGCTTTCATTACCATTCCCAATAGCTGTGATACTGATGCAGTATTACAAACCTCTCTTACCATAAATTAGTGCCCTGCAGTTCCCATCACGGGAATGTGCGTTATGTTTAATAGGGCTATGGTAAAGTAAGCATTCCCTTTTCATTTCAAATGCAATGTATGTAATGTAGGTCACACTACTCAGTATGAAAGTCAGTGGGTCACGTAGATTGCAGGTGTCCACACCAACATAATTTTGCTTTTTATTTTCTTCGTTGAACTATTGAAATAAATGGGTACCTGACATGCACATGTGGGAGGCACAAACTGAAGCTTCAGCTGCTTCTCTACCAGTCTCCCTGTAGTTTGGCAGGCACTTTCTTTCTGTACATTGCTTATATGTCCCCTTCTGCTGCACATTAATTTTAACTTCCTTCCAGGTCACGTGCATCCCAGCACCATATTTTCATCATTCAAATAATGCAATTGCACAGATGCATTATGCTCATATTGACCCTATTGTGTGAGTGCTGTTCCATGGGTATTGTCTTCTGGTTTACTAATTATCCAGAGATGAATAAAAACCTAAAAGAAAATTCAGTGTATCCTTTTAACTTCTAAATTCATAATAAGGGTGTCAAAGTTTTGTAAAACTTAGTGTAAACTGCATTTACTGGGTGATTCATTAGAATGAGATTCTCTTAAATTTCTTGGTGATTGTTCCTAAGCTGAAGTCATTGCAGTCATTAAACTATCATGGCCTTTCAGAACCCTTCCCTGAAAGATATTTAGAAATGTTTACAGGGAAGACAGTTGTTTACCATGACCAACAGTTATATTATGACGTGAAAGGGGATTAATCCATGTCACAACTATAACTGCTAACCAGTGTGGAAGTTTATCTGGTAATGACTCTACCTGCCCCCACAAGAAAACATAAAAAAGTCAATTCAGTCATAGTTTTCACTTACTGACTCTGGTCCTTAAAGGCAGGGGTGAGTTTTCATAGAAATTACCTCATGGTAGATCAAATCGAGTGCTTGACAGGACATTCATAGAAAGCATGTAGAAAATCCCTGGAAAGCAGAGCAGGCAATTCCTGGAAAGCAATCTAGAAATAACAAAAAAAAAAAAAAAAAAAAAAAGGGTGGGGGGTCGGGGGTGGAACAGGTCAATTCCTAGAAAGAACATTGGAAAAAACCTAGAAAACAGTGGTAGAATTCCTAAAAAGGGAGTGAAAAATTCCTAGAAAACGGAGGAGATTCATGGAAAAAATCTTCTCCAAGAAATTTTCACAAATGTGAGGTATTACTTTTTTCATGTTGTGATAAAGTAGGGGTTTTTTTGTTTTTTATTCTCTTCCACCAAAATTTCCCTAACATAATAAATTGTTGGAAACTATCATTAGTTTTATTCTTTTTACCAGAAGAAGGAAAATACAAACAGACTGTGTTGCTTTTATCAGTCTTCCCAGAAGCTATTTCCCTGACTGTGCTTTTGGAAACAGCTATTTTTGTCTTAAATTGTCATAATGCTGCAGTTGTCACAACGTCACATTTTCCATGTGCTTTTCCACCTGTGGAATAAATATGATACAAGCCAGAAACACTAAATGTATTCTGTATGAATAGGATAGATCATCTCTCCTGCGGATATTCCCACTTCAGTCTCTGCTGTCAGTTGAAGAGCTCCTGATTTTGAAAAGGTTGCTACTAATGGAGAAGTCATCTGACACATTTCCAGTCACCACCTTTCCCACTGGGTACTCACAGGGTGTGAGGATGGGTTGGTGGCTGAATTAACTGGCTCTTGACCCACCAGTGAGTGCTGTTTCTCTTGAGGTCCACACAGTCCTTTCTTCATTATGTGACAACTACTGTAAGAATTATCCATCCTGATTCTCACTGCTTCCATCCAAGGAGATCTCTGAGTTAGAATCATCTGAGGTGGGGATAAGGTTCTTTTTCTCTGTGATTTTATCTTAGAACATAGCGTGAACTTCTTGGGCTGTATTTTGAATGAAATATTTGTGGACAGTTTCTTCTGTTCTATTTAGAAGTAGGAAAGTCTCATGAACGAAAATGAGGTCACAGGAAGGCTGGTCTTTAAGGTAGTTGAATGCTTAACTGGAAGAAATACATTCTCTCAATCTGCTAGAAGGTTCTGAAGTGGTACAAGGCAGTTTCTTTAAACAAATATGTTAATAATACTGTGAATTTGTCATCAGTATTTTGCTAGATATTTTTATCATGTAAAAACACCAGGGAGAATGGTGGTTCCATTGTGAAAACTAGAGCAAGGTTTGTAAGGTGAGAGAACAGCTCTTACTGAACAGCCAGTATCACTGGAAAAACGAAGTTTTGTGTCCTGGTGTCTTTGCCAAATCATTGCAGCTACAACAACAATGTTGCTGAGGTGCTTCCCTAAATCAAAAAGCAGGTTACTTTTTAATCACTGTGTTGTACTTATCATGTCTTACTGAAGTAAAAAGAATCAGTCTATTACAACACTTCAATTTATTTCCACTCTCCTTTTTCTTCTTTCACTTTCCTTAGGCTCTAGCAAAGAAAGCAAGAGATGGAAAACTGTTACCAGAAGAGTACCAGGGAGGATCTTTTAGGTAAAACTCTCTAACAGCATTTAATACATTCAGTGTGGGTTCAGAACTGGTTTATCCTCAGCTATTCCACTGTGTGTTAATGCATTGCCTTTTAAAATCTTGCTCCATGTAGGGTGAAACTCCACGTGATGGTTCTGAGGGCCAAGCTTAGGCTGAGTGTCCTGTATTGAGGGAAACAATTATCTTGGTACAGGTTTATTTCATCTGATCCTGGTGTGAAATTCATGGTTTTTATACCGAGACTGATCTGACTTTTATTTTTGCACCTAATTTTTTCCAACTGCAAAAGAATGGGGTTTTTGCTTTTTTTTTTTTTTTTTTTTTAAATGCATTCTGTAGTTAGGAAAACCCATTGATAATAGTTTTAAAATAAGTATTTTAAAAGGAGTTGTTTGACAGAGGTATCGCAGCAGACGGTGATGTCCAGTTTGTCAATTCACCCTTCAGAGTAATGTCTGTAGAGGGGCAAAAAAATGTTACAGCAAAGTTGTGGTGTTAACTCTTATAGTTTACTTTTAACTGAAACATGAAAAACTGAGTAGATCAATTTTAAATAGTAGCATATATTTAGTAAACATTTTCCTATGAAATGTACTCTTCAAAATGAGCTAGTGAGCTCAGTGATGAGAAAGAAATGACATGTAAAGCACTAGCATAAATGTAGTGACACAGTTCCACAGTTAATTTCTCAGTTGACTTTTTATACTCCCCAAGTTTCTAAAACTTTTAATGTATTGTATTTTATGACACAGTATCACAAAGCAGCATTTTTGGTTATGTAAACTTTAGTCTAGCTCACTTTTGTAAATCTTTTAAAGCTAATTCTGAATACTTTGGTTAAATCATATCTTCTAGAATAGATAATTTGTGATGAGAATAATACTACAGGCTTCTGCAGAAATATTGCTATTTTTACCATAAAAGCCAGCAGAGGAACTCTCTCAGACTCGTTTTGGAGTGTTAGAAAGCAGCATTCTTTATTGCAGCGCTGGGTGCACACATGTGAATAGCATGAGCGCGCCCCAGATCCGTAAGCGGCAGCTAATATACAGTGAGATCATGCATACTCATAACTGTTCTGAGAAATGAGATACATATGCATTAGAGTTCCCAGAACCAATTACAATATCTGCATCCTAATTACGCATGCGCTTTCTTGCTGGGTGGTGGTCCCTGGTGGTCTTTGTTAGTCTTCCTCACCGTGTCTGCTGGTTGACCCCCGTGCTCACGCATGCTCACAAAGGTCTGTTCGGGAGGTGTTGTGCAGCTGGGTTGTGTCTGGAGCTGGTTTGTTTTAGTTTGTCCTGTCCTTGTTCCTGTTATTTTCAAGAATAGGCCTCAACTGTCTTATTTATTACTGCTTACATTCAAACCCTTTTCTTCTTCACAAAAGCACCGTCAGCTGTGTCTGCACATTCCAGAAGCTACATTGACACTGACCTAATTTATTCTCAGTAAAAAATATTTAGCAAGACGAAAAGCAAGACAGAGGGAAAAAAAAAATGTTAGCAAGATGTTTTGGCTTACACTGTAATGTATATTAATGTGCCTGGGTTGCAACTGTCTGGTGTATGTGGCTCTCATGCTAGAGGAGTGATCAAAAAAGCCTCTAGGCCTTTCAGCAGAAAAAAAACATATGGAAATGCAGCAGACCTGGATGTCTTCATCAACACAAATGGCCCCTGAGTGAGAATAACTGTGGCAGTAGTGAGAAGAGCTGGGTGGGGTGTGACCAGGTGGATGATCTGCTCAGCCTGGTGGCAGAGCTACAAGAGGAAGTAGAAAAGTAAGGAGCATCAGGGAGTCTGAGAAAAACATGGACTGGTGGAACCATGCTCTGCCCTCCTTCGGACAGGAACAGGAACAGGCACCAGAAGAAAATGAAGATCAAGGGGATCCTGTATCCTCTCCCCATCAGGCTGAAGGCAGTAGCTTAAAGGAAAGGAGTGAATGGAGGCAAGTCCACACTCAGGGCAGCAGGTGAACCCCCCTCCTTGCCCACCTCACCTTTCCAGGTGCTTCTATACAACAGGTATGAGGCTCTGGATGTGGAAGGCCAGTCAATGGATGATTTGGTGACAGTCCATCTACAACATAGGTGTTGCCAAGATCAGAAAGGCGTACCCTCCCTGTATCACGATGACCTCCACGAGGAAGAAAAGATGGGTTAGAGTTGTAGGTGACCCCCTTCTGAGGGGAACAGAGGGTCTAATATGCCAGACAGACCCTCCTCTCAGGGAAGTCTGCTGCCTCCCTGGGGCCCAGGTTAAGGACATCACCGGGAAACTTCCTAGGCTGGAACGGCCTTTGGACTAGTACCCATTATTGCTCTTCCATGTGGGTGGTGATGAAGCCACAACACATAATCCAAGGACGATCAAAAGAGACTTCAGCGCCTTGGGACGGTTGGTAAGGGAATCTGGAGCAATCTTCCAGTTGTGGGCAGTGACACTGGAAGAAACGGACGCACCCAGTGTATTAATACATGGCTCCGTGTCTGGTGTCACTGCCACAGTTCAGGGTTTTTCAATAATGCGATGGCCTACACGGCACCAGGCTTGCTGGCATCAGATGGGATTCCCCTTTCTCAAAGGGAGAAGGTGGTATTTGCTCACGAGCTATTGGGGCTCACTAGCAGAGCTTTAAACTAGACTTGAAGGGGGAAGGGGATAATACCAGGCTTGTCTGTGACCAGCTGTGGGATGGCACGCCAAGGTTAGAGGGATGGGGTGCTAGCAAGGGCCCTCAGCCTGTTGCTCCAAGACCTGATGGCTCAGGAGCACTCCTGAAGTCTTATGGAGACGAGTCAGGGGCTCCTGAGGTAATAGGAGCCGACAGGAAAACAGCAGTGAAATACCTCAAAGGAATTAAGGGATGTTCCTCTGAGGAGGTGACACGGCCGACAGCCCAGCTGAAGTGTCTCTGCACCAATGCACGCAGCGTGGGCAACAAACGGGAGCAGTTGGAAGCCACCGTGCTGCTAGAAAGTTATGACCTAGTGGCCATTACTGAAAGTTGATGGAATGAATCCCATGACGGGAGTGCAGCTGTCGATGGCTACAGCCTGTTCAGAAGGGACAGGTGATCTACATCAAGAAATGGATGGAGTGTGAAGAGCTCTCTCTGAAGAATGTCCATGGGCAGGTTGAAAGCTTATGGGTAAGAATGAGAGACTGAGGCAACAAAGGGAACCTTGTGGTTGGTGCCTATCACAGGCCGCCCGATCAAGGGAAGCCAATTGACGAAGCCTTTGTGCTCCAGCTGCAGGAGGCATCACGCTCACAGGCTCTTGTCCTGCTGGGGCACTTCAACCACCCCAGCATCTGCTGGAAAAGTAGCACAGCGAGCTGTAGGCAATCCAGGAGACTCCTGGAGTGCATCGAGGATGACATCTTGGGCCAGGTAACAGACAGCCCTCCCAGAGGGGATGTGATACTGGACCTGATGGTCACCATCGCAAGTGAGCTGATTGGTGGCATCAAGAGTGGAGGTAGCCTGGGCTGCAGTGATCATGCACTGGTGGAGTTCGCAGTCCTGAGGGGTATGCAAAGAGTAAAGTCAGGACCCTGAATTTTAGGGAAGCAAACTGCCAGCTGTTTGAAATCAGGAAAGGAAGGCAAGAGACTGGCATGGCTGAGTTGAGACCTGCTGGTGAAACAAAAGGGCAAGAAGGAAATGCCCAGGCAGTGGAAGCAGAGACAGGCATCCTGGGAAGAGTACAGGAACACTGCCCGGTTGTGCAGGGATGGGGTCAGGAAGGACAAGGCGCGGCTGGAGCTGAACTTGGCAAGGGACACGGAGAATAAGAAGAAGGGCTTCTGCAGGTATGTCAGCCAGAAAAGGAAAGCAAAGAAAGCGTAACCCCACCCTGATGAGCAAGACTGGCAAACTGGTAACAACGGATGATGAGAAGGCTGAGGTACTCAACAACATTTCTGCCTCAGTCTTCACAGGCAGCCTCTCTTCCCACACCTCTGGAGTGGATGGACTGCAAGATGGGGTGTGGGGGAGAAAAATCCCTCCCACGGCAAGAGAAGATCAGGTTTGTGACCTCCTGAGGAACCTGAACATACATAAGCCTATGGGACCCGACAAGGTGCATCCCAGAGTCCTGGGGAAATTGGCTGATGTAGTTGCCAAACCACTCTCCACAATATTTGAAGAGTCATGGCAGTCAGGTGAACGCCCTGCTGACTGGAAAAATGGAAACGCTGCACCCATTTTTCAAAAGGGTAGAAAGGAGGACCCTGGGAACTAGCGACCTGTCAGCCTCACCTCTGTGCCTGAGAAGATCATGGGTCAGATCCTCCTAGAAGCTGTGCTGAGGCACACGGAGCACAGGGAGGTGATTCGAGACAGCCAGCACGGCTTCACCAAGGGCAAGTCCCTGCTGTGGCAGGGGGGTTGGAACTAGATGATCTTTAAGGTCCCTTCCAACCCAAACCATTCTGTGATTCTGTGTTCAAGGGAGGAAGACATGATGAGGCTTTCCTATGCCTGAGTGATATCTAAATGCCCAAGTTGTATCACTCACTTATCAGCAGCCATTGTAACTTAAAAGTTGTAAAGTTCAATCTAAAAGACATTTGACTCAGAACAGGGATAAGCAAAGTTTATTTGAAGATACCAATTTCCTGTCCTACTTTCTGCCTTTAGTTTGTGCAATGCAGGGATATGTTACTGTAAAGCCTTGAGATTCTGAATGTGCTCAACTGAAATCCAGTTCAGATCTATTTCAAAGTTAATGGGGTTAGCCTTGGGAGATAATTAGATCATAGTGGTCACTGAATATAGATTATTTCTTCTAGGTGATACATAATTTCTGACATCACTGGTAACTCTTCTCTTTCATTTAGCATCTCCAATCTGGGCATGTTTGGCATCAATGATTTCACTGCAGTCATAAACCCTCCACAAGCCTGCATCCTAGCTGTTGGACGAGCAAGACCAGAGCTCAAGATTGTGGAAGATGAAGAAGGAAATGAGAAACTTAAGCAGCATCAACTCATGACAGTGACTCTTTCAAGTGATGGTCGGGTGGTAGATGATGAACTGGCTTCAAAGTTTCTGGAGACCTTGAAAGCCAACTTAGAGAATCCAATACGACTTGCCTTGTGTTAAACTCTGTGAAGATGGCTTCTTGGTTTGACAGCATATAGAACTGTTATGTACTTGGGGTTGTTTTTCTGTATAGAGGAGTAAATAGTTACTCTGAGATGGACAGTTAAAATATTTATTAAATTAACATGAAAAACTATTAATTTTCATGCTTTTAGTCTTTTGCAATGATCAGGTTTTATACTGTAAAGCTAAAAGACTTTAACATATTACATTTCTTTAAACAAATGGCACATAACATTTTCATAGAAAAGTCACTCTCTTCTGTAAAGGAAAATTCAAGAGAACTCTATGAAATTTAGGAGGGAATCATAGAAGAGTTTGGGTTGGAACAGACCTTTAAAGGTCATCTAGTCCAACCGCCCTGCAATGAGAAGGGACACCTTCCAGTAGATCAGGTTGCTCAGAGCCCTGTCCAACCTGACGTTGAACGTTTCCAGGGATGGGCCATCTGCCACCTCTCCAGGCAACCTGTGCCAGTGTTTCACCACCCTCATTGTTAAAAAATTTCTTCCTTATATCTAGTCTGAATCTACCCTCTTTCAGCTTAAAGCCATTACCTCTTGTCCTATTGCAACAGGCCCTGCTAAAAAGTCTGTCCCCATCTTTCCCGTAGCCCCTTTAAGTATTGAAAGGCTGCAACAAAGTCTCCCCAGAGCCTTCCTTTCTCCAGACTGAACAGCCCCAACTCTCTCAGCCTGTCCTGGTAGGAGAGGCACTCCAGCCCTTTGATCGTTTTTGTGGCCTCCTTTGGACCTGCTCAACCAGGTCCATGACTTTTTACTGTGCTGAGGACTCCAGAGCTGGATGCAGTACTACAGGTGGGGTCTTTCCTGTGCTGAGATGGGATGCTTTACTTAAGGGATCAATATCTAGCTTTGAAAGTGAGGAAAGCAAGAATCATAATTGAGCAAAGTGCTGTTATGAGTCCTGGTCAATACCTAGATAACTGAATAGCTAAATTATATGCTGCAGTAGGAAGTCTTTCAGTTTTCAGAAGGCTTCTCTGGCATGTTGTGCCATCCAAATTAGATTGAAATAAGGTTTATAAGATTTTGACAGATATTTCAATGGCTTCCTACAGAAGAGCAAACCAAAAAAGTTTTGGTTTAACTTCATTTACATCAGAGATTTTACACTTCTTTATCTTCCCCTTTACTATAACCTCCACTGAAGAAAACAAGATGACTGTGGAGATGAACGGGGAAAAGAAAGAACAGGAAATTCTGAGAGACTAAATTAGATCAGAGATAAAAAAGTAATTTCTCAAAATATTAAGTAATCTGTTGAAATCCACAGCTTCTTTCATATAATTAGAACTCATCAAAGCACATTTAAACTGTAGGTGCATCTATTTTTTCCAGTATTTTAAGATGACTGCATAATCTAATGCCTTGCAGAGGGGTAGAGAGGAGAATAAACTTGTCTGAATAAATTTATTCTCCATGAATGATGGAATCCCAGTGTTGTTGATTTTTAGTTTTTGATGGAACCACCATCTAGTGAAAACGTTCTGTGTAAAAACATTAATAATAGGTTTTCTTTGACTTTATTTGGGGACAAGTACGCTTTTTTAATTTAGAAGTTGCCCCAACTCATATATCTTCTTCAGTACCACAAAATATAAAAAAATTTTTTTGAGGTGCTCTGTGATATATTGTGGTTAACGTAAAACACAAGATAATTGTGCCAGCAGTATTGTGATGAAAAACTAGCTCTGATCTCTTAATCTCATAGAGGTTCCAGTATGAAAGGTCAAATTTTGCACACTGAATATTTGCTGATTAATGCTCTTCTTTGCATGGATAGAATGAAGATGTAAGTAGAAAGTGTTTCATCGTCAGTGTATATTGAATTATAACTCAGAGACTTAAGTGCATTGGCCTGAAGTTTAAATTAACACTAGATTGGTTTTTTTCTTATATGTAAATGTAGAACCATGTATTGTATGTGTTTGTAATGAAATAACCACATTTACAGGACCTGGTGAAAATATAAATTGTGAGTAGAAGTCAGAGATATTCTGGTTTATGCAAGTACTTTTTTTAAATATTTGGAGGACTTGTTTGAGCTGTTGCCATAATTAAGAAGCTAATTGCAAGACAAAACCTTTAGTTAACACTAAGTTGAGAGTTTTTGCTAAATAAGTTTTCTTCTTTGGCTTGTTCTGTTACCATAAACTGTTAATCTAACAGTAGGGAGAGATTTTGATTACCAGTCTCGTTTACCGTGCAATAATGGACATATCCATTCTCTATTTCCAGGAGTGTCTCACTGATACATTATATTCAAGATTGGGTGCTGAAGATTAGTTTGCAATTTTAAATGTTTAACCATGAATTCTTCCAAAGTTGTTTCTCAGTCCCATATTACTTTGAAGGTAAAAACCCCACCAATTTATACATTGTCCTTAATATTGTACAAGAAGCTCTCAGTGTTCACACAGCAAGATCTGCTCTGTCCCAGAGAATTTTAAAATCTGATACATGTTGTTCTTCTTGTACTTGGTGGTCTAGTGTTCTGTGCTCCCCAGGATTTGTACATTCTGCTCTTTAGCTGGCCACGGAGAAGGACTGCCTGACAGATGTGTACAGCTGTAGTTTTGCGTGGATGTGTGTTCAGGTGGTACGAGTCACACTGGTTTCCTTTTGCCTTTGGAGGCACTGGCAGGTGCTGCTGTATGTCAGTATAGAATGTTTATCGTGTCTCAGTCAGGTGGGTACTAATACATCCATTATACTTCCCCTGTTCAACACAAGCACGTGAAGACAATGCAACTCCTTCTCCAGGTTAAATAAACCTTTACAACTTTTGAACTAGGCAAATCTCAGTAAGGCTAATACAGGTTTTAATTCCAGTTTCTTTATACCCGCCTGGTTGCCAGCATTATCATTTGACACAAAGATGGATGTATGTGATTTGTCAGCCATCAGCCCGTGAAGGAAATCTCAGGAATTGCGAGATGTGATAGCAGTCAGATCTCCTTAACTCAGAGTGACTGGACCCTTTGGCAACATCTACCACTTTGGTAGAAGTGAGACAACAAATAGTTGCCCATACAGATTAAAAATTTAATATCTTCCTGAAGATTTTAGGGATTTGGGGATGGGGACAATAGATAAAATGGCCCAGAAAGTGAACCATATGAAATGGTTATGCTTACATTTGAAGGAAATTTGCCTTGAAATAAAAATTTCACAGACGAAAAATATAATTTTTCATGTGCTATTCTTTCAGATGTCTTCTGTCAACATCTTTTTTACATACCTAAGCAAGAAATACCATGCAGGCATCTACCTTCTTGCAGAATTAAAAAAAACAAAAATAAAAATTTAAGGATATGCTTGGGGAAAACTACTTTCTTGGTATCATTTTCCTTTGCAAGAGGCATAGCTAGAAAAAAATAAAAGGTAGCTATTTGAGACTTTGTAATTGTTGACAAGGATTGAACCATGTGTCATAATTTAATCCCTAATAATGCTGTCAGAATATTTGACTTTTTTGGATTGTTCTTCCTGCAATGTATTCCTTATGAAATAAAAGTTCCATAATTAATATTCCTACATGGAATCCCTGAAAGAACCTCACTCCTGCCAAGTGAATGCTCAGTGCTGTTTTCACCTGATCCTTTTGTCCACATGCTCATTTCCATTCATACAAAATACAGTAGACACTCTTTATTTCAACTAATGATTAGTCCCTTTGGATTCAAAAGAATTTTAAAGTTGAGTAGAAAGCCACAAATCGGATGAATGATCCAAGAAACAAAGTCTGAACACCTGCTTTGAGGTGCTGTGTTTTACAGAAAGTTCCGTATTGATTGCATTAGAGTACCTGCAATTACAGAGCGCATTAGGGGAAACCAAGAAGTGTTGGAACTAAGGGTCATGCTTGATGTCTTTCATATGCAATAATTTGTGCCATAAGGTGACAGAAAATAAAGAAAAAGGTGCCATTAGGATTGGCTGTGTAATAGTCTTAAGGTGGTGACTGGTAGGTTTGAAACGGATTTTATTTTTTAATATTTTTTACTTTCTTGGCGTTCTTGTATGACTTTTCATTTTTCCACTGAATTTTTCTCCTGGATTACATCAGATCATAACAAATACTTTTTCCTCCCTCAAACCCACTGAAAATATTGTGCATTATTATATTTTCTTTGAAAGCAGTGTAAATAAAGCACATAGTAAATAATGGTTGCACAGTGACCTTTGCCAGCTGGTCAGAAGGGTCAGTCTCCTCCTGTCAGGAGTGCTCCTTGCAAGCCCCTTTCGGTGCCACTCCGTTAATCCTGGCAGTTTCAGATACGGGTTAATAGGAGTAAGGTTAATCTATTTGTATGGTAACCAAAACCAGGCAGGACCAGGAGCAGCCACCAGGAAGCTTGATTTCTATATTTTGTGCTATAGACTCCTATAGAGAAGAATTTTTATCTCACAGGTGGACAATCCAGTATCTTTCACAACCACTCTGCTTCAAGGGTATGAAAAGCTTGTAGTATAGAATTAAAAACTGCATAGGAAAAGGCACAGCTCAGCTCTGGCAAACCTGACAGCATACACATTTAAAAGCTTTGGTGACTGAAGAGCTGAAAAGTATCCCAATGTCTTTTGTCAGAAGAAGCCATGTTACAAGGAGTCCTCTTGCCAAGCCAGCAGTTATCCATAAGCAGGCAGGTTACATGACACCAGGGTCAGGGCAACCCCTGGTATCGACACAGGCTGGGTGAGGAGTGGATGGAGAGCAGCCCCAAGGAGAAGGACTTGGGGTGTCAGTAGATGGAAAACTGACTGTGAGCCAGCAATGTGCGCTCACAGCCCAGAAAGCCACCCGTGTGCTGGGCTGCATCCAGAGCAGTGTGGGCAGCAGGGTGAGGGGGGGATTCTCCCCCTCTGCTCCGCTCTGTGAGACCCCCCTGCAGTGCTGGGTCCAGCTCTGGGGGCACCAACATCAGAAGGACACGGACCTGCTCGAGCGGGGCCAGAGGAGGCCACAAAGATGCTCGGGGGGCTGGAGCACCCCCCTGTGAGGACAGGCTGAGAGAGTTGGGGGGGTTCAGCTGGAGAAGAGAAGGCTCCGGGGAGACCTTAGAGCGGCCTCCCAGTGCTTAAAGGGGCTACAGGAAACATGGGGAGGTACTCTTGATCAACGGAGTGTGGGGATAGGACGAGGAGTCACAGTTTTAAACTGACAGAGGATAGATTTAGATAAGATACAGGGAAGAAATTCTCCCCTGTGAGGGTGGTGAGGCCCTGGCACAGGTTGCCCAGAGAAGCTGTGGCTGCCCCCTCCCTGGAAGGGTTCAAGGCCAGGTTGGACGGGGCTTTGGGCAACCTGGGCTAGTGGAAGGGGTCCCTGCCTGGGGCAGGGGGGTCGGAACTAGATGATTTTTAAGGTCCCTTCCAACCCAAACCATTCTATGGTTCTATGATTCTGTGATTATTCTAGTGATGAGTGTAACTTCTGCTGCCTTTTGTGTAGGTAATATTTCAACTTATATCTGTACCACCTTCATGTTGTGGAAAAGCTCTAGGCTCTTTTTCAGCCCTCGGTTTGTGGCTGATTTGCCTTAACTGCTAAATTCATGCTATATTGTTCTTGAAATTAGCAATTTTTTTTCCTCCCCGAAGGCTTTGATATAAAATATCCCTCTGCTTCTTATAAAGTACTGCAGCACAACTAATAAAATTTAACTAGCCATCCAACCATTCTTACTGTTTTTCTGAGTTTTCCAGATCAGAAGAGGTTCTCATCTAGTACTATAATGCATCGAGGATTAGAAATAAATAGCTATTATTTCCTTCACCCTAAATGTTGCTAATAAGTGATCATAATTTTAATTTAAGAAGTGTCCTGGCACCTACAGTTTCCTGTTCCCCAATACCTGTTTGCAGACTGCCGTTTGCATTTCCTTCTTTTTTGTTTGAAGAGGTACTGGATTACATGTGAGTAGTCACAGTGCTTTGTAAGAAAGATGGAAAAATATGGTTGTTCAGTGAATGTTCTTGTTTGTATGCTTATGATGATGGTGGTTTTTCGTTTCCAACTATTAGCTAAATGATAGTCCAATAAAATGAGATTAATGTTGTGATAACCTTTCCTAAGTAATTTAAATGTTCTGATTCTTCCCTTTTAGAGTTTGTATACGAGGTTTAGTTTTAGAAACTTCTAATTTATGAATGTTTCCTGGTTTAGTTCAGCCAAATGACAGAGTTGAGTGGAGATTTCTCTGTTGCTTTTAAGAAACAAGGTCAAACCCTTTGAGAATGTGTCATTTAAATTAAAGTCCTAGCAATCATTTAAAAAATATTCTGGGTAGATACGGATCTTGCAGAAGAAGAAATGTATCTAAGATGAGCAGGACATTGATCTCATGATGCAAGGAAGATGAGCATTGCTGCTGTAGCTTTAAAGGATGTTAGCACACTGAAGAAGTACCTCCAGTATGTGTCCTACCAGTTTCTTTTCTATCATAATGTAGCATGAAAAATGAAACGTTGTTCTACAGGAAAGTGCAAGAAGTGTGTTCTTTTCTTTCGCTGTATTTTGTAAATTACCGGAAATATATGCATATCTATCCAAAAATTGTTTCCAAGGAAGTGTATTAATCAGCCTATTAATCTCTACACATAGAGCTTTCGCTGAATCATTCTTCAGAAACGAGAATCAAGGTACTGATGTACTCCTCACCGCTGGATTTGTTTGGTATAAGCCCTGGTGGTGCCACTGTTTTCAATCATTTCAGTCAATGAAAGACTTGTTTTACAGGGGACATGGAAATGCAGAAAGGCCAGCAGATGGCAGACTGAGCAGTCGGGTTTTCTGACTTTCTGGCTCTCTTGAAGTGTAAATATAGTCACCGAGCTATTTTAGTATGTAGATATTCTTGAATTTAAACTATAGCTTGATGGTTTGGTATTTGGTTTTGAAGTGTTTCAGAAAACGCCTGACATGAATAAAGAAGGAATAGTAAACACTAACTTGCCTTCATCTGTTGAAATTAGGATCAGATGGAAACCTTGGTCATTGTATGGCACTTCCTGCAGAACTGGATTGTATAATCATAGAAAATCTGAAGTTGGAACGGACCTATAAGAATCATTGAGTCCAACTCCCTGCTCCTCTCAGAATTACCTAAAATTAAACTATATGACTAAGAGCTTTGTCCAGATGCTCCTTGACAGGCTTGGTGCTTCCCTGGGGAGCCTGTTCCAGTGTCTGACCACCCTCTCAGTGAAGAACCTTTTCTTAATGTCCAACCTGAACTTCCCCTGATAAAGCTTCATTCAGTTTCCTCGTGTCCTATCACTGGTCATGAGAGAGGAGATTAACACCTCCCCCTCCACTGCACACCTTGAGGAGGTTGTAGACTGCGATGGGGTCACCCCTCAGCCTTTTTTTCTCTAAGCTGAACAAACAAAGCGACCTCAGCCTCTCCTCATAAGTCTTACCCTCAAGACCTTTCACCATCTTGGTCGCCCTCCTCTGGACACACTCAGTGTGTCCTTCTTATACCAGGGGGCACCCAAAACTGCACACAGTACTAGAGGTGGGGCTGCACCAGTGCAGTGTAGACTGGGACAACCAGTTCCCTTGACTGGCTAACTGTGCTGTGCTTGGTGCACCCCAGGATGTGGTTGGCCCTTTTGGCTGCCAGGGCATGCTACTGACTCATGTTCAATAATGTTTTATTCCATTTGTCCCTAAAATGTTGAGGGCATAGAGAGCAGCTAAGTCAGAATGGCAATTACATCTGTAATAGAGTAAACAGAGAAAAAACTGATCAGTTGGAATTACCTTTCAATATGTTCTTAGTTAAGTTTTAAACAGAGCTTCCTGTAATTTCTTTCTTTGTAATCATGCTTGAGTAAAGCAGGAGCATGTTCATGGTAGCCTGCTGGAGATTTGTAGAAACATGCTAACCAGTAAATGTTCCAAGAAACACAGAAACTTAGGATTAGGGTGAAGACCCATGTGTTGACTACACCGGGGTGCAAAACATTTACTGGAAGCTTGACTGGCTACTTTGCGTGGTTACTTCATAAAATCTGCCTAACCTGTGCCCGTGAAAAGCCGCCGCTGTTTGCTAGAATTCAGTTTGCACTCCTTCCCTTTGACGTCAGTTTTGCTTTGACTTGTAGGTATCACACTAGATAATTATTCAGATACAATAACCATATTGTTCTTCCCTCTCTCCACAATAATTGTCCTACCTGGCACGTTAAACATTTGTGTCATTATGAGAAATAACTAGCTGGAAAATGACAGACTTTTCTGTTTGTTCATTACCTCTTCTAAGGAAAATGACTCATGCTGTGTTAATGAATACCACTGTTTATCTCCTTAAAGATTAGAGTTCAAGAGAAGATTCTGGTTTATACCTTAAAAGTTCCTCTCATGTGGCCTAGACCTCGATAGGAAGAAATACTGTTGTATTTCTTCATACTGTTGTATGAAGTATATACCGAATTGTTAGTGCAGCAGATTTTCTCTCTCCTACGGTTCCATGATTGTGCATTGTCCACGTAACACTCATTACAACGTGCTGTTCTTCACTTTGCAGGGATCCAACCAATTGAACCTTGTAGGACACTCTCTATTGACCTAGTTTTCAACCAATTCCTATTTCTGAAGAAAAAAATGTGTAATTATGTTTCATTTTGCAACTTTGGTGCCCTTTTAATTGCTTCCCTGCCAAATAAATTATAAGCTTAAATATCCGCAGAGGTTGTTTGCTTGTGCAGATGTTTATACTTGCTGTGTCATGTCCCAGTCTCCGTTAGCAGCAGGCACTGAGTTTCTCTAGGTTTCAGCAGACAGCATCACGCTGTTTCCTCTTCTTCGCGTGGAAAATAGGAACAGTAACGGATCTCTTGGTTGATCAAGAAATAAACTCTTCTTAAATGTGAGACTTCTGGCTTACAGTGCAAATTTCAACCAAATATTCTGAGTGTAATACATGGCTTACTCGTTCATTTTGGCAAGGATTCTAGAGCACCTTTACTATTCACTTTATAGTACAAATAATACACAGATTCAAATGAAAATAATATTCACACTTTTTTTTTTTTTTTTTTTCCCAAGAGTATTTAGAGAGACAAGTTATGTACAGAATTATTTTGGAGTCAACTCACAAATGAATTGGTTGTGCCTACAGAAATTTATCAGATGTTAGAATACCTTGTATTTCCCTGTTGACAAGCAGAGAAGAGCTGCAGCTTTTTCAGGCAGATAGGAGTCCTTCCACTGTCCATTCCTGTTTGGAACTTAATCTAGCTATCATAGTCTTCAGAGCAGGTGATGTCTTACCCAAGCTCCTAACAAGGGCTAATGATTCAGAGTGACTCCCAGCCTGGAGCAGAAGAGACATTTTGGAATGTGCTAAATTATCCTAAACAATGCTCCGAGGCACCTTCAGGGCTGCTTTTCCTATATATTTGTATGCTATCTGGCTTCAGCCACTCTGACAGCTGCCAAGGAAGGCCACAAACAGAGGGTCTAGGCCCTCTTGTTGAAATGGTTAATACTAATAAAGGAGAAGAAATCTGATTATTGGCTCATTTTCACAAGTTTATCGTTAATAACGCCATTCCAATGCGTTTGGCCCCACTGCAGCTAGTTTCATTGACTGTAAATCAAAGGAAAGGGTTGCAGCTTTACCACAACAGAACTACCACTGTGTTAATACTTTTGTTTTCAAACAAGACAGCTTTTCCCTGCTGAGTGTTGACATAATGACTGTGTTAATCATTAGTCTCTGACACCCTTAGCTGTGTTAGGAGGGAAGAACATTGCTTGTGAAGGTCAATACTCACTGTTTACTTTGAGATTAGCAATTGCACTTTTACCAGTATCACTGATGCCGCTACACACTCATGAAACTAAATTGACCTATCACGAGTGTCTTAAATATTATTCACATTGACTTAAATATTAAGTGATACCTAGCCAAGAGACAGAGGTATTTGGGCCAAAGACTACTTTTCAGCAATTGCAGGAAGACATCTTTATTTTGGAAGACAATCCCTACTGTGCAGGGTAGAAGAGATGAAAGAAAGTCAAAAGAAAGTGTCTTTTTCGTCTGTACTTGAACATCTTTATATAGCATTATATCTGTTTTTTTTGATTATCAAGCAATGCCTGGATATTTCTTTTAAGCCATAAAGTATATACATATGGCACAAGCCATAAAGTATATATGTATAGATATATATAAAATGATCTCTGTCCGTGTAATTGACTTAAGCAAACTCTGAAGGAAATAATACTTCAAAACTTTAATATTCCGTAACACATTTAAGAAAGGGAATTTTACTTCTTGGACCTCCTTTTAAAGCGTGTGTGCATACTTTGCACGTGTGCCAATGCACATGTACATCTCTGTACGTGCTGAGATGGACTGGGAAGGAGAGTCAGCTCCTATTTCAAGGACATTTGTTAAAGCCTTTCAGATTCGGGCTACAGGATTAGCAGAGAGACAGGCTTCGGAGTTTGCCTGCTGAGACTTCAACATTCCTGCTTTAACGAACGTGTGTCAGTGTATCTGTGTATAATAGGTACAACATTGGGGGAGGCCCAGGAGAAACCTGCCCTCATTACATTTGAAGAAAGTAATTGCAGCACTGCATGTGTTGCTCAAACACAAGTGATGAGGCAGTTGAAACGACAGCTAGGAGCAAATACTCTTGGCTAAGGGAGAATCTATGAAGCAATCTGTGTGAGAAGGCAGCTTTCCCTTATACATACCTCATCACAGTATTCTGGGGGGGTGTGGTGATGGAAAGAGTTGTCCTCTGTGTGAGAATAATGTGTCTAGTGCTCTTGGAGAGGTTTTAAACATTTATTTTTGTTCAAAAATAAAATGACAATCAACTAACCAAGCAAAACCTGCAACTGTTGCGGAGTACTTTATTAAGTTTGTTGATAAATCTATGAATCCAGAAAGGGATATTCTAGAAATCACATGGTTATTAGGACTGATTTAGGCATAGGCTACACCGTGATTTTCTTTGCACTTTCCTAAACCTCAGTCCTATTTAGTTTTTAAGCTGTTTCATGTGGTGATTCTCTGCTTGTGGATGTGCATTATATCCAACCCAGCAGTGTGTGTGTATACCATTTGTATCAAAGTAACTAGTCATGGATGGTAATTACCAATTTGCTTTTAATTTCAGAATTGACTAGACAGGCATCAATGCCACAGGCAATGCTGTCTTTAAAAAAAAAAAAAAAGTATCAAAAACAAGCAAAAGAACCCCCAAAACAACAACTGACTAGCCATGTTAGTGTGTGGTGCTTGCTCCACTAAGATAACAGTTTGCCTGACTAGCGACAGAAAGCAAGACAGATTAGGACAGGAAAACAGGAACTCTGTAAAGAACTCAGTGGCAAAAGAACTCTGGATTCTTGCATACCTAAAGACTGGGGGTGGGGGTTGTTTTGGTTTTTTTCCAGTTTTCAGATTAATTAAACACAGAAAATTTTAGCCTTGCCGTGTTAGTGACAACTTTTTGCCAGACCAACCACAAGTTCTAATTACAAACTCCAGAATATGTTTTTCTGACTCTGGAAGTTTTAGGGGTTTCTTCTGAAGATTTTGTGGCATTAAAAATAAATGTTTTCATGTGGTTTGTTATTATTCTTGTGGGTATTTAGAATGCTTGACTGGAGTTTCATGTGTGAACAGCAGAGTAAACAATTATAGATTGCGATTTTTTTTTTCTGAAGGTATGCAACTGCTTCGGTAAGTTTTCTGGAGTAGGTACCCGTGTCACCAATGGTAGGGAGTGTAAAGATGGCCTTTTCCTACGCTTTCAACCAGGTGAGAACAATATCAAATTTTCTTTTATTCTTTTTTTTTTTTTCATTTAAAGTTAGTTTCAATGTACTGAAAGAATTAGTGGCCTAGTTTACCAAAAACATTTATAAATATGCTGATGTTTTCACAAAACTGTGGATACATATCTACAGTGAAAAATGTTTTCATTAGAAGTGCTATGAACATGTCAAATACGTTCATTTGCGGAGTTTTGATTTAGATGTAGATTTATATAAATAATAAAATGCATGCATAAAGGTTATTTTAGTACTGACCACCACTTTTTAAAATAAGAGGTCATTTATGTCTCAGTTGTTTAAGTCATTTGAAGAATTCCTTATCTGGCAATGTTTAATCAGAATCAGTTTTTTTCAGCAATCACAGAAAGCCTTAGCTCACCTCACTGTGAATTGCTAAGGACTTGTGTTATCTCTGAAATCCTTATACAAAAAGACCTTTTTAAGGATCCTGTAAATCTGAATAGAATAGCTTTTTAAATGTTTTTGATTACAATGAAAGCATATTTGGACCTGAAAGGAAAATTCAACCTTTTTGAAGTCTGTGAGGACTAAATCAGAAAGAGGTTTCTGACTATCTTTTCTTTAGTAACTGTTTTCTTGTTTGTATGTAAATAGAATCCAGAGTTCTGAAAGGAAAATACTGCCAGGACTGTCCATAGAGGTGCTGAGAGACTGAAATGATTAGGATAGCAGCTCAAACTACATCTTAAAAAGTTGCCTTCAGCTTCCAGTGATACTGTGAAATATCAGCGAGGAAGCATGTGTCCTTTGTGTTCATGTGTCTCAGGTCTCCTGGCACTCAGTCTCATCTCTTTCAAGCAATCCAATTGTGAGAAGAAAAAGAAAACAACTGACTACAGAGCAGAGAGCGGAATCATCTTTCAGTCGTTTAGCAGCAGTCTTGACTAACCAGCGAGGTCCCAGTTGACTGGATGTTAGCAAATGTGATGCCCATCTACAAGAAGGGCCAGAAGGAGGATCCAGGGAACCACAGACCTATCAGTCTGACCTCAGTGCCAGGGAAGGTCATGGAGCAGAAAATCTTGAGTGCCCTCACATGGCACGTACAGGACAACCAGGTGATCAGGCCTAGTCAACATGGGTTTATGAAAGGCAGGTCCTGCTTGACTAACCCGATCTCCTTCTATGACAAGGTGACCCGCTTACTGGATGAGAGAAAGGCTGTGGATGTTGTTTACATGGGCTTTTGTAAACCCTTTGGCACCGTTTCCCACAGCATTCTCCTGGAGAAACTGGCTGCTCATGGCTTGGACAGGTGTGCTCTTTGCTGGGTGAAAAACTGTCTGGATGGCTGGGCCCAAAGAGTGATTGGAGTTAAATCCAGTTGGCGGCTGGTCACGAGTGGTGTCCCCCAGGTCTCGGTTGTGGGGTCACTCCTGTTTAACATCTTTATTGATGATCTAGACGAGGGGATCGAGTGCACCCTCAGTAAGTTTGCAGACGACACCAAGTTGGGTGGGAGTGTTGATCTGCTCGAGGGTAGGGAGGCTCTGCAGAGAGACCTGGCCAGGCTGGAGCGATGGGCTGAGGCCAACTGTGTGAGGTCCAACAAGCTCAGTGTCGGGTCCTGCACTTGGGTCACAACAACCCCACACATCACTACAGGCTTGGGGAAGAGCGGCTTGAAAGCTGCCTGGTGGGAAAGGACCTGGGGGTGTTCGTCGACAGACAGCTGTATATGAGCCAGCAGTGTGCCCAGGTGGCCAAGAAGGGCAATGGTATCCTGGCTTGTGTCAGAAATGGTGTGGCCAGCAGGACTATGGAAGTGATTGTCCCCCTGTACTTGGCACTGGTGGGGCCGCACCTTGAATATTGTGTTCAGTTTTGGGCCCCTCACTGCAAGAAACATTGAGGTGATGGAGCGTGTCCAGAGAAGAGGAACGAAGCTGGTGAAGGGTCTAGAGAACAAGTCTTCTGAGAAGCGGCTGAGGGAAATGGGGTTGTTTAGCCTGGAGAAGAGGAGGCTGAGGGGAGACCTTATCTCTCTCTACAACCACGTGAAAGGAGGCTGTAACGAGGTGGATATTGGTCTCTTCTCCCAAGTAACAAGCGATAGGACAAGAGGAGATGACCTCAGGTTGCACAAGGGGTGGTTTAGACTGGATATTAGGAAAATTTCTTCAAGAAAGGGTTGTCAAGCATTGGAACAGGCTGCCCAGGGAAGGGGTTGAGTCCCCATCCCTGGAGGTATTAAAAGACGTGTAGATGAGGTACATGGTTTAGTGGTGGAGTTGGCAGTGCTAGGTTTATGGTTGGACTTGATGTTCTTAAGGATCTTTTCCAACCTAAATTGCTCTATGATTCTATGATCTAGATTAGTTATTTGGAGCCATTATAAAGATTCTAGAGATTAAAGGTGAGAGAAATTTTACCAGAGAATTATATTTATGTTTTCCTTGTGATGTTTTCAACAGTGTCGCTGTACATTTAAGATAACAGTTTCTCCACCACCATAAATGTGAAGACTGGGTATTCATGGTGTGGAGCTTATTCTGACAGTGGTAGAGATGTTCTAGGGGCACTTTGTTCTTGTCTGTTAGGAGTAAGTCTCAAAATCTCAGCCAGTTTGTGAATCATATGCTTAAGGCAAAAAAACCACAGCCCTGCTGCCTCCTTTTCTGTGAGATTGGTTTGTCATCCTTTCTCAGTTGTTAGCTCATCTTCCCACTGCCTTTGAATAATCTCTGCTAGTGCGGCTTCTTCTCGAAGCTGTCTTCTATGCTTACCAGCCCCATGTCAGGAATTGGTTGATATTTATCTTCACAAGTGCTGCAAAAGGAGAAAAGCAGAGGCTTTAAGTCATAAGTTGTGACTATTGTATACACACATATATATGTGAATGTTTTATTCATTTGCCTATCCAGAAAATTCTTTGAATCGTTTCTTTTCAGCTAACTACTGGAAGCCTGTGAAGCACGAGGAAGTATTTAATTAAGATTACTCTATTTCCTCTTTTGTAAACTGTTCACTTCCCACTGTAACCCAGCAGGATTTGCCACCCCTTCCAAAGGATTCCTGTGTCCATCTGTAAAGTGTTTTAATTCTTCAAGATTCACTAAAGCAGGACTCATTAATGTGAAGCACATACTGTGTTTTACAGTTTAGAGCAGGGTACCTCTAATTGTTGCTAAATCACTTTCATAGAAGCTGTTTACTGAGAGATATATGTTAAAATATACTGAGATATATGATAATGTTGAAGCTAGCATGGTTTATAATTTGCTTTTACTGTTTCAATTTTTTTAGCCCTCAAGTTGCATGTTAGGACTGTGGTGGCTCTTTACATCTGGTTTAAAAGAAAATAAAAATAAAAAGCTAAAACAATAGCAGACAATAGCTGCTCTTCAGGATTGGCAGCTAGAGACCAGGTGGGATATCCAAAGGTGTCTAAAATACCACTAAGACTTGTATGTAAACAACAAACTCTCATCACTGAGTTACGTCACTGAGTAAGCGTGGAGAGAAACCACTGTTAGGTTTTGACTTGCTGTTTCTTGTTTCCCTGGAGAATGAACTTGAATGATTTTTTTTTTTTTTTAATTGAACGTTTGTTTTTTGACAGGACCTTTTGTACTTTCATTGCAATGAATGATATAAAAAGAATCAATTTTTCCTTGGACTTGGAGACATGTTTCTAACCACATCAGTAGCTGTGCATGTCCTGAAGGTACAGGTACACATGCTACATACACCTTCTGCGTTCCTGACAGAGAGCTGCCTCATTCATGGGTAAGAAATGAGCTTGCAAAGCTACGCTCAAAATGAGAAACAATGGACTTGCTGAAGAATAACTTGATTTGATTATCTTTCTGATAGATTTCTGAAGTTCAATGAAATATAAACAGCAGGAAAGAAACACTTCACTTTCGATTAAATCAAAATTCAGCATCAACTACAATTATCTATAATTTGGTGATTTGAATCATGAATCAAAGAGGAGGAAAGTTCTGTCTAGTAACTCCTGGCACAAAGCTAAATGTTTTCAGATAACTCTTGAGTTTTAAGTGTATGTGCCCAGGAAAGTCCAAACTGCAAACACAGTTTCACCCAAGGTTTACAAGGACTGCCTGCTTATCAGGTGCTTACCAAGCTGTTTACTGAGGCATATGAAAGAAAGTACAGAAACTTTTTAAAATCAGGAACTGAAAAATATATAACTGCCACTAAAACTGGGTAAGAAAGATGTGTGCAAACAATGAATTAGAAGTGTGCTCTGTATTCATATCGAACACATCCAGCCAAGAAGACAAATGAACTCCTTTATCGAGTATTTAGAGTGGAAATAAAAATTAAATAGTGCTCCTCAGGATAACTGCATTACATAGTAAATTAATATGAAGTATATTTACTTCCTCTGTATGCATTCTTTGATTTTTTTAAAATAAAGAAGCCCTCAACATAGATGTAAACAAAGAAGAAAATCCCACTATAAGGATATGGACTTTTCCCAACATACATGACTTTCCAAAATCAGTGCATAATTAGGTAGGCATCTTCTAAATACTTTGCATTTATGCAATAAAACATTTCTTTAGTGAATAGTAGGCTGACACTACAGGAAGAAAACAGTAGGGAAAAAAGCAAGAGATGCCAGTACATGTTGATGCTGATGACAACTCACTAGGTTTGTTGTCTTAATCGAGAGAATGACATCATCAAACCGATGCCTTTGATCTCAAACGCCAAGGCAAATGAATTGCTATAAAAGGCCATACACTGGATTTTTCCCAGTACTGTTCCAACTGATTATTTGGAATAAGAATTAGCAATTAATTAACATGATTGTAATTCATACAGCCATGTAATCAAGTCCATAATTAGGCCTGCAATTCCTATTATGTTCCAAGGAGGATAAATTGTCTGGAGGGGGAGTACATGCCGGCAGGTGAGATAGAAGGTTACAGACTGAAACCATGCTGAAGAGGGTTATGGAGTTTCCAAGTAGAGGAACATCTGCCAGAGACTAGAGGTGGGTATTGAAAATGGAGATGCAGGTCAACTGGCTGGCACTGTAGGAAGCAGAGCAAGTCTGGTGAGTAGAGGAAAAAGTGAGTTGTCCAGTGACTCACAGCCAACCTTTTCTCTCCATTCCAGGAACTGTTCAACAAGCTCCAGAACAGAGCACTTGCCTTCCATGCCTCTTCTGCATCATGGGTTTCTATCCACAGCAGAAGTTGACATTTGTACAGCTGCCTTCACTCCATCCATTTTAAGTATATAATGCAACAAGTCTTTGAGATTTCTTATGTGGACTCTATCAAGTGCATATGTGATCAGCAGGACAGAGATGGGGTGATTCAGTGGCTTGTCTGGCCTATGCAGCAAGGACAATTCATGCCTGGTATGCCAGCCAGGCACTCTTTCAGTTCGTGTTGATGGAAAACAATACCTCCTTGACTACAAAGTACTCAATAAAAATAAAACCGTCTCAGTTCTGAAGAAAATAGCTCTGATTCTGCACCTCTTTTCTGCTTCATGAAGTGGTGTCACTGTGTGAGTGTTGTAGCCCTCTGTTGTCACGCTGTACAGCATTATGAGAAGTTACTTTGATGTGGCTCAGAGGAAAATGACAAGTTATCAAGTGCAGATACCCAGACTAGACTGAATGGTTTGTAATTTTGCAGTTTTTCTCTTTTGGCTGCCGATATACTCTTTTGGTGCCTTGTGTGTAATGCTTTAGGCAGAAGTGTTGTATTGGGTAAAAGGTAACTTCCTCCAGGAATCAGTGGAGAACTTCCTGAGATGCCTTGTCCTCTGAACACTGTCATGAAGGTATGGTATTCATTTGAGATGTGATGGGCCTGTTTCTGCAGGGAAATGAACAGGAAAATATTTCCAAAGCTTTTTAATTAAAATCCCAGAAGAATCAGGCCACATCCTTATGCCTCAGTCATATTAAAGAGATACAAGAACTTTTCTTTGCCTGTATCATTTGGATTAAATGTTTCAGAAAGATATGAGCAATAAGGGTCTATTAAGCCTTTGTACGTGTGTGATGCAGTGAGCAAGGATACAAGAAGCTTCTTCAGTTTTTCTTGGTCTGAAGGAGTATAGCTTTTGCCTTCCGTGTCCCTTTGAGATGTCCGCAGTATGGAACATCGCCCCACCACATGTGGAGGGGCAAAGGCAGATATTCTGCTTTCTCTGATACACAACTGTGCATGGTTTAAGAAGCAAAGATTCTCCCAAGTAAGCAATCCTTGCAATCCTTTTTAACAAGCTATAGACAACAAGACCATGGTTTATCTTCATCGTTCCCTTTGCATTTTTAACAGCTGCTGAACTGAAATGAGTTTCTGCTCACAGTATCACGTGTTGATGTCAGTGCTAAATGCTAGCAACCCATCTAACCTGACTTTCCTTTAACAGGAAAGATACATGCCCCAGAGGTCTTGATCAAAAGTTGTTTGCTATAATGTAGTTTGCTGTACACTTGTGTATTCACCAGGAGAACGCTCTGCTTCAATGATTCTCTGCCTTTACCTTCTCTAGTGATTTTATTCCATTCTGACATTTCAGATAGTCAGCTCTGTTATCCAGACATCAGTCCCCTGTATGGCATATTCTTTTATAAAATTGTCATTGCACTTTAGCTGGAGGAAAAAAAAATCTGCACAGAAGACAATCTTTTCAGGATTATTAGCAGTAGGGTGAGTATTTGGGAAGGAAAGATTTTTCCTTGTAATAACTAAATACATGTTATTGTACGTCATCCCCAAGGTAGCATGATTAAACTCCAGTGGGATATCAGTCATTCTTTTTGGAGCTTTGGAAGCAGTTGTAACTTTCCAGGCTTCATTTTCACAGTATATTGTTTATCATGAATCTGCCAGAATTTTAAGCAGGTGTACCCTCACATTCTGATGTTAAAATATTCTATAGCACCTACTTCACCAAGCAAGTTCAGTTCAATTTATTGTAAAGTAAGCTCTATTTTCTAGAATGCATCAAAGGGTGTGGAAAAATCTAAATTGCCTGCACTAGGGACAGAAGGCAGAATGACATAGGAGGAAGAGAATTGCTGATTCCAAAGGCTGGTTAAAAAATCCACATATTAACTTCATGTGTCACCTTATAACAGCTGGAGTGATGCAGAAAGAGATGGTTAGAAAATGAAAGTCATCTTCAACAAAGTATGGGCCTAGGTTGACATATCACTCATAAGTTTCCAAGTTCCAGTATGGGACAAAGGAAACAGGAATGAAAGCCTGTAATACAACTGTCCCCGAGATTTGGAAGAAACTCTGACCTGAATTTTCCACAGGCATTTTTTTTTTTTACTCCAGCACATAATAGAATAAAACATTTACTATCCTTAAACTTTCAGAGAGTCAGGATTTCCATCCTTGACATTTAGATCCACTGCCAAATCACAAAAGTAACTGTCATCTTTACAGCAGCACATTCATTTCTACGGCAGTGAATAAGCTAAAGAGAAAACACCAGTGTATTAGAGAGAGGTTAAACACTGCTGTCTCTTCTGGAGAAAATTTCCATTGTGCTTCATAACTAATAGGCCTCATGTCTACCGTCTACTAGAGTGTTACTGCTTCTCACTGAATCGTTAATTACAGTTTGTTTTTAAGAAAGGAAAGTGCTGTCATTGCTCTTATTACAATATGCCAATGTGTTTGGCAGCATGCTAACAATTTCTGATTTCTAAGAACACAAATGCACTCTGACCTACAAACACCAGGCTCTTCTCTGTAGTCTCCAGGTGCCAGGTGATCTCCTGCCAGGTGATCAACATGGTGACCAACCACAGCATTGTGACTCTTGACTACAACTAAAACAAAGCAAGAGCTATCAACTCAATCTTCTACTCAGGGGTCATTGAGTTCAGGGGTAGAAAGCCAGAATAAGGGGCACATTTCTGCTGAAAACAGAGAATGGTTCTTTGGTGGTTCATTTTTTATTTGTGTGGAACTAGCCATAAGGCCTCTGCAAACTGCTTTGCAGAATCTACCTGTCATACCTGTTGCTGGCCTTTCCAGTTCCAGCAAACCTTGTGTACCCAATGTTTTATTTTTATTTTCCAGACTTCATGGTCTTCTTTTCTCAAATTTGTTTCATGCTATTGAAGCAGTTTAATTTTTCCTTACCCTGTTCCCTTAAGGCAGTTTTTTTCTCTTTTCCTCTGCTCTGACATTTTTCTGGCTGGATCTTATGCCTATGTGATGACACAGTACCACCAAAAAAGCCATGGTAAATCATAAATGCAATATTGCTAAAGATGTTAGTGGACACTATCAGAAGACATTATCCATAAAAATCTGTCCAGAAAAGAACTCTTAAGGAAAACCACCCTTTTCAGAATGCTTAAATGAGATTTCTGAGGGTGTATGCTTCCTTGGAATGGCCTCAGGTTGACGAAGAAGTCAGTGTAGAGAGAAGATGCAGAAAATAATCCTATTGGGCACGTTACTTGGAGCAAAGTCCTTACCTGGACAAATAGCTCTATAATTATGCATATTAAATAACATATTTCTCATGAAGCTTCTTAGACTGCAGAAAGCCATTTGTTAAGAAAAGTGAATGGCAGATATCAGACCTTGGCTGTAGGCAGCTTGTCTCTGGAACAGAACCTTTGGATGTACATTATAGCCTTGTTTCTGGCCCTGTTTTCTGATCCTGACTGGACTCACTGGATGGACTCTGTACCTGGTTCATCACTTGCCTGGGAGTGTCGATAAACCCTTAGTAGTAACACCTGGTTCTGCCCACCATTTTCAGTCCCTGTGGGACTGCTTTGGCCCTTGCTGCTCTGACAAATAAGTCACTTTTTGCTGCAGCTTTTGAAGACCTCAGTGCACTACAGCTTCCATGTGTAACCTGCCTTGCTGCAGCTTTACCGAGATGAAAATGTGTTCTCAATTCCAGATCAGCCTCCTTTAGTTCTGATCTTTTCTTATTCTCTGTTTTTATCTTGGTTTATTCAAGTTTATCTCAACTTTTAGTGAAGATTAATCTTTGTATTTTCATAAAAATATTTTCCTAGCAGAATGTCAGCCTTCCAGCTCATCTTTTACAGAGATTATTTTTTGCCTTTCAAAATTACTGTCGTATTCATTTCTTATATGCTGTTTTAATAGATGGGAAGTGTAGTCTCAGAGATACATTTATAATGTCCCCATCTTTTCACTTAACAAATGAGTTTTCATTTTTACCCTAATTGCCTGTGTATACTTAGTGTACGAAGAACCAGTTTAATTTTATCCCAGCTTTAGACCTCTGTTCTCAAAGCCAGAGTTATGTCAAACTCAGGATGCTGTTGCTTTCTGGCTTGCTAGGTTTTACATTCACAAAGCTCGAGTGCTCTCAGAAATTTGTAGCCCTCACTCTCAGTAGCCTGGTGGATGAGATATCCTGGAAAGCTTTATTGGTTCAGTCAAAGAAATACCGTTGGAGCAAAATGAAATGTTACGGACCTTCATTGTGATTTTACGTTTTGATATCTGGAAATTTAACTTTGAAAAGTTTTTTTTATTTCATAAAGCCATCGCTGGATAGGTACGGATGTAGAGTGACAGTCTAAAGTGAGGGTAACCCTCGAGAGAGGGTGCGCTGCGTAGCCATGTATACTCATACATTGTACACACTATTTACTCTCCAGTCAACAGCATACAGTATATAAACTATTTACAGTAATTTAGTTGGCTGACTGCACAGCTTCACTGTTGCAGATTAATGTGTTTATGGTGACAGCAGTTTTACAATGGCAGACTCACTTGGTAGCCAGCCAGCGAACTAATTAAGCTGGGGAAAAAATACGTAGAAGATTTAGTAGAAGTTTTTGCATTTTTAGTAGAACATGTAAAGGTATTATAGTTCACAGAACTTGCAGGTGACCCATTAGGAAGACCAGGGTCTTCCAGGTGATGTTTGCTTTGTCTTGCTCACCCCAACGCCTTATCTTGTGCTTTCCTCTCCCCATGGCCTTGCTTTCATCTCTTGATCTCTTTGCTCCTTTTGTTTTTCTTCCTCTTACTCTTCCCCTTACTGTGTCCCATTCATCTTTTTTTCTTTCTCTGTTCTCCAGTTTTGTCTTCCAGCACACTCTCTTCCACTGGTTCTCCCATCCTTCTGTTTTGTGTGCCTCTCAATTTTCCATTCTCATTTTTTTCTGTTTTCATTTTTTAAGTGTCTTTTCCCACTCTTATTTTAAGCCCCAGCTTTACCATTCATCAAGTGCTGCCTATTCAAATTTATATTTTGTATGAAATATGAGAGGATTTGAATGGAAGCAAGTGATCTTTCACTCATGTCAAGGATAAGTATACTTATCCTTGGCCCTTCTGCCATTTTACTAATGGTATTTTTTTCTCCAGTTGTTTCCATGGGTTATTAGGTCTTTCATACTTGAATGTTAATTTTAAATCTCTTCCAAGCTGAACATCTGAACAAGATTTTAGCTACACTGTCCTGTCTGAAAGGAGAGTCAAAGTTCCCTCTCCCTGAACAGTGCAAACGTTAGCACTGACTAGTTTCCAAGCCTGTACTACAGCGACTGGCTTTTAAGACTGTGCTGGAGAGTTAGGACAGACAGACATAACCAAATAGTGGAATGAGCAGAGGACACAGAAGGGGCTGGATATCAAACTGCACTGTGGGAAATGTTCCAGGTCGACTAATTGCCTCCAGCCTCCCTAGAATGCTCCTTGTACAGCTTTGGTTTAGATTGTCTCAAACTTCTTGTGCCGTGTTACCGCACGCTGATGAGCAGCGGCTGAGATCCATCTTGGAGGCTGCTGCCCTTACAAAAACAAACCAAAGCAACCCTCCCCTCTCCCCCCTCAACAGATATGTGCGTCCATGCTATTTATTAGCATGAAAATGTACTTTTGGAGATTTCTTCATAAAGCAGTAGATGTAGACTGCAACATGGAAAATATGCATTTTGAAAACACCCATTACTGTGACAACCAGATAGTAGTATCCAGCCACGGCTGTGATCTCATTATATAGGAAGCATATTATGATCCCATTTTTGCACTCATTATTTTTCCTTTTTTTTTCTAGACTTGTTCAAGTAAATAATGCAGTTTGTCCAGACTAAGAGGCCACTCCTCGAGCTGCTGTGTAGAACTCCCTTTTTACACTGTGACAAAGGGTTTGTTCTCCAGCAGCCTCAGCCTGTGCAGCTCCATTGACTTCATCTGGGAGCTGTCAGCCCAAATGTTTGTTCTAATTACATATTCACAAATATGTAGTAAAAAGATCCTGTTGAACAATCAATTTAAGCACCATTCTTATTAGCTAGTAGATTCATGGAGGTTTTGCCCAAGCCATGTTTTCTAGAATGCGCTAAGTAAAAAAGGACTTTTAGCTCATTATGGCAAACAAAAATAATATTATAAAAAGGGAAATCTTTTTAGCTATTTTGGATTTTTTATGTATCAGCTGGTCTATCACAAGTCTGTCTGGTTTGTCATCCCTAGATAGAGTTTCTAGCTACATTATTTCTTTTCATAATACTCTTTGGGCTTTGTGATTAATTTTTAAAAGGAATCAACGTCTTGCACTTGGTGTCTTTGAATCATTGAAGTTCAAGGCATTGGGAAAGAGATTCTCCCTAACCACTTTTGCTTGATGACCCAATGGCAGCTGCCATTAGAAAAAGTACTGTGTTTCCCCAGGAAGGACGTTCCTTTACTGGACTCCTCTGTACTGCTTGAAGGTCTGAGCTGTTTCATGAAGAACCATCAGTGTCTGAATTGACTTTCCTACAACTCACAGTCTGTTAATCCTGGGGACATGCTATAGACACTGGTATAGAGAGGCAGAAAGAACATGTTTATTGCAATATAAATCAATTATATCTGTATGGTTTACCAGAAATTCGGTGTAACATTGATTTAAATAATAGAAATGTTTCTAGTAGTGCTTCTACTTCAGAGTCCTTATTGACTTTTTTGCCATGTTTATTTGTCAGCGTGGATTTAGTCTTGAGTAGGATGACTTTTTTTTTTTTTTTTTTTTTAACACATTATTATCCAACACTGCAAGTCAGAGCAGGGTTTTTCCTTCATTGATTTTCTGTTGTTAAGGCATATTTTTATAAAGCCAAATGTTTCAAGGTTTCTTTTTAATTATGGATTTTCAAATATAAATGTGATAATGGCAAAGTCCCAAAGCTTGGGCCTATGTTCTTTCGCTTGAGCCCATTAGCAGGTGCAAGATGAACAAGTTTTTCAGCTTGTTGTGGATGCAGCTGCCTTGAAGTTAGCCACAGGAATCCTACAGCATCTTCAGGTGTTTTCTTATCTAGTCGATCATGCAAGTCTGTGGTTATTGTTTTATGCTCTCTCCACCTCCTTCTTTTCTGACACCTGTCTTTGGTTCCTGACAACTGGGTCTGTTTGCAGAACTGCAAAGCTGTTCTCATTCAAAACACTGTTTTTCTAATTCTGATCTGCAGGAGATGGTCAGCAGCCTTCCACTGTGTTGCAGCTCACCCACGGTCTCAGCTAAAAGCCTGATGCAATGATCCGCTTGCTGGTCGGCTGGCAGGTGGGTGACCTTCACCTACATGACACTAGACCGATATCCTGTCTAGTTTCTTCTGTGTCTCCCAGCCCCTGGGCATAAAGTTAAATTAGGTTATCTTTGCAGAGTCTTTTCAGGGAACAAAAATACTCAGGCACAGAGAATTTAAGTTCACTGGGGCAGGAGATCCAGTCTCTTTCTTTACAGTCTTAACGATTTAATCTGGGAGATTACACTTCACCTCTGCATCCTGTTTTCAGCAGCGTTGTATGATAGATGAGCTAAAGTAAAACAGGAATAAGACACATGAGGAATCTATTCAAAGTTATATACAGAGGTGGGGAGAGGATGGGAATTTTCCAGTGATTACACCCTGGCCCATGAGACTTATTTATCCAAAACAGTCTGATAACTAATGAAGTTCGTTTGCATAGCTAACTCCCGTGATTAGTTCTGGGGAGGCGTGTGGCTTTCTTTCCACTTCGGGGAGTTTCTTGTATAATTTTCTTCCAAAGGTGAATAACGTCATATTTCCCTATATGCAGCTGGCTCTGAGAATGAAACTCTGTGTTCAGCAACTGAATATTCAATCTCAAATAGTTTGATGGCTGCATCTGCTACAGGAGTTTCTCCTTTTCAATATGTACATTGTACAAGTTGCTTAGCTCACACTTCAGTCTATGCCATAGCATCTTTAAAGTACACCTTTTTCAGAGTAAACTCATTCAGATGTGACACCTTATTCCATAACTCATCTATGTAAATATCTGGCAGCGTATAAGAAAAGAGAGAATTATCACAACCACTAGTTTAAATGGCAAAAACTCTTTTGAATATGTGTCCTTTTTGTCCAGAAATTATTTGGATTGTCATCTAAATTTGGGTTTGATTTCTAACAGTTCAGCAAATTGTAGTGTTCATGCATGGTGATCTAGCCTATAAGTCCTCCTGTCACAGAATAGGTCATCAGTTGACAACACCAGACTCCGCAGGTCAGTTAGTGTGGGCTCTCTTTGGTAAAGTAATTTCCAGAACCTTCTTTTTTGGTGTTTGTTTTGATCATCTAGACACATTTCTAAAGACTTAATGGAAGAATTTTTTTTTTTTTTTTTTTTTTTTTAAGCAAAGGCCTCACTGTGGCATGGCATGAAAGTTAGGTAGGATGGAGAGCTGGGTGAAACCAATAATTTTACTATAAACAAAGAAAGTAGAATATTAAGAGTTCCTCTTTATGCATGTCACATCTCTTTTGAAAGTAACTACTTGAAATGCTGACTGCAGCTCAGTATTAACATGGGCACAGAAATAGAGATGAGTTCATACTCCCACTGGCTTAATGTCATAGCTGCACTTAAACAAACAGACATCTTAGATTTCCAGGATGAGATACGCTGCCTCAGTTCACTTACTATTTAGCCATGGACAGTACTGTAACATTTGCTGATGTCTGTCTGCATATATATTGTGCTTTCTGCTACCATAATACATCTATCAGGTCACTATCAGGAGATCATGCTCTAGTGATGTTATCTGATTTCTTACCTGAAGCTGCTGGCAAATGTGGGTGTGAACCCAAGAGGGAAACAGGGTACTGCATGGGAGATGACAAAGCTCAGAAACACTGGGTTTTTTTCCTTCTCAAAGACATAAAGAGAAAGGACACAGTCCTCATGAGGAGAACAGGATGTGAGGCTTCCCAGACTCTGTGCTCAGAGGTGCACGCATGGAGGTTTCTCATTTCAGTGAAATCTTGTGTAGTAAATGTTAGCTACACACGATGGAAGAATACAGGTTTTCACCAGGTTCCTATTATGGTTATAATGGACTTGCCTGGTGAACTTTGAATTCAGGAGGAATTTCTTCTTGGCAGCCAACATCTGAACATTATGAAGAGGCAAATGTGACACCTCTTGACTTGCAACACTCTGCCTTACAGATTTTGAGAGAATATGTGATTCCAGTCAGGGCAATCCAATTCACTGTTACTCTCAGAAGGAAGAGACGGATTGAGAGACTTCAGTGCATGCTTTTATGAGAGATTTTCCCACGTATCTCTTGCACACATTTATATTCCTAATTCATACTCTGGAGTTTCTGAGTCTTTTATTCTGTCAAAAATACTGAAAACCTTGGAAGATAATGATAGAAGTCTCATAAGAAAAAAGGAACCTATGGATGTTAATCATATTGCAATTCATGGAGAACTGGGCTAGAAGCCAGCCTAGTTGTTCAAGGCAGACTGATAGAGGCCAGTAGAGAATGCTTAAATCTGGCCTTTTTCCCGGTCTTTGCATTCTATTTTAATCATGACTTCAGGTATATGAAACCCTGAGATTCCCACTGAGAAACCCCCTTCTCGGGTTCAGAGGTCGATTTGTCCTTTCAGTCCGGGTGCTGGCTCAGTGGTGGTGGGGTTTTTGGTGTGCATTCCTCTGAAAGGACGTCGGAAACTTAGACTTGCTCAGAAAGTAGAAGACCCTGGTTCAGTGCTTTCCTCTGACAAGGATTCACCCTTCCAGGAAAAAAAACATAGATAGTCCAGAGGCTAAACTGGCACCTGGTTATCTTTACCTATATCATGAGAGTGAGCCACTATGTAGCCAAGAACTCAACATTCAAAAGCAAAGACACTCAGCCAGAGAGGTTGATGTGGAAGGGTGTCCTGGAGTCATGGTTCTCAGGAGTAAGTCTATGTCTTATTAATTATTACTTCCCATAAATAAACATTATCTTACTGTTCAGTGTTAGGTGAACAGTAATCTATATTTCCCATCAATGACAAGAAATTTGATCACACTTTTTAGCTCTTGTGATCTCAGTGAATTTTGCATTTGGGCTTTCTGTGCATATTCAATAGCAGAAATCAAAATCATTTTACTGACACAAACCATAGGTCTATATGGAATCAAAATGCTGAGATAAGATTATTGACAATCACAGCCTTGAGCTGAGACCCCCTGAATCCTTCCTGGTTTGTCCTTGAGGTATGTATGAGTCTATGTTTTTGTCTTGTCCTTTGTAGGCATCCATTTCTCGATTTTGCTGTGTCACAATGAATCAGTGCTCTCTGCCTTTTCAAGTCTCAGGAAGGGACAAACATTTATCAGTGAAAGTAGACATAGCCCTCCTGCCTGCACTATGTTATGCAGAGGGAAGTGACGTCTCCTGCAAATGAAAGTTGTAAATAACTTATTTTCTTCCTTTCAGGCATAAAACATGGTGGGAGAAGGTGAAAGTGCTGTCTTCTAAATGATTGATGCCACTTTCTGCAGGTGTTCCCTTTTTAAGTGTAGCATTAGAGAAGTTAGCATTTGAAAGTGCCAAGGGAATTGCAGCACACTGAGGCTTCACTATCTGTCCTTTTGGGTGGAATAATCATGGACAGAGCTGCCATATGTGCCAGTGAAGGAATTTGTCATATACTGTGTGTGATAGTTTACAGCAAGTGAAACCAAGGGAAGTGCTGACTTGTGTAGTGCTCGACTGAGATAATGGCACAGCCCGTGTCCGTGAGTTACACGAGCATGATTATCCCCATGTCACAAGGTTTTCCATGGCTATACTGCATAGCTACAATGCATGTAAACGTTGTCCTGCTATAGCAACATGACTCATTTGTTCTTTTAAAGACATTTCTATTACATCAGGGGGATCGTTTTTGGAAACCTGATCATTTTCACTGAGTCAGTTAACTGTCTTTTCTTTTCCAAATGTGCCTGGTTATCTTCTGAGTAAGCTCGGAGAATGTGAGGTTGAATGACTATTGGTGGAGTCTGTCTGTCTACAGCAGAAAATACCCTGAATGAACACATGGCTTGTTGGTCATGTCAGTATTATTCATACATACACTATCTAAGAAAGAGAGCAATTTAGCAAACCAGTAAATATTTTTTCCTGATAGCAAATTGAAGAATGAGCACTAAGGAAGAGATAGCTTCTCTTTCTCAGAGGACTTTACTAGTTGTTTAGTCTTGCAAAATTAATTCTTAAATTGGCACAGAATAACTCCGTAACCAAAGCTCAAATACTTCTTTGTGTTATACAAAATACACTTTATGAAAAAACAAATTTCTATCACAATTAATAAATCATATGTAGTAACATATTAGAGGACTTTAAATGTTGATATAATAAAAATATGAGGTTGTCTATTTCAAAATAATTTTTTTTTAGACTATATGGTCCAAGGTATTTTTACTGAATCAGAAGATTCAGGATTATATCTGATATAGAAGAAGATCAGAAGAAATCAGGATTATATCTTCTTCTGCTTATGTATAATTTTACTGGAAATTTTATAATAGAAATGTGTGTCTGTGTCAGAGAGCATATTGATGTGTGTGTTATTTAATAGAAGAGACAGAATTTCTTGTTTATGAAACATTAAGTCTGCAGTAGTCAGCTGATATAAACCAGAAGGAAAAAAAAAAACCCCTGGGTAAGCTGAAAAAAATCCTGCCTGCACACTGTTCATACAATTTGTGTGTAAATGGACAATGATACACCCTCGTCACTTGAAAATATGAAAGTTAGAGCGAGGCAGAACTAGGTTTATAAGAAATGAAAACTTTTCTTAAAATGTCTGTAAGGAGAACATTAGTTTTTAAATACTGTTGTGGCTTTGTTGTTCACTGACATAACTATTCTGAAAAAAAAATTATTTCTGCCTGTTTACTATAGTCATGGTGTGAATACAGGCAGTGCTTGTTCTAGGTCTCAATTTCAGGTAAATCTCAGCCTAAGTACTTGTGAAATGGCTCTTGACTGTCTTGAAGCTAGTGAGAGTTACTGGATGGAAACTGAACAGCAGGGATTACCCAGGCTTGGTGCTTGTTAACTTAGAAACACTGAATTCCTTCATTTAAATTGCTTAAAGATTTCCCTCCCTTCTCTGGAAAATGGAGTTACGCAAACTTGAAGGCTAGCAGACCACTGCTGTCTTTACGTGTAGTCTGCTGTGCTGCCAGGCCTGTGAACATTCCTGTGACATGAGTGGAGAGTTACAAACTAGGAGGTATGCTCAGCGTCACAGCAAGCAGAGGCAGACAAATTAATAACTTCTCAGTTATTAATTCTACTCTTACGGGATCACCATAACCAACTCGTAAGAAATAACAAGCCCCAGCTTGCTGGGTTGCCTTTAGTTTTACTTTCCTGCTTGCAAAGGTGGCTCCTGCTGCAGCCAAGAGGAGCATTCTGGGCTTTGGTTTAAACATAAAGTACTCATAAATTTTGTAATGAAATGATTCAGGAGCCACTGACATTGAGACTTTCAATCTTTAAAGCTCTTACTCTATCCTAGGACACTTTCATATTTTTATTAACACCATTCTCTGTTTGCTTTTAGGCAAAATGAGCTGAACCAAACACCTGTGCAAACGAGAACAGAAATTGCAACAGCACACAGTTATATGACATATACCTGGTATTACACTGCCAGTTGTGAAGATTTAAAATACCAACACAGAGGTCCTAATTAACACATGCACACTGTTGTAGCAACGAGCAGCTTTTGAAATATGAATTTATTGGGACAAATGCTCTCAAATCTTGTCTCCTCTGTACCCCAACTGCATATGAAAGACACATCTGTAATCTGTTTTCTGCATTTATTCACTTAGTTCTAACATGTGGTATGCCTATTCTCTCCAGAGAAGCTTGTATGCAAATCATCATCTAAGATTTTATTTTTCTAGGCACTGATAGATTACATTTGCTGGTGTTTGGAAACAGAGCAATTGAAAGAGAAAAGCAAGAGTTACATCACCCTGGGTTTTGTTCCAAGGAGGGTACCACATGGTTTAACCCTGCTGATGCAAGCCAAAAAATGATGTACAAGCCTACAAGAAGACACAGAAACAGCCTGGAAAAAAATAGCATGGGGACTGCAGGTACCAAAATGTCTATGTTATCCATGTATCTGGGGGCTGGTTTTGTATTTGTGCAAAGCAAACTTTATTTTAAAATGCTCTGCAGTGGAAAAAGACCAGTGAGGATCTCTAGCACTTGAGGAAATAATCTTCCTACATATTTTCTCTTTTTTTCCCCTCATTGCATCATAAACTTGATTTTATTTTTTTTTTTTTTAGCTGGAAAATTGTTATGGGAACATCCAGAAACATGCAGTAATTACAGTAATGCATTTCAAAATGAGGTACTGTTGGAACCAGAAAAGCAGCAAAGCAACCTGTTGTGGCTTACTTCCCAGGTGAGAGAAAGAGCTCAGGGTGTGACTGGGAAGAGGAGGTTTATGCCATGGAAATGTAGCAATCACCACCCATGAATAAGGAGCTGTTGACTAATGGGCAGTAAAGTTTTGGGGTGCAGATGACTAACAAGGATCCAGTTTCATTCTCTGCATCCTGCCCATGACTCTGAGAAGGGCTCTCCATCTTTTTTGCCCAGCTGGCTGTGCATATGGCTTTAGTCAGGACTAAATCAGCTACCTACGGAGTGCTGATGGCTACCTTGCTGTAACTATGCCTATGAACTGTGCTGTAACCACGCCTGTGCCTTTGCATTTAAGAACAGGACCCAGAATTCCGCTCAGATTCCAAGTCACCGTGTTCTTTCTCTTTAAACAATAATGTATATTCATCTGAAATAAACAATTGTCAAAGCAATATACTTTTAATCAATTGCTGTGTTGCAATGACGGACAAATTTATCCTTAAATGTAGCCTGCAGTTAGAGTCAATTGCCAGTGATGGACTGCTAAATAAATAGCAATCGTTGCCCATTATAACTACCCATATCATAGACACTGACTAGATATTACTGTGTAAATTTGGTAGATGGAAAAAATGAAATTGATATTTTGCAGTTTACTTGGTAGATTTAAAGTTGAGATGTAAACTGTACAGCATATCTGATACAAAAGCCAAACAGCATCATGAGATCATGTCAGTCAAAAGATAACAGCAAAATCACGTGAATCATTAGCTATCAGACATGAAGGGTACTAAAATGAAGTCCCTGTCTCTTAAAGAGGCAAAACTGGCAGTGCTTGGAACATAACAATCAGGAAATAAAAAATAAAATATTGTTAGAATGGAAAGTAAACCTATCAGAAAGGTGAACTTCACTATTAGAGGCTGCTATGTTAATTAAGTTTCTGTTGAATGATGCTGGATTGGCAGCTTAGAATATGAAGGCCTTTTTAACTAAGAAAAAAAAAATCACACTCACTTGAAAAGTACTTCAGAAATGACATTAGATGAGTTGTCCTGAGTTATTTAAGTAGAACAGATAAACAGCTCGATTCCTGGTATTTGAAAGAGTACGTCTTACCAAGTTTTCCTCTCTTCCATATTACAATGTCACATCTTGCTTATTCAAGGACAAGATATTACACTAGATGGTCCTCTAGACTAATTCCTTAATTCTTTTAAAATTTCCAATTTTTATATCACCTTCAAGACTTTATTTGAAAGCCCCTGTACATCTGAATCACAGGAATTGTTACTAGTTCATGTTTGGGGTGGGTTCTTGCCAATATGTTACACAATTGCTGTGCCTTTAGTGGGTGTTAATTAAGGGGAAAAACATGTAAAGCACCTGCAGAAGCTAAGATTTTCCCAGTTTGGTGTAATTTCCCAGTCTCAGCTTAATGCTGGTTACAGTCTGGGGTGGCGTAGTAACTATTGGCCGGATTTGCACTCAGATGAGATTGTTGTGTTATTAACAGTCTACAGAGACTTTCTTAGTTTCTCTCTCTCTTTCTCTCTTATACCTTGTGATCTGATGTTTCGGTCTCCTTGTGACTCCCTGAGATTAAGCTTCCTGCTAATTGTATCAGGGCATTCCCCAGTTGGTATGGAAGGCTGGAACTGGAAAACGTCCTCTGTGGGACAGGAGTGGAAAATCTCCCACAGTGAGCTCCAGAAATTTTAAAGCACAGGAGTTTTTCTTTGGCAAAGATTTCCCTATACTGAGCAGAACAAGAGGAATATTTTTACTGGATTTACATTTTAAAGAGCCCAGAAATTGTCTAAAAAAGTTGTAGCTGAGATAATAAAGTTCCATTTTAATTTGAAAGGGTCTCTGCTGCTCTGCCCAGCAGTGGTGCCTCAGAATGAAATTCGTCTTTGGAGGAGAAAATCACAGCAGGATTTTTTAAGCTTGCTTGGAGATGGTTGAGTGCAGGTAGAGCAGGTTTAGCCCTTTAACAAGAGGCCGTATTATACTCAAGAGGGGGGGAGATAAGGAGTTTGTTGGTGAGAGATGCTCCGAAGGATGAAAGTGGTGTCCATTCAGTTCTATCTTGCCAGCACTGAGGATGCAGCCAGTTTGGCTGGTACAGGTTGTTTTGCTCAAATGTGAGCTTGGTAAATAATCAGGAAATTCCAGGGAAAAAGGGAGATCTTGGGGTGGGTTTTTTATTCTGCTCCTTACCCTAGGTCATCTGCAAATATGCTCATCTCAAATAGCTCAACACTCAGTGCTCTCCCTCCCTGTTGCTTATTTGCTGGCGTCCCCACAGAGCCACTGTCTTTAACCTGGTGACAGATGTCCCTAGGTGCCACATTAAACATCATAAGAAACAATTAGATCAAACCATTTGAAATTTGCTAGGAAAGGAAATAAATGGGTAATTACATAGACATACTGTTTGAAGAGAACAATATGACAGTCGCAAAGTCAAATATTCAAGAAGTAGGAAATAGCAGAACAGGTTTGTCTGCACTTCTGTAATTTTGGCTTGTTTATGTATCTGATTATGATTCTTTCTCCAATGAAATGGAGAAAGAATGCTTCCATGCTTCCTCCTCTCTTCATCCTCCCACTGACCCCAGACTCACTCAGTGCATGACATAGGCAGTGCTCAGTTAATGTGTTTTGATTATGCCTCATTATTCTGTGTTTGGTGTTTAGGGACTGCGATGACCAAGAAGCCATGTGCTTTGAGATGACTTGTGCTTTTCTATAGTGCCTGAATGCTTCAAAAGCAGTAGTTTGTCTTTACAAAGGCCCCTGAGACAAGCAAATCTTATCACCTCCAGGAGGTTTTGTGATTAAAAGAAACAATTACCTTGATTTGAGACAGTACAGTTCTATTTGTAAATACCGTGTGCAGTTCTGACAAAACTGAGACATGCAGGAAATCATGTGTTAGAATATGTAGGAGTAAACTGAAATTCATATATTCAAAGCGTATCTCTCTAACTTCTCTTACAGCTGTAAACCAATGAGATTTCTTTTACTGGCGCTGAAGCTTTAGCTTAGACACTCAGAAGTTAACATGCAGCCTTCCCTTGTTCAATAAAATTAAAATATTTGTTCAAGTAACCTCCTGTTTCAGGTAGAAAATACGTGGCAGAGAGAGAGGAATTCAGTTTAGCCTTTAGCCTCAACCATGAACACACCTTTTCTCCTGAAGTCCCTTATTCTAACTGCTATACACCTTCCAGTCTTTATGAGGATTATGGGTGCTGCCAACAACAATCACTTTTACTTCAGAGCTTTCCTGCCTTCCCAGAGTGTTTTGTAGCATGCATGCCGAATAAGGTATGGTGAAGAAGGAAAATATGATTGTGAAATTGTGAAGGTGGCTCCCTTATGCATACAACAAGACTGAATTATGATTATACACTGATGAATGCTGATACTTCCTCATTTTGGAACCTTAACCTTGTAATCACAAAAAAGAGATATTCTATGCAACCTGCTTGGTTTTCAAAAAACAAAATGAAAAAAAACCTCCAGAAGTGCTTCCTTGTAGAGAACTATCTTGAGTTGTTATCACAGCCTTTGCATCAGTTAACAGTGATGTTTGTCTGTGGTAGACTGTTTGCAACCAAACCATCACTAGAGGAAAGATGAGGGAGTGGCAGAGGGCAGTGAGGCTCTAGAGTAGAGTGACCATATTTCTGAATGCATTTACTATACATCCAGTGGGACAATGCTTCTGGCAGGAGAAAGGGATATGTCTTGAGAGAGACAATATGAGTGTGGACCAAAACGGACAGCTGCCATTTTTCTTTCTTTCAACACGTAGCTGAGCTTTGCTATTGCTTTTGTGCTGCAATTCCCCTCTTCCTTTCTGTCCTGTTTCCTTTCTGAGTCAGCCCAGGTCTGCTTCTCTCCCCGCCAGGTTTTCCAGCAGGCTTCTTTCTTCAGTCCACTTGTATATGGGTCAACTTGTGTCCTCTCCTTGACTCTGACATCTCTGGGGTTTGTGTGGCTGAGTGGAATTTGGCAGTTTCAGGGTTAGCTGTGCTTATCCCCGTGCTCCCTGTGGAGGTGGAATATTTGATAATCATAGCTGCAAAGAGCCACTGGGTGTATATGAGATGCAGTTACTCTTAGAATTTTAGCAGCACTCATAAGATTGGAATATGGCATGCTTCTGATGCAACAACCACTCCCATGTAAAACTGTAAAGTATGTGGGTGTTAGAAGAATCAAAAGAAAAAAAGTGTCAAAAGTATGGATATTTGAATAAAGCAGTATATTCTTAATTTTATGTTTTGAAAAGACCAAACTATTCTGGTTGAAATTTTCTAAAAACCAAATTTACCTTAACACAGCAGACACCCAGAAAAGTTTTGTTTCAAAACATAGCAGACCTTTAAATTATGATTTTTTGAAGCACGTATTGTTACATGGCTTTAATAGGTGGAGCAAACAATAGTAGCTACTAAGCCACCAGCAAATGGAAATATGTTTCTAACTACAGAAGACTGACCTGGAACCCAAGCAACATTCTAAAATTATAGGACTTTGCATTTCATTTCCGATCTCAGAGCCTTAAAACATATTTATTTAAGGATTTTCTTTTCTCTCTAGAAGGCAGTCTCTACATAGAAAATCTCTCCCTCCTTTCTTCCCCTTTCCCTGCATATAATAAAATTCTGTTCTTGATCTACAATATTGAAATGAAATTGAGCCCTGGCGTCCTTCCAAAAAGACAGAGATGTAGGGAGGATATTTGAGCTATTAGCTAAACCTTGTATATAAAATTTTCCATTCTCTTTTAATAATACTTTGGCATTTTCTTAGTGCTTTTTATTCTTTGTAAAAAAAAAAAAAAAAAAAAAGACCAAAAAATACTTCATGAAAACCCGCGCTAGATCCTGAAATAGAGGAAGAAAAAGAAAGATTCTTGCAGGGCTCTGGAACATACAGGCAGAGGAAATGAGCCAGGTTTCACTCCCCTTCACTAGATTTTGTTTCAAAATGGCTGTCAAAGACAAAAACCCGTAATTTAGAACTTCTCCAGATTTCTTAGGATTTCTGTGAGCAGCCAGTGTTTCCTTTGAATTGCCTGAAGTAATTTCAAGGGGGAGCTGTGCACTCTTACAGCAAAAAAAAGTCAAATATACAGTAGTGTTCATAGTGCTAGTGCTCTGGTACCTGTGGCACAGTTATTTGTACATACATGTACTCCAGTATCAGAACTCACTGGAAAGATTTTATACTCTAATCTTTCTCCCCTTCATTTTTCTTTCCCTTCTCTTCTTCTCATACATTTTTCCTTTTTTATTTTCCCTCTCTCTCTTCCACACCTTTTGCTTCCTCTCTACAACTCATTTTTATTATTTATATTGAACCATAGATTAGGTTGCACAGTTTCTGTGCCATTACTTGCAAGCCAGAAGACTGCCTCTTAGTTAAAAAGAAGAGGAAAAAAAAGGATCGGAAAAAATATGCAACCCTCCACCCAGTAAAGATTCCGTGTAGAGCTCTTGAAGGATTTATATTCTCTACCATCACATTCACAGAGGCACATGCCAAATCTATTTTCATGTCCATGAAGGAAAAGTTGGGCTTTTTTGGAAGAAAAAAATTAGCAATGCTACATTTGTATTTTCACAACTGACGACCACACACTTCACGGTGAGTATGTTAGGAACTGCCTTTCCAGGTCTGCATGCACAGTCATAAAACTGCAAGGGAATTTATAACATCAAATGATATGTGAGAGAAGGACACAGAGACCCTTTCCAATACTCTCTCTCTTCCAATGTCTCTGCAAAAGAAAATTAATTGCAATCTGCAGTCTGCTTTCTGAGACTGAAAAGCTTGGAAAGTTTCCTCTGTAAATCACACTGCAGTTGGGGGTTAATGCAAGCCCATAGGCCCTCTTTTTCTAAGCCCAGTGGTGTTTGTCAAATGCTGCTGAAGGCAATTTTCCCACAAAGGTGCCGACTTACTTTTCATTCAGATACCTAGTATTTGTGCGTAAGCCTTCATGATAATTATTCAGAGCTTCATGATAAGAACAAGTTCAGGGTCAAAATTCTTTGCTTCTGAACACACATTCATGCAGTCATATTAAATTTGAGACTTGAAGGACAAATTTAGAAACCTTGGAAGCTTGCACGGTAAAAAACTGTTCAAGATTCATTGTACTTTCTCAGTTTCTGCAGATACTGAATCACCTCTGCTACCTTCTTCCTTGTCAAGGAGTTAAAAAAAAAAAACCAAACCAACCCATGAACAAAAAACAGTATTTGATGTTCTATATTCATATGAGATATTGTGCTGTGGTCGCTATGTGTTTTTTTGTGGTTAATGCTTGTGATCCACCTCATGTAGCAAGGCATCAGTTTACGATGTGCTGCACAGAGACACCGTAGAAAATGTTTCCTCATCCCCAAAAGGTGCTACACAGTAAGAGACAAAGCATAACTAAAGCTGGGAGAAACAATCAAGTAGTGGCTGAGTTAGTTGTCAAAATGAAGAGTATTATAATTCTACGGCTTCATTCGGTAATGAGGTTGTAAATCATAGATATGACAGTGAAAAAAATTTCAGTGTTATTTTTAGATAATGCATGTTTGGTAAGGCAGGATGAATATTCTGTGTAAGTGGAGGGCTCACATGAAAAGCTGCTGATAAACTGCAATAATTCTAGAGCAAGGCATGGCAGCAAAACGATTATGGTCTGGAAAGACTGACTTGGGAGGAAAATGTGAAATGATAGCTCAGAGGGAATTGTGATAACAGTTTGAAAAAGCTAAAGCATGTGAATTACCAAAGAAGGAGAGGAATTTACTGTGGTGCAAAGGAAGTGCTACAAGAATTAATAAGCTGAAAAATCTGGAGGAAGTAGAACTCTGAGACTTCAAAATGCTTTAAAGTAGATGTAAAAATTAAGGCTGGCCAAATGTCTAAAATATAGTGCAGGAATCAGGCTGAACATTGGAACTGGGCAATCTACTGTTATATCCAAGCCTTATAGACTTCCCTCTGCCACAATGCTCTTCCACCTCAACACTCACGTGGAACCGATAAGTTGCATTTCTGACTGTTATATTGCTGATTATGAACAACGTTATGATCAGCCACGTAAAAAAGCTAAAGACCTAATGGGTCACCTACCTCAAATCATCTTCTATCCAATTACCTGGAGGAATCTCTGTAATGATAATGAGACATATGAATTTTAAAGTAAGGAACAAGGGAAGAAGGTGGGGAGATAATTTTACAATTTTGAGGCTTAGTAATTGCTCACCAAGAGCCTAAATCAGGTAAATAGGATACAACAAAACTCAAAGAAATATGATCAGTGGAGAGAAAGACAGTAAAAGGAATCATATAGATGAAAGTACTGAAGGAACTACACCTCATCTCAAAGCATGGGTGTGGTCAGTGAGAAACCAAATATTTATATACTAATACTGCAGCCTGTTAACACAACGGAGGAAGCGGAGATGCTAGGGGAAATGAAACCTGGTGGGGAGAAGAGGAACATGGTGGAATAAGAATCATGCCTGGACTGTAGGTACTGAGAGGTATGCCGTATACAAAAACACTCTTTATACATTTAGCTGGTGGTAAGGCAGATGGATAGTGCAACACACTCAGGATGTGATCGGACGTAAGCAAACAAACAAAAACCAACCAAACAAAAAATAGGTAGCATGGCTTAAGGAGAACAGATTTGGATCAAAAGGAAATCTAGTTAAGAATACTAAAATAAGTTATTGCAGGACAATAGTGAAACCCGTATAGATGTTTTCAGATTTCCAATGATGTTAGGAAATACTTTCGGGAATTGCATGATTGTGAGATTTTTAGTTCTCTTGATAAGAGTTAGAAAAGAAATGCCACTTACAATGATAAGCCTTAGACATTCCCAGATTTAATAGCTGACATATTTCTTCATGGACTGTTCCCTGAATTAGGAAGGCATGATGTTATTTAGCTTGGTTTGGGTGCATAATAAAACATGCTACAAAGAGGGCAGAGAGAGCTGGCCACACAAAATACTTGTGATTTGAATACTGGTGGCTTGATCCACTATAAATTGGGGGAAAGGTAACTAAAAGCAGATCTGTGAATAAGGCCTTCAATTTTGAGAGAGAAAACCAAGTCATTTTCTTGTATAAAGTATGGGAATTACTCAAGTTACTTGAGCAGGAAAGCTGAGAATCTTGCATGCAGACAGTACTGACACTTGCTTAATTAGAATGTTGAAGAACTATCAGGAATTCCAATCTCATGCAAGGGAAAACTTATTGAAGGCCTTCTGTGCCTAAATAGATAATAGGTACCTCCAGAGTGATATTATCATAAGCAGAGAGCTGGCAATGAATAGAAAATGGTCTGCTCACCAAAAATACCCCATGTCTTGGACATGAAATATATGGCTACAGTAAGAATCAACAGAAACCTAGGTTGAACAGACCTTGTTAAGAACATAAAAAATAATTTTCAAGACATCTTTTAGCTGTATAAACTGAAAAGTTTGTAAGGAAAAATGTTCAGTGCAGTGAGGATGTGATCAGGGGTAAAGATATTTATTATGATTCAAAACTTCAATCAGTGTCAACCTCTTTCCCAGGTTTCCAAGTTAGCTAGCATACAAACATTTGCTGGGCCAAGTTGCATCTGTTTATTATACAATGCTCAGATTAATGTTGAAGAAAAGAAAATGTTTTATCAACACTTGCAGGGGAAGGGATATATCCACATATCTGTAGGTGCATTGGTTCAACCTGAAAGAGAAGAAAGCCTTCAGAGCAAATCTGAAGGACAGAATTACTCAAAGATTGAAACAAGGATGCATTCAAACAATGATTTTGCAAACAGAAGGTTGCACCACTCAAATGTTTTGTCTTTCTGTAGAAAATCAGGGAATTGTTTGGCAGTGGGGAAAATCTTATTTATTTGAATTAAATACATCATATATAGGGCCACATTACAAATCATTGATTAAGAAGGGAATGAGTGCAAGAGTTGTAAAGTGGAGAAGGAGTTGGTAAAGAAGAAGAGAGTTAAAGAAGCACCTTGGGAATGGAGGGACTGATGATGATCACATCATGTCATCACACTGCAGAACTGGATCATCACACAGGAAGGTTTGAATGCATTGAGGACTGGAGTAATAGGAATGAGATGAAATTCAGCAGTCCAGTAGACAAAAACACTTAATGGAGAGACTAATCACAAAACTATTCTGAATTGGGACTACCACAGGGGTAGGCAGCTTAGAAAGAATGTGAATTTGGGTGAGAGAATGGACAGCTATCAGTTGCCAACAAGACATACATCCATGGAAAAAACAAATGTCCTGAGAGCTATCAGCCGAAGCATTTCTAGTAGAGATGGTAGGTATGTGAACAACTGATAAGCTGGAAGAGGTGCAAAGAAAGGCAAGTAGGATGCTTCAGGGAATGTAGACACCCAGGAGAAATTTGCATTCTTTGACTTAGAAAGGAAAGTGGAGAAGTTGATACTGTTCTCTGCACATGAACAAGGAGGATAACCACTACCAAGAGATGACATCTTAAACCAAAGAATACAAGATCAAACAGATAGAGGTGCTGTGACTGTATGGAGCCTGAAAATGAGAGCAAGAAGGCTCTGGAGGAGCCCTCCATTAGAAATAGTCCATAGTATTCATGGGACTTTTAAGATAGAGATCAGAAAAACACTAAAAGTCACTTTTGTTACTAGGTGACTGAGCAGGGAATTGCTTTGGGTGGGCTTGGAAAATCTTTCTAAACTTACAGTCTAAATGTGTATCCAGTCTTTGTGACCAGTCAGTTCCTGGTTCCTCTCTCCAGTTCCCTTAATCTACAGTGAAGGAACTATTTAGCTCTTCCATAGAAACACACTTCTCAGTAAACATTTCCCAAGACTCATCTTTCTGAACACAGCAGTGAACTTAATCACAAATTAAGGGGGTTAAGTAGCATTTCCAGTAGTAGCTAAAGAGAAAAAAAACTACTCTTTTTTCACCTCTATCACATCTATGAAAGAGCCTGCAGGTGAAAAAACCTTCCAATTTACTTATTTAGGGGATAAGATTAAAAGGTTAAAATGGCCTGTCATCATTTTTGATGGTATAAACCACCAAAATACTGGCTCCTCAGGGAACTGCTGGCCTGCTCTATCTGTGGAAATGCACAGGTGAAAGTTTGAGAAAGGGAAGGTGACATGAAAATATCATCCTGCTGAACTTATTTAAATTGCAAGCGAAAAATGTCCATCCTCAGGTATTAACTAGGTATTTAATTTTATAGTACTCTGTTGCTGCTGACCTCCTTCTGCCCTCCATCTCCCAGCTGGAAATATTGTTTTGCTCCTGCAGAGAAGTCACTATGTGGCACAAGAAGTCACCATGTGGCACTTATGCATAAATTTCACAGATGGTGAAATGGCTGGTTTTCTACACCAACATATCTGTTCTGAGTGGCTGAAGTATGCAGAAATTCTACTCTAATCACTTCCCTCCACAGACCAAACTCTCCATCACCTCTCTGATGTACTTACCTTGCCTAGTGTAGGTATGTACTTTATCACTTGGAGCCAGTCTTGGCATCTGAGTTACTCTGCCTATCTGGAGTGGCTAAGTCTGCCTAGGATTGTGATGTGTAAATAGCATATACAAGATTCATCATATAGAAAATATCGAAATATATACACTGTTGCTCTAAGAAAGTAACTCCTGTTCCTTTTTGCCCTGCAATTCACTTGAGAATAAAACTCGCAGGAGATTTCAAATTATCAGTGCATTACATTGTCAGAAAGGGGACACGCGTTATTAGAGTTTTGCTGTGGGGGATACTGAATAGGGGAGAGAATTCTGTGTGACATAAAATGAGAAAGTAGTAGAATTGCATGGTACTATCTAATCCCTTCAACGTAGGAAAATATAATCACAGGGAAACAATCTAGGATAGTTGTGAGGAGGCTTGAAATAAGTGGGCTACGTAAACAGGAGGGAGTACAGAACACTGTACTCAGGCTCACCTGCGCTGCTATTTCATTTCATGTATCCTCGTACAGGGAAAGATTCTTCCAATTCACTGCTGATGTCTTCAGCTCAGTGTCAAAGTCCAGGTTAGTAAAAAAAAAAAAAAGAAGGAAGTAGCTTCACTGCCACAAGGCACTGTACTTCTGCAAAAGTAACAACAGAATATATCTTGCAAGAAGTTTTGCTTTTTGATCATTTCATAAAGATTATGAATTGCCACAAAACTTGTTTTTTCTCTGTGAAAGTGAAAACCCTGAGATCCCCCAGGTTTCGGTGTAATAAATTTCATACAGGAGGAGTAATTAAATTTATATCTTTGAAAAGAGAAAATCTGTGTTGAAATTTCAATCTTTTTTCATGTAGCTACTGACAATTTTCTGGAAAATTCTGAGACCATTCACAAAATGTGACCATTCTAGAGGTTTTGAATGATAAATCTAAGCCATCAATCTTCTGCCCATGGGAAACTTTCCCATAGGAAGCATGCATCATACCAGCTAAAATGATATCATTCTTGCCTGAAAGGAACATATCCAGGTCAACGTGTAAAGTATTTTACTTGTTGCTTTGCTTTGGTAGATACAAAGTCCTATGCAAGAGTATTCCTAGGGGATTGGTGTGAATAAACTTCAGTGGAAGAAGTAAAGTATCAGTTCAGGCAGTGACAAAAAACAGTGTTTCCATTTTTTTGTCTCTGATTACCATCCTAGTAAGTAGTCTAGTAGTAGGACCAGATGGTGATTCTATGGTATAGAGGTGTGGCAACAAACTGAGGAATGGAAAATTAAGTGCCTGCAGAGATATGCATCTGATTCTCTCAGATTTTTCTAAGTGGAGAATATTTGATGCAGTAAGAAAAATTTCCAATCTGTTCATTTGATATTACTCTTCATTAAAGATTTCAGTTCCTTTTCTGGAAAACCTCCTCAACTCAGTTGCTTTTCATACTTATGCAAGTTAGTTTCATTGAGAGCAAGCAGTTGGACTGTATTGAGTGAGAGAGATGCAAAAATAAATTAAATACGCTTCTTGTGAACATACAAGTTGCCTCAATGGGAATTTCAGTGGGTTTATATTTATAAATAGTGCCTAAATTCTGTGCGCGAATCTGCATAGCAGAAGGATTGGGTCATACTTACAGCTGCTGCATTCAGACAAGAAGATGTTTGTTGGCTTTGTTTTAAGATTGCTTTAGTTCTGAGTAGTACAAATAAAAAGCTGTGTTTTAAAATTGACCTTCAGTTCTTTCTTAGGTCCAGAATAGTTGAAAGAATTTTTTATTATATATTTTTGATCCTTTCTGGTCTATTTATGTCACCCAAACCTGTTTCTAAATCCAGGTTTGAGCTTGCCTTGGTTAAACGCTATCTGATCACTGATTATGTCTGTGTACCTTTGGACTGCTCTGTGGAGAGTGCCTGTTCTCCAGGTCATTCATCTAGGACAGTCGGTCACAATCCACTTTTGGGCTCATCTCTGACTTGGTATCCTACAAGCCTTTGCGCTTTGAGTCCTTTCAGAAACGTGGTTGAAGTTGGAAGAGACCACTTGAGATCATCAAGTCCAGCCCTCTTGCTCAAGCAGGGCCAACAAGAGCAGGTTGTCCAGTTGGGTTTTGAAGACCTCTCCCTCTGACCTACTGTTGAGCCTGAGGCATTTTAACATTTTTAAAGCTACTTCAAGTAGCTATTAATATTTATTTACAAGAAAATGAAGATTACTCTAGGGCCACTTTGTTGCCCACCTTATCTTTGCTCTCCTAACATGTCTCTGATGGTGTGTATTTGCACATAGAGACATATGGCATAAAGAGCTAGGCACAAGTTTTGATGTATTAACAGTTGAGAAAGGAGGCAGTGGCAGGGAGCAAGGCATATCTAGATCTTAACTCATACTGCCTGTTGGAACAGAGTTGTCTATTGGGCTGAAACCTAACTGAAGACATCCCAGAAGTGACAGAGCATAAGTGCAGTGTAGAAGACAAAGGCAACAGAATCCTTGAAAGAAACTGGCAGTGTAGATGTCCCCAAAATACAGCAGAAGAGACTGAGTAAAACATAAAAGCTAGTGCTACCTCCTGCTGCTTACCAGCCTGAGATCAGCCTGGAATAACTCAAATGATTCAGCAATGGAGTTGAGCCAGAAGTGAGAGTGGTTTCTAGTTTCCAGACTATGTTCCGGCGTAGTTATTAAAGGAGAGCTTTCAGATAACTGATAGTATTGATCTGTACAAATTTTTAATATAATTTATTTGAAGGGGTTTTGCAGGCAAACTTTGCTTTTTCATAGTTGCAATAGTTTTTAAAAGAACATTTTGGCATACTACTGAATACTATTTGAAATACTATTAATTGGGATCCAAAGCATATCTAAATTTTGGACATTTCCCCAGTAGTCTAACAGATTTGGTAAACAATTATTACGTGCTAACAATTCAGCACTTAACTCTATTGTTTCTGGGTGGGTTTTAGGACAGAGGGGAAAATTTTTTTGTTTTAATATGACTGGCAAAGAACTTCTGATCTGTAGCCAGAACATTACAACATGTTCCTCTCTGCGATAGTCATTCTTTAAGTTATATAGCTTATTATATTTTTGGATAAACAATTTGTAGTTGCAGAAGTGCACAAGCATAGCCATTAAAATCTGGCTAATATAGGGCAATTTAACATGAGGCTAAACCGGCTTGTGGTTACGGAAGGTAACACAGATTGTACTACACAAATGAAAATGCAGCATAAAGTGTTTTTTTTCCTTTGTCAGCTTTTTAGTATTCTAACCCCGTTTAATCAGACCTGATAGAGACAGTAACACTTTCCATTAGTTATTTCTAACTAGGAACAACTTCTGCAGTATTTCTCTGTTCCTGAACTAAACAGGCAAGTACAGTTTGAAGATTTAGTGTTTTCTAGGTAGCACATGGTAGGCAAGCGATGTGGTAAAAAGGAGATTTAGCGTAAGTATTATTGTCCCAAACCACTGAAGGTCAAAAAGACATATTACTTTCTTCTTTGGCATGGCACCTGATATAATGAACAGCTCTTTCATACATTTGCAGAGTGAAAACAGAAAGACTACTGTGAGAACGCTGGAACATTCTCTTCTTTCATTTGGATCATTGTCTGCCATTATTTGAATCTCAGCTGCGTCTTTGTACCCCTACTAGTGCTGCATGGAAAAGGGGCTCGTTAGTCCTCAGGACTGGGAGGACCGCAGTGATATCATTCTGACCACTACATACCTACTGCATTTCTACATGGAAATCTGGGAGAAAGTCGTTGCCGTTCAGGTGTGTCAGTATTGTTCTGCCCGCTGCAAGCATTTGTAAGTTGCTGCTAAGCATGTGAATCAAACAGAAACACGAATTCCAGAGCTGCTTTGGAGTAGAGTCATGAGAGGGGTGACAGGAACTAAACTGCAGATTTTCAAGAATCAGGGATTATTGTTCTTTTCATCTGTCAGCTCTAAAAAGCCTTTGGTTGCTATGGCAAGGTAAATTCTTCAGAGGAAACCTCATGGGGTTTTTTCCTCCCTAGCTTGGCTTTCTTTATAGTGAAAGCAAATGGCCTTTACGCAATTTAACTTCCTTTTTCTTGGTTCTTTCTGTCCAGACTTACAAACCACACAAGTCTTCAGCTGAACAAATGGGAAGTCCAAAATCTGAGAGCTCTTTGTTCAAGATAAGAGAGTTCTTTGTCAGATCACATCAAACATAAATACACAGTGTAAAACAAATCATCTGAATTATCTCCTCAAATGCATAACATATTAAGTTTGACATTTCTTGCAAGAAATTTTTAGTGGATTGGAACAATTGAAGAAAGCAAATAAGAAAAGGGGAAGGAAAGGGAGGGGAACTGAGACATAAAAATCAGTCAAAGAGGAAAAGTTTTAGTTAAATAATCTCTGTTACAGTTGAATAGATGAATTATATGAATGAAATGCCTTGCTTTAATAGCTGGCGGGAAAAAGTTGATCTGCATTACTTTCCCATAAACAGTATTTAAGGACAATTTAATTAAGAACTTGCTGAAGGCCTGGAAGCATTAAAAAAAAGTAAAAAATAGTTTGAAAATATTTTTAACCTAGATTATCACAATGTTTTAAAAAAAAATGCCAGTGTTGACTTACAAATTGATTTCTCTATCCCTTTGATAATACTTGAACACAGTCTTTGCTATGAATTTTCCGTTGGCTTTTAGAGTGAAAGAATCTGTTACATCTTCCATGGATATACGCTGGGTTTTCTGGGAGAGATTTGGGTCTGTTCATCTCTTCTTGCATTAGCAGCTGGTAATGAGTTTTGGCAACAGCAGGAACAGCATAAAAGCATATAGGGTTGAGAATCTAGAGGAATCACTTCAGCAAAAGTTGGGAATACAAAGGAGAAAATGAACAGGAGAGATTTTGCACTTAGATGCAACAGATGCATGTTTATTGTATACAGGGGTATTCTAACTGAGATCATACATGTTCAGTCAGTGTTACACCAGAAAATGAAACAAAAAACTGTAAAAAGGGAATCATTAGTATATGGAAAAGTTTCTAGAGGAGTCTCTTTTTTCTTGGCTCGCTTGCTATTTAATATCTTCCTCTTTAAGGAGTAGGAGAATATAAAGTCATTTCCAATAAAGTTTATGTAAAACATGGTGCAGTAAAAGAGTGGTCAGACAGATCAGTTCTACACAGCAGTCTAGTTCACATGGTTGTACCTTGTATTTTAGCACAGCTGCATGGAATATTTCACAACTGTGAGCAGAGAACAGTTTACTAGGCAGGAAACTGCATCCCACAAAGAGCAAACAGCAATGTGCATTTCTTTTTTTATGAATGATAAGTAAATGGAAATGAGATTCTGGTACACACATGGTATTATTTATGTCTTAGACCACACCTATGTCTGAATTTTTCTTCTCTTTTCTGTTTTTTGCTCCTACTGATTTGATAATAGGATATTCTAAACCAAAAATTTACACAGTGACATTTGTGTTGTGTTTCTTCCTTCCAAATGTAAATATTTTCATTTTTTTCCCATCCTGTTTTAACAAGTACATTGTTCCACACTGATTCAGCTGTTCAATGTCTTCCTCAATTAAGTATTATCTTTGCTTCCCAGGCAAAATCAGCACTTTGTTAGAAGCGAGTCGATAACTTTGCATTATTAGGACTGAACCATTAAAATTATTTTTCCCTGCTGAAGTGCATCGAATCAAGACCAAAATCTTGGTAACTTTAAAGACCGTCTACTACTAATTGTTGTAGATGCTTGATGTCTGACAGTCCAGGTGGGATTAAACTAATCTTTATACCATGTAACATTTTCTTCAGTAATAACAACAAAAAAACCCCTTGAAAATGCTGAGTGCACTAAGTCAATGAGAGGATCCCTCTATCTTAACTGCAAAATAGGAAAAATGTTATTACTTTCAAAGACATATTCAAGAGTCCTGAAAAACTGCTTGGAATCTCCATTTGAAAGTTATTTTGTCTACTGGGAGACATTGTCAACTTTACACTCAGCAGCTGCTGCACTTTATATTATAACTACAGTACTGAAATGTGATTTAGCTGAGTACATCAGACACTGAGTTAGACATTCTGAATCCTCAGTGCAACAAGTCTACACCTCTTCATTGCTGCAAAGTTACCATCTGTTTTCTTCCAAAACTTGTGCAATAAATATCCAATAAATAAAGGGTGATCAAAAAGACATGATTATGCTATTATAAAAATAATGGCTAAAAAGACTGTGTAGAAGTTCCAAAGTGAGATGTCAAATATTTATATGTTCAGACCACCCAGCTGCAAAGCATCTTGGCAGAAAAGTACCTGGGGGGCCTGGTGGACACCAAGTTGAATGTGAGCCAGTAATGTGCCCTTGCTGCAAAGAAGACTAATTGTATCCTGGGTTGCACTAGGCAAAGTATTGCCAGCAGGTTGAGGGAGGTGATCCTTCCCCTCCGCTCAGCACTGGAGAGGCCACACCTGGAGTGCTGAGTCCAGTTCTGGGCTCCCCAGTATGAGAGACAGGGACAGACTGGAGAGAGTACAATGAAGGGCCACTAAGATGATGAAGGGACTGGAACATCTCTCCTATAAGGAAAGGCAGAGAGAGGTGGGACTGTTTAGCCTGGACAAGAGAAGAGTCAGGGGGGATCTTACAAATTTATTTGAATACCTGAAGGGAGGGAGTAATGAAGATGACAGAGCCAGGCTCTTTTCAGTGGTGCTCAGTGACAGGACCAGAGGCAATGGGCACAAACTAAACCACAGAAGGTTCCCTCTGAACATCAGGAAACACTTTTTCACTGTGAAGATGACCAAGGACTGACACAGGTTGGCCAGAGAGGTTGTAGAGTCTCTGTCCTCAGGGATATTTAAAAGCTGTCTGGGCATAATCCTGTGCAACTGTCTTTAGATAGCTGTGCTTGAGCAGGGAGTTTGGACCAGATACCTCCAGAGCTCCCTTCCAACCTCAGCCATTCTGTGACTGTGTGATTTAGTTTTGGAACTCATGGGAGTTCAGTCATGACAGTATAGATTGAAAGAAATGGCTAAAAAACTTACCTGAGCCATTACCCAACCTCCTGGGGTTACTGCCATGGCCAAGCTATTTCAACAGATGTAGGACTATTGAACCCTGGGGTTAGTATACATGCAGTTTAATAAGGCTCATATAGTCGGATCTCTCAAAATTCATCTTTATTTCTGTATTTGATTTATCTGTTTTCTTCTTCAGGTCAAATGGTCTTCAACAAACTCTTCAACGCTTTTGATTTGCATCTATTCACTCAAGCTGGTTAAACAGAGGCCCTGATATGAGTTTATTTCCTCATGTAACTTGCTGAAAGTAACTAATAGCATTAATGTGTGCTTTTTCCATCCAGAACCAAGGGACTGATATGTGTTCATCAATTAAACTGACTTATCTTGCAGTAAGGCTCAGTAATATACAATAATCTCCCAGCCCTGCTTATTTTCAGTGGCTTTCCTCCTCAGGTTCATCTGAGAGGCCACGATGCCTGGCTTTCTTCCATCCTCACTACTGTTGCTGGTAAAATCATCAGTGAGAACTTCAGTTAAGTTCATAATGAGTGTCACACTCAGTGTGTGCATAAAGTGTGTATCCCATTATCAAAGGGGCCTGTGACCCAAAATACAAGATTGCTGTCCATTTTCATAGAATCATAGAATGGTTTGGGTTGGAAGGGACCTTAAAGATCATCCAGTTCCAAACCCCCTGCCACAGGCAAGGACACCTTCCACTAGCCCAGGTTGCCCAAAGCCCTGTCCAACCTGGCCTTGAACCCTTCCAGGGAGGGGGCAGCCACAGCTTCTCTGGGCAACCTGTGTCAGGGCCTCACCACCCTCACAGGGGAGAATTTCTTCCTGATAGCTAATCAAAATCCACCCTCTTTCAGTATAAAACTGTTACCCCTCATCCTATCCCTACAATCCCTGATAAAGAGTCCATCCCCACCTTTCCTGTGGGCCCCCTTTAAGTGCTGGAAGGCTACTAGAAGGTCTCCCTTGAGCCTTCTCTTCTCCAGCTGAACCCCCCCAACTCTCTCAGCCTGTCCTCACAGGGGGGTGCTCCAGCTCCCTGAGCATCTTTGTGGCCTCCTCTGGCCCTGCTCGAGCAGGTCCGTGTCCTTCTGATGTTGGTGCCCCCAGAGCTGGACCCAGCACTGCAGGGGGGGTCTCACGAGAGCAGAGCAGAGGGGGAGAATCTCCCCCCTCGCCCTGCTGGCCACACTTCCCTTGATGCAGCCCAGGACACGGGTGGCTTTCTGGGCTGTGAGCGCACATTGCTGGCTCACAGTCACTTTTCCATCCCCTAATGCCCCCAAGTCCTCCTCCTTGGGGCTGCTCTCCATCCACTCCTCACCCAGCCTGTGTTTGTGCTCAGGATTGCCCCGACCCATGGGCAGGACCTTGCACTTGGCCTTGTTGAATTTCACAAGGTTTGCATGGACCCACCTCTCCAGCCTGTCCAGGTCCCTCTGGATGGCACATCCCTTCCCTCCAGCGTGTCGGCCACACCACACAGCTTGGGGTCATCAGTGAACTTGCTGAGGGTGCCTCAATCCCACTGTCCATGTTGTCAACAAAGATGTTAAACAGCACCAGTCCTGACACCAACCCCTGAGGACGCCACTTGTCGCTGCTCTCTACTTGGACATTGAGCCATTGACTGCAACTCTTTGAGTGTGACCATCCAGCCAATTCCTGATCCACCAGATTGTCCATCCATCAAATCCATCTCTCTGACATTTAGAGACAAGGATGTTGTGTGGGACAGTGACAAATCCTTTGCACAAGTTCAGGTAGATGACGTCAGTTGCTCTTCCCTTATCCACCAACACTGTAACCCCATCGTAGAAGGACGTCACATTTGTCAGACATGATTTACCCTTAGTGAATTTTGTATGCAAAATGAAGAATCTGTAAATATATATAGATAACCATTTCTAAGTACTGGACATCAGAAGGTGTTCTGGGAGAAAAGAAAAAAACCAACACTTTGATTTTCACAGTTGCTTCTACTTATTTCCTTTTTGCATTTTACTTAGTGAAGAATGAAAATACCCTGGATTCATTTTTGCATCTACTGTATTTAAGCCAATTTCATTTTTAGTCAGTTCTACAATGTTTTCTTTGTAAACATCAGAAGAGGCTGTTTAATTTCTTTTACAAAAAAGTTTTCTCCTTGTCATGTGAAGACCATTAGAGCAGCTGCTGTTAAAGGTCTTGGTATTACGAAAAATTATTCCCTTGTCCCAAAATTTAATTCACTGGAAATTAAAGCTGAACAAATTTTGTAAGCCTATATAATATGTTTCTCCAGACCAACAGATGTGATTAAAGGTGGATAGAGAATCAGCATCTATATATCCAGACCAAGGACCAATACATTATGCATCTAATTTGCAGCATTTGATGTGAAAATAAATAAAGTGGCATAAATTAATCTGAAGAAGTAATATAGAAACCCTGAAATCAAGCATGTAAATAGAGATTATTTTAATCTGTGTTATTTTTAAATTCAAACAGATAGATCCTGATACTCCTTTGAGAACTGCTTCTAGAATGACTAAAGAAAACCTTATGCATGATCTCTTGTTTTATTACGGCTAATATGTTGTTTAAAATTGTTTCAGTTCACCTTAATGAAAGCAAAGATTATGTAATTACTGCAACTGATTAAACTTGTAACTTTAATAATTTTCTGGGAAAATGAATGTGTCAGTATCATGCACAAATATTATTTAGCCAAATACAAGAGTGCTCAACAAACGTAATAGAAAAGCAAAACTATAGCCATATAAGCTATGAGAGCTGCTTTGAGGCAGTAATTCTGCTGCTCCTGTCCTTCTGGGTAACCCATGTATCTTGTGACTAAAACCATAGGAAGCTTTGATTCTGGGATTCAAGACCCCAGATGGATGCATATATTAAAAAGGAGTTGTTCTGGATGGTAACTGCTTTACTTCTGAGATCACAAAAGTGTGGTGGAATTGGTGTAAGCATCAGATTTCCCTGTGAAACCTGCTTATTCTGGACTTAAGAAGGTTTTTGTGAACTTGTTCTTCATCAAAAACTATAAGAAAGGTTATCAAGAGCATCAGTGGACAACATACTGAACTTTTGAATTGTTACTGACTCTTGTTATTTAGAAAAAATAGTAGCTAACTCCAAGGACACCTTACTGTGGAAGTACCAGGTTTGTTCCTGAGACTTTTTTGTAAATAGTGGCTGCATTCTTGGTCACTGAGATAATTTAGGGCTTTACTTAATGTAGGCTGGCAGGAAAAGTGAATTAAGATTGTCAAAATGCTCCTGCATTAGCATTTCTGTAGATAGTATTGTCTGTTTATGAACCCCTGATTTTCTCTGTCTCTGTACAAATATTTTTCTTTATTACCATGGAGGTAATTATGCACAAGCCATACAAAATTCCTATGAGCACTCCAGTGCATCTTCAGATCCTCTCAGCAAAGTAGTGTATCTGTTTAAACTCAGTTTTGAATTATACACATCTGCATATGTCCAAAGCAATGTGGCTTAAACATACAAATTAGGCTGTTGGTCCTGGCAAAGGATAATATTTTCAGTATTTTGTATTACCCACTGCTTTGCTGGGCTCTGTTATTGTCATTCCCTTTTGGAAGGATTGCATAGGAAAACAAGCCTCATTTGTAGAAATTTTTTCTCACATGCTGTAAAGTTCTGACCACTATGTGCACTCCCTCTCAAGCCAACGAGATCACATACATCGGTACAAGAGCACAAAACCATTTGTTTGCTCCTGTTTAAAAGTGCTGTTTTAAGAGAGAACTGTGAAGGATTTTTGCAACACTGACCTATCTAGTTATTTCTAATTGCAGTAGAATATAAATTACTTTCTCCAGCCAACATAGTAAGAGAGAACTGATGCATAAATATTTTAACTTCATCTCTTCAAATGAGAAAATCCATTTCGGAGGACTTGTTCTGTTTGCATTGCACAGATGAATATTCAGTCTGACCCTTTGAAGGAGAAACTACAAACGCTCTCAACACAAACATTTCTGTGCTGATAATCACTGCTTCACTTTTTTGTTTAATCTAATAATTTCTTCCATTAAGATCTGAATTTGCATAAATGAGAACATAATGTAAACACATACTCTTATAAACATGCAATCAATTCAATTTCTAAGTCAGAATTGCAAAGTTCTTTAAAATACAGAGTTCTAGCCTGAGAGCTGGGATGGATGTCAACCACTTTGCTTAAACTAATGAGGGAAATAGATAGTTTATGCTCAGGTTTTGTGTCTTAGGCCAGAAAGATTGGGGAAGAAATCAAATAAAAAGAAAGGAAAGAATATCATATGCAATGGAAGAGGAAATTCTTTAATTCTAGTTGTGATCTCATTGGTGCTGGAAAAACTGACAGTCATTGCTGCTTTGGGAGCACACGTCTTGCAGTACGCTAAGTGTGTGGAGAAAAAACGGTCACCAGCATCAGTAATTGCATCTCTGACCATGTATTGTACACAAATACAGTAAAAGTGTATGCTCTGAAGTGCAGTGAGAAAGCACAGTGGGTGAAAAAATTCTCTTTCTATAACATGATTTTGAACATGGTGTTAAAGTAGGCATCCGATCTCATATCATACAATGATACTTACAGGAGTCGGGAGTCAAAGACGTACTCCTATGTGTATCTTTAAAGAAAAGTGAGGGCATGTAAGGACATTCTTTGTTTTTTAATTTTTATTTAATCAAGAAGATAAAAGGGCAGCAGACTGGGCAGAAATTTTCTCTGAAGTAACATGTTAATTCAACTTTTCTTTTGTTCTCTTTTGACATAATTCTCATTAGTTCAATAAGTAAAACAGAATAAAAAGAAATTGTTCCTTTGTTGGACGAGTGGAAGTAGAGGTGAACTCTTGTACTAGGCATTATTATGAAAGATAATAAAGAGTTTTGTTTCAGAGAGTCTTTAGCAAGTAAACAATTTGCTTTGGGAATTTCTTTTTGTCTTGAGCATTTCTGTTTGAACAAAATATGCAGTCATCAATAGTTTCTGAGCAGCAGTTAGGAATAGCTGGAGCTGCCTGTGTATGAAATAGCCACTTGACAAGCCAGTATCATGAGCCATTGATGACTGTACAGTGACACAGGAACCTGCACTCAAGAGGGACTGTGATAGAACACGTCTGTACCCAGCACCTTCAAGCATGTGCTATCAGTCATTACAGATATCCTGAGAATTACCACATGCTGGTAATTCTCTGGTAAGCTAGGTTGCTTACTGTGTGAAAACCCGACAGAATATGGGTAGCTCACTGGAAAACATACCTTCTATTTAAGATTTTAAAGAATCTTTCAAAGAGAACTTAATATGGACTCAATTTTTTACCTAACATCCTGCCAGAGAAAAATTGGTTTAACAAGAGTTTTGTAAAACCTAAGACTGAAACAATGTGAAACACCTACTTCTTAAATTTAAGTAAGAATGTTGGGTACTTTTTGTGATGGAAGAGGTGAGATTACTCGTAGCAAGGGGGAAATGGGGCCTTTTGGGGACTGTAGAAAGGGGAAGTTCAAATATTAAAATAATGCGATGTCAGAAGTTTCTTCAGTGGGTTGTCAAGAGGAGACACTGCACAAGGATACAGGTTTTAGATCTTGTACAAAAGGAAAAAAAAACCCCAGACACGTGCTTCTGTTGTAGTGAGTATCCTTACTGTGGCGTTATAGATTCTAGTGAGACAGAGACAAGACCTTGAGATACCTGAATCTCTTTCACAAATATAACTGTCTTACTTCCTGGTAGGCTGGCAGGTAAATCTACCTTTTGAAATGTTCACCTGAAATCACATTTTAAGTTGATTTTCCTTATTTACAATTTCTTTGTCTGTTTCCATTAATTGCCAGTTTAGCTTGCTCCCTCCCAGCTCAGCTCCCCACCTCTTTGTTGCTACAGTCTATGTGGTATTTCCTAAGGAAAACAGGGTGTTCTCCATCCTCCCACAGTGCTAAACATCGTTTCTGACTGCAGGAAAATGCAATAATGTGGTGTTACAGAGGAAAACTTATTTTACTGTCTTCTAAGTCATTGACAGAAATAAAGATTTAGTTGTTATAGTTACTTGACTACACTTTTGAGCCACACAGATCTGAAATGAGCTGAAAACATGAACTTTTCATTCCATTTACAGGATGTCAGGAATCAAAGAATATTTTAATGATTTGGTCAAATAACTCTACATTTCAAAACATACTGCAGGTCCCCTGAGGATAATTTAGGATTATATAAAGCAATTGCAACACACATTAAATATGATAAAAGCTTTCTTTTTTTCATGCCTCAGACATGCAGGATTGATGTTTCTTTGCTTGATGTTCCCTGTAATAAACATTCATGTTTTTCCTAGATTTGTTTGGAAAAAAAAGGAAGACAATCCCGCAAAACATCAAAGAAATATTTTTTTAATTCATAGTTTCCTATCTTACTTATCAGTCTTCCATATCTTAGTTAGAAGTGTGATTTGCCTGGGTAGAATTCAGGTAACAGAGTTAGGGAAAAAACACAGAAAACTTGTTTTTCCTTGGCTTCACATCCTCAACAGTCAATCTGGGGGACTTAAAGCAGGGTACAATGATAAGCAAATATAATGGCAGCTGTTCAGATTAATTTTGCCCAGTTACAAGTAACAGAAACAGAAGAAAGTGTATACTAATGTCTCTGTGGTAATCAGTGATCAGTTAGCAACAGGAGTTGTCTCATTCAGCAAAATGCCTAAACTCACAAGTTATAAGCCCAAGAATAAGCCCCGTTGAAACCAGTCAGAATCACTGACATAATTTCTGAGGAATGTATTTTTTTAGATTAGATCCAGTAAAGCACTTGAATACCTAATAATTAGGTGTGTCAGCCCTATGGCTCCCAAAATAGAACCCAGAACCTCACCCAGAGTTCCCTACAGAGTGGCCAAGCCAAGTCAAGTATCTCTAAATGGGATCTATAAAGGGCATTTCCTATAACTATAGCAGGAAATGTTGAGAGGAATAGGACTATTTCTAAAATCTCACACTCCTCTGAGGTTTAGGTAGATTTCTCAGTTTTCTAAGGAAATATTTCCATTCACACAGCATCACAGCTCTGAACAGTGCTTGTACGCAGGTATCAAAAGTATACACGTAGCTACCTATGTAAAGCAGCATTTGAAAGAATAAATTCCTACTCTCCTACACCAAAGAGAGAGCAAACTGGGATGTTCTCTTTTAAAATATGGTCAGTAGTAGCAGTAGTGACTTTGCACTAGAATTTCCCTTGGCCTTAAAGAGCTGGTCAGTTTTAGTACCTACCTTATGTAAACCTGATCAAGATAAAGAATCTCAAGGAAATCACAAAAGTCAGAACCAAGTTGTCACAGAGAGATACTGAGAAGTGGCTCCTTGATTTGGGTTAATGTCATAGCTGAATTCTACTGAAGTCCTTCAGGAATCCCCTTTTCATGTATTCTTGCAGTTTTGTTCTTTAAATCTGGGATGAGTGATTCATAAAGTTTCTTGTTTTATACACACACAAAATATTATTAATATATCTATATATAGAGAAGTGTCTTTGGATGACTACATGCTACTGTGGAGGTGTCTGCCTTCATTAGCATGTCAAAATGAAAACAGATACAAAGAAGCCTGATATCACAACTATATTTTTTTCCTTCCTTTTAAAAGCATACTTGAGAGAACCTAATGTGAGGGACATGTACAACCAAAAATTTCTGCTACAGTTCCTCTCCTTTAAAAAAAATGTCTCCACAAAAGCTAACACCATTAATAGTTGCACGGGAATCCAAACAGCAGAGCTGCCATGCAGAAATACTGAAGAATATTTAAACCAAGCAATCCTTGAATGCCAGTCTGGTACTTTCTATAACATTCTTGCATAGCTGAGACCATTATTTCCTTTAAGAGGATGTTGAGGATTTCTGCAAGTTTAAAATAAATTGTAACTAAAACAAACAACAAAAAACCCAAGCAACAAAAAAAACCAAACCAAAACAAAACCAAAAAAAAAAAAAAACCAACAGTGCAACAAACTGTGTAACTGTTTCCTTTTAATTAAGTTCTCCAGCTTCTCATCTGATGTGCAATTTCTTGACTATAATAGTGAGAGCTCATTGCCAAATCCTTGGCATTGTTGTTTATGTCTTTCTTTCACTCGTCATGTAGCCACATGCAGAAGAAAGAAATGATTGGACTAAGGTGGATGTTGAGAAAAATGTGTTTGTTCATTTGGAAAAGAGTTTATTTATAAACCCCACAGATGGCTTCTGATTCCATTTCAAACGCTTCTGAAAATAATTAAACAAATGTGTTTGATGTTGAATTAAAAAATAAACTTAAGAAGTGAATTTCTGTTTATCCAGAATGAGTGTGAGTAGGTGGTGATTACGTGCAAATGATTACTGATTGAGACAATACAGTCTTAATTGCTGGGTGGAAGTGAGTTCTCTGCCCTTATCATAGCTCATCCTTAAGCTTGTATCTGACTTGAGAGTTTGGCTTAAAGCAGATTTTTGAACTCTCTCCAGGCTCACCTTTTCTCTGCTGTTTGCACCTTTTTCCACATCATAGCGTTTAACAGAGATGCAAATTCTGGTGTATCTTTGATTTCACAGAGAAGGAAAGCTGAGGTTTATAGAAATTCTCGAGACTTTGGAGTTTCCTTTCCCCTCTAAAATCTGTTGGGTTTTAGGGTATACACAGGCAGAAATGTCAACACGGAATTTGGCCTAGTGAGGCATATTGGTTTACTGGAAATGGTCCTACATCCTTACGGACAGGTTTTGATTCCTAACCAAAGCTAAACTTTACAACCCAAATGGGAAAATCAAGCTCCTTGATTTTAATAGTTCACAAATGGAGCAGACCAAATATCTAAGACTTTATTCTGTATCTTATTCTCCTTTTGTTGTATTGTTAAGTTTGAGGTCATTGAGAGGTAGATCTGAACGCTGTTTGGGTTGGATGTTGATCATAACTCCTCTGAAGATGGGCTGAACATCTGAATTCGGACTGCTTTCCACAAAAAATAAAATGCAGACTGGCTGATAGATAGTACTCAGATCTCAAAATGCTGGAAGGGTTCTGTCAACTCCATCTTGGAGTTTTTACATTCAGGACAAG